>NW_006399753.1:21269885-21284247 GCF_000299155.1 Elephantulus edwardii
TTTTCCCAATGAAAAGAAAATTAAAAAATAAAAAAGTAAGAGCTTCAAGTCTTCATTTTCTTGAACAAAGATGATGAACAAACTTGCATCTTCTCCATATTACATGTCATTGATGTAGAAGGTGCCACAATAAGCCCATCAATAAGACAGGCACAGTCTTTCTCATCTACTGTGCTTAAGTTTGCACAAGTCAGTAAGTACAAGAGACAAAAGGATTAGTCCAAGTCAGTTATTTGTAGGAAAGTGCACTGTCTCCTAGTTCTAGATTTCTAATTTTCTGTGTTTCATCTTCTGGGATCTAATAGTTCATAATCTCTGTCCATAAGGATCAAGCCCCTCAGAATGACTTCACGTTCGTCCTTTTCCAAGATAAATGCACCTCTTTCCAGCCTCACTGAAGCTTAGTAGGTATGTATTAAGTTCTTCAGTGTTTTGATTAACATGAGGTTTTTCTCGGAGCATGGTTTGATGTTAACACCAATGCACGTTTACTTTGGTGGAATTCCCAGTATAATTAGTATGCTAGTTGTAAGTTTGCATGTGAATAGAGAGTGAGTCTCAGAGTTTTGTATAAAGGAACATGGCATAAAGAATATTACTTTCTTTTCCTATGAAAGTACTGACAAAGTGAGCTTAGAGAACTTTTACCTGTTTGCAACAGGAATATGTCCTCGTTCATGCTAGGTTTTCTGTGCAGCATGTTGTGTTAAATATTTTTAGTAGACAGAAGGAGAGGAGCCCTTCAGTAAATTGAGGGCAGAGAAGGGACCATTATCATGTTGCTATTTATCAGGATAATTGTTTACCCCCCAAAACCATGTTACTTGGGTGTGTGACAGTTTCCCCCACTTAGTTATGAGTCACTGAGGGCAGGAGACATGCCCTCATCCTGTTTATGATGCTTATGCTCCCGTCACACTTAACAGGGCACTTA
Source organism: Elephantulus edwardii (assembly GCF_000299155.1). Lineage (NCBI taxonomy): Eukaryota > Metazoa > Chordata > Mammalia > Macroscelidea > Macroscelididae > Elephantulus > Elephantulus edwardii. Next base: position 21,270,820 of record NW_006399753.1, read on the forward strand.
ATGTGGCTCCACTTTTACTAACTTCATTATGAAAGTAGAAGAAGGTTTTATTATTTGGTCAACTGGAAATAATAAAATGTTATTATTTGAAACTGGAAAGATCATGGTTCTTGAAATCAGGAGACTGGGGTTCTGTGCTGTAGCTTTGTGAGTTATTGCTGTGGGGCACAGATAAATAACTTAAATGTGCTTCTGAGAGCACAGGGTAAGATGACCTCAAAATGTGTTACCGATGATTCTGTCACAGTGAAACGCAACAGTGATGACGGTGTTACCCATCCAGTTAACACTCAGAGAAGGATGGGTATTGTACAAGAACATTTAGGACAGAAAGACCTTACCTGAAAAAGTTTTAAATATGGACAGCGTTGGTGAAATGTCTAATTAGGGCTTGTATTTCAGCTGCAGATAATCTGCACATAAGCTCCGAGCACACACACAAGGCTTTATATAGTCAGATAGGTGAACCTGAAGGCTTTTTGTTACCCATGAACTGTTTTCTTTTTTCTTGCTCTTTCTGTAAGAAAGTTGGTTTTAAGACCACACACAGTGATACTCATCACCTGCCCTGACTGGCCTTTAGAACGTGTTCGGATGCCAAATCATTGAAGCTCACATCAAATCAATAGGTATTATTGGATGTCTGTTGAGTTTGAGAGCCTGTGGTGTCTGTAAGGCATCTGCCTTCTTGAGGTCTATGTCCTAGCAGTAGAGTTCACTGTATGCAGAAATAGTAGTAACATGAACATGAACCTATAGTCTAAGCTTATTCTTAAACCATTGAAACAATTTAAGGCAGGCTATGAGGAGAGTAGGAGGGAATCTTGGCAAGTTCTTTGATCCAATTACAGATTCCTTCTCAAAACTTTGTGACATTTTTAAATTATGCAAGTCCTGAAGTGCTAAGGTCCTGTAATCCTGGAGTAGAGAAGCTCCATCCTTGGAAATTTAAAAAAAAATCAAGCCAGGATTAAGAAAGCAATGCCATGACTGGCCTTTTATCCTTATGTACTGGTATGCCCAAATCAAATTAGAACCAAGTAGAAGACTTTGATCAAGCATTCCATTAAAATGATATGTTTGAGAAAAAAATATGTCTATCATTTTTTTTCTCAGTGTGAAAATGTCTCTTGTGAAGGTGATAGGTGGTCAGTTGACTGTTAAGATAGCTTTTTTATTATTGCTAATTTTAATGAAACTTGACAGAGACTGGATTTCCAGTCATTCACTGTTGCACTTTTCTCCCTGCCCACCCCTCCCGCCCCCAGTACTTTCTTCTCTTTGAAAAGTAAAATTCTTTCATTGTTATACAATCCTTCCCCTCCAAGTCCACTCCACTATACAGCCCTCATTCTGGACTCCTTTCGTGACAATAATACCTAATCACATATCCTCTTTTAAACAGTTCTCTCCCTCATCTGTTTCAATGCAGTATACATAATTTATCCCATCTTTCTCAGTCTCCCCAAGAACATTACCACTGTTTTAATGTTTCCAAGTCCAGCAACTTTGCATCTTGTTTGTAGAAGTAGTTTGTGTTTTCTTGGAGCTTATGTCTACAGTCATCCTCTGTATTGGAAGCAGGAGTGGCGTCCACTTCCTAAACAACATGCCTCTGGAAACTCTATGAACTTTGATAGATGACGATAGTTATAGAAAGACTTCATGCTTTTGTTCACAGGATCGCTGAGTCGTGCTTGACTCGACCGCGGTCAACAACAACATCATCCTCTGTAAGGAAGTCAAAGCAACAATGCTCTGCTCATTTAGCAGACAGACCTCACACCACATGTTCTGTGTCTTCGTTTAATGTTACACGGACTTGTCCTGGCATTGATTAAAAAATATGCTCTCCAGACACCTCTGTACATAGTAATTATAATTACAGAATTACTGTATATGAGCCTGAAGACCTCACATGTTTCTTACACCTTACAAATATGGAGCCAAGTTCTTTCATGTATGTTGGGGGGGGGTGGCATTATTCTGAAAATATTATGGATTTAATTAGCAATGGTAAGTTTCTTGAAAAGAAAAAGAAAAGATGCCTGTTTTCCTGGCAATAGCGGCTCACATCTTTTTAATGTCTTGCTTTTAGGGGGACACTTTACACATCAGGTTTTGATTCTCATGCAGTAATTTTCCATCCTGAGAGGAGCCAGCTGTTATCCTAAAAGGTCGCTGTTTGGTTTCCGTACTTAATCAAACAATGGCTTCGTGGCTCTTTTTTCTGTTACTTACGCAGTTTTTGTTTGATGTCCTTATGGTGCCTGTTGAGTAGTTGCCCGGTAATTCAGAAGGGTTAGCAGGAGAGTGGAGTCCCTGGATGGTGCAAACACTATGCTGGCTGCTGTCAGAAGGTTAGAAGTTTGAGTCCACGTAGAGGTGCCTCAGAAGATAGGCCTGCTGATATACTTCTGAAAAATCAGCCACAGGAAGCCCTCTTGGGCCCAGATCGACAATGACACTCCCGGGGACTCGTGAGTTGGGTTGGATTCTGTGGTACCTGGTAACTGGTAGCACAAGAATAGGCCACTCTTTACAGGTTCTTCCATTCATTCCTGTAGAGAGACATGTTAGCATCTGTAGAAAGACATATTCCAGCTGAGGAGATACACAGTTCAAATCCACTAGCTGCACTGCAGGAGGAAGACAGGCAGGAGAAAGGTCTCCTTCTGTGCGGTTAACTGCCTCCGAAAGCCAGCGAGAGGGAGAGCTGCGGATCAGTTCCAGCCTGACGGACGACAACCACAATATGAATCAGAGTGGAGATTTCAAAAGGAATTCAGTAGAATCCTCTATTAAGCCTCTACTCAGATGTCCTAATGCCTCTTTTTTTTTTTTACTTTAATACTGGTTTACTTACTAAGTTCATAAAGTTTGTATACATTGTCTTTCACACCGTATCTTTCCTCTTTCCTTTTCCCATCCTTCCCTCCACCCATCAAATCATGCGATCTTCTGATTCCTCGTACTCGTTCTACAGTGTCTTACACAGCATTTATCTTTATGAGACGGAGTGAGTTCACTTAGCATAATGCTTTCCAGGCCCTCCCAAGTTAGGTAGTGATTTACAAAAACATTGATCCTGTGTGCGGCTAGTGCCTCTTTATATTGTTAAAGCTGCAACCAGATTATTTTTTTTAAAAAAACCTTTAACAAAAGTTTCATTACACATGATATTAATGATACTGCTCCATCGTTTCTGAATTCTGTTGGATTACTTTTCTTTCAAATAGTCATACATAGGAATCTCTTCCAATCCTTTGGCCACGTAGCTGTCACGTGAAGTTCTTGGGGTTGATGAGTGAGCGCTTCCAATTTTGCATCTATTTGTTGAAACAGTTGATATTCCATCAATAGCTGGAGCTTTGTGTTTGGCTGGTTCCTTCAGTGCAGTTTGGATTTCCTCCTTTAATACCTTGATCATGTGCTCTTTCCTGAAATCGTTGAATATTGGCCATTTCTTTTTGGAATGGCGACTTCTGTGTGTTCGTCACATCTTCGTATGATGCTGGCTTCATCTTTCAGCGTCTTGTCCATTGAATGCTTCAGCATTACAAGCCAAGACAAGAATAACCTATGCGTAATAGATGTCCGTAACCATAGATTTCCAGACTAGAGGTATCTGACGTGGATTTGGCTTCTCCCAGGACTGGGTAGAGGGTGCTGGAACTGAAGAGTGACTTCTAATGTGTGCCAGCTTTCTTTTTGGATGATAAGAATGTTCCCAATTGATTGTGGGAAAGTTTCCTACAGCTCTACAGATACACTAAAAACCACTGATGCGTACCAACTTTAAATGGATGAATTGCTTGGTATGGGGATGTATCTCAATAAAATTGTTACTAAAAGAGATCTGTGACTCAGATGGCATAAGCAATCACAGAGACTTGTCAGAACTGAGGTCATAAACTAGCGCAGAAGGAAGCTAGCTGAGCAGTGTGGGGGATAGGAAGGTATTGTGGGGAAGACAGAAGATTGGAAACTTCAAAAGATGCAAGAAGAGGTACAGAAGTTAGGAGCAGATGAATGAGTGAGGAATACTAGCAGTTTGAGAAAGTGCAAATAGCTCTGTGTAGTGCCTGCAAATGTTTTAAATTGAGTATTTCCCTGTGTCATCTAGAAGAATCCATACTTCATTTCATATTTGCTTGTCTCCCTAAGGCGAGCTTACTTTTTGATCCTGACCTGCAGCCTGTTGTCATTCATTGGCTGCAAGGCTCTGCGTGAAATTGCACCAGGCCTTGATTTTCACCTCAAGGAGAAAAACTATTGGAAATTTACTGACCTCCAACTGTTTTTATGCAAACTTGAACCAGAATGTTTTTAAATTGTTTGATGCAATATGTAAGAATTTCACAACTATAAACCAAACTTTATCTGCCAAAGTATGTTCCTAAGATTGGAGGATCTATTTAAAGTCAAAGGCATTGGCCCGCGGTTTTTAAGGTGGTTTTGCTTTAGAGCCCTTTCAACGATTCCGTCCTTGAAATGTTTCTTCTATTTTAACCAGCTCCACAGAGATTGTGTTATCATTTTACCATGTTACCTTTGTTGTTACCTCTTTTAAGGAGACTTGATTTATTTGGTTTTCATAGACACAGAAGAGTAACTCAAACCTCTGCCACGAGGTGGTGATAAAAAATTGTGGGCACATATTTGCAGAAGTACATCATTTTTATTATGCACTCAGCAATGAAAAGGTACTGGGCATTTGAAGATGTGAAGGTGACTAAGACAGAATAGCCTCTTGTTCCAAAAGAGATTATCATCTCTGGGGACAGGCAATCCTCAAAGCCATTTCAATGTAATATGGCAAGAATTCTATTAGAGGATGCTTGGGTGCCCTGTGGCAGAAAGGAAGACATCAAACGCAGTGATGGCACCAGGGATTGTGAAGAAGAGAGATCTTCACAGGAAGCAAACCCGAATTCAAAAATGTGTGTTTGAAACAGATGTGTACACCTCCTTTCCTTTTCATATAAAAAAGTCAATCCTTATTATTTACTAAAAGAATATACAGGGTCCAGAACTATTGTATATATGGTTTTTATGAGTCAGAGACAACTCGAAAGCATCTAATAGCAACAAATAGAATACTGCAGTGCTACCATTGTGACTTTTTTTAAGGTAGCTGTCATCTTTTTTTAATTATTAATTTAATGAAAGTTTACAGAAAGGTTGAATTTTCATTCATTCATTCATTGAACATTTTTACCTTTTTAACAAAACAGACCAGTGACAGACATTCTAGTCAGGAATTTCAAATGCTAGGAATCCAAGAAAAAATAATTTAAGCAAAGAAGAACTTAATGAGTCTCTTAACTGAAACATTAGGGAGCTCAGGTGGCCTAGTGGTAAGAAGCTGCATTGCAATCCCAAAGGCACAGGGTTCAAATCCACCAGATGCTCTGAGGGAGGAGGATGGGCATTTGTTTCCTGTGAGATTTGCTGCCTCTGAAAATTGGCTGCAAGATCAGCTATGGATCAATTTCAACTCATTGAAACATAACAAACAAAACAACACCTGAAACATTAGGCTTTGGGCCCCTTCAACTGAAAGGACTCCAATGATATCATCAGGTCTTGTTTTCTTCCCACTCCCTGGATCTGCTTCCCTTTGGTTACAGTCTCATTCTGTCATCTGCAGAGGAGATATGGTTCAGGTAAGTGCAGGGAGATGAACAAATGTAGCCCTGGACTCATTAGCTTCCAGTTCAGCAGTGATATAGTGAGAAGTTATTCCCTTTTACTTACATAGAATTCTGTGATTTCTATCTAGCCATGTCCTTACCTAGTTAGGTCCTGTACTCATCCTTGGTCCATCAGTGGACAAAATGTAATATTTTAATTAAAAGTAAAGTGGTAAGGAATTGTGCTGCCAACCCAAATGGAACATTAGTTAGTTTAGAATACTCCACTTGCTCTGTGGGAGAAAGATGAGCAATCTCCTCCCATTCCATTTAGTGCCTCTGAAAACCCACTGGGGGGTCGGCTAGTTCTGACTTGACAGTAAACGACACAACATATTTTACAAAACAAAAGTTTTTTTGGCACCAGCAGCCAGGAAATGAAAAGAGGTATTGCAATGGGAAAGTCTGTGGTTAGAGACCTCTCTAAAGTACTAAAAAGCAATTATGCCAGTCTGGAGACTAAGGTGCGCCTGATACAGGCCATGGTCTTTGCAATCACTTGCTTTGTATCAGAGAGCTGGACAATGACTGGGGAGGATAGAAGGAGAATTGATGCCTTTGAGCTGTGGTGCTGGAGAAGAGTATTGAATATACCATGGACTGCTAAGAAAACAAACAAGTTCATCCTGGAGAGGGTGAAGTCAGGCTGCTCCTTGGAGGTAAGGATTCTGAAGCTTCTTCTGACATACTTTGGACATGTTGCAAGGAGGGACCAGTCCTTGGAGAGGGATGTCATGCTTGGGACGGTGGAGGGACAGCACAGGAGAGGAAGACCCTCTATGAGATGGATTGATTCAGTGACTGGGGTAATGGGAGTAGGTGTGTCAGAGACAGTGAGATTGGTACAGGATAGGGCAGGGTTTAGGGCTGTTGTACATAGGGTCGTATGAGTCACAGGCAACTCAACAGCAGATAACAACAACAACAACGCCATTTTGCATTTTTGCAAATCTCTTCATTGTCTAGCTGTAGTATAAGGGAGTTTTACAGTTACTTCTGCCCTGAAACAAATGTTATATGCTGTTTTGGTTACAATACATGTAGAAAGTCTGATTTTGCACAGGTATGTGGTTGGAAGTGGGGGGAAAAATTAATAACTTTTTCAAGTACTTTCAGCCATTCTTCTCAGATACTATGTCAGAACCTACAAGTGCAAAGATTCCTTTGCACTGTGGAATCTGAAACTATGTCAGTAAAATGCAGTTATTTGTCACTTAATGTCCACACCACATTCTGTGAGGCAGCAACTATGTGATTTGGATGCTGTGTAAATATAATATGTACTACACAAGTCTTTTTATATTCAATAAATATATATCAAAGTAAGCTCCTGACAAGCTGTTCCCATTCTCCTAGAGCCTAGAGTTTTCAAACTTGACCCTGCAGTTGGCTGCCTCTGGGCACAAGGCGTCCTAGGCACAGCCCTCAGGGAGCCTGATTGGAAGCTCCGAGGGAGGGAGGCTCTGGAGGGGACATAGCTCAGCCCTGACTTAGGGCATCGGGGCATGTGTTCCAGGACGGCCATGGCTCTGCGGCAGCATGTGGCCGAGGGGCTGCAAGCCACTGTGTACTTCACAGGCTTCAGCCAGGCCAGAGCAGTCACGGATGCTACACCTTGCCTGTAATGACATAACACACTCAATGCCATCTGCCCTTCCAAGCAAGCCCCTTCTCCCTGCCCCATGAATAGATGCATAGTTATATGGCGCCCCACTGGACGTTGCTGGGCACATACTTGTGTCTCTATACTTTGTACCTCCTTGAGGAAAAGGATATAAAAATAGTTAATATTTTAGTAATTTTGCAAAGTTTCTCTGAAGAGCTGTAACATCTTGATAATAATATCATGTAGATAATGACAAGAAACTAAAGAACTCTGCTGGTACAGTAATTAAACACTTGGCTGCTAACCAAAAGATCAGTAGTTCAAACCCACCAGATGGTATGTGAGAGAAAGATGTGGCAGTTTCTCTCAAAAGCACTGCCTAGGAAATCCTGTAAGATATTTCTACTCTATCCTGCACTCCTCCTGAGACAAATGTCTCCATTCTGCCAGTCTGTAATACATTCAATCTTCTTCGTCAACGTCATAGTTTAGAGGCATCAATTCTTATTCACCGTGCAACTTTCACATGCTTTTAAGCCGATAGAAAATGCTAGGATCTGGGTCAGGTGCATGTCAGTACTGCGAGGGACACCTCTGCTTTTTGTTGTTTGGGTTTTTTTAATTATTATTACTTCTTGTGTGTGTACCATCAAATTGGATCTGACTGGTACAGGAGGAGATTGTTCCTCCTTCTCCAGCAGAGCATCTGGTGGATTCAAACCATGCACCTCCGGGATTGCAGTGCAGCTTCTTGCCACTAGGCCACCAGACCTCGCCAAGGACACCTCTGCTTTTTAACACTTTCCTGAAGTCTTGTCGCAGATTTACCCAACACAATACATTCTAGAGCAATTCTTGAATGCTGCCTCTATGGACGTGGGTCGTGCGCCCAAGTGAAAATGCTTGGCAACCTGAACCGCTTTTCTTGTTCTCACACTGTAGTTTACTGGTCCAGTTGTAAGGGGGTTTGTTTTCTGTATGTTAAGGTCTAATCCACACTGAAGGTCGTGATCTTCAACGAGAATTGAGTCTTATCCTTCTTCAAGTACTTTGTGGATCACCACTTGGTCCAATTTACATCTTTCAAGAGTCTCGTAAAAGTGCTGCGACCAGAGGTCGTGCTGTTTGTGACTTTAGAGCTTGATTGTGGCGTCAGAGCGGCCTGAGTTGTGTACCAGGACTGCCCCGTGTGCGACGTGGCATCTTGAGGTGAAGGCTTCCCTGAAAGCTAGTTTCCTCATTCACACAAGCCCAGGGAACTCCTGGCTTTGGGCCCGGCAGGTTTCATGCTCACCAAATGGTGGCCCTTCATGCTGCTTGTGGCGAGGGTCCCACACAATGAGGGAGAAAGCTCTACGAGTCCCTGTGGCCCTGAGACTCCGGGACATCTGGTGGCTGTGTGTGCATGTGCACACGTGCGACTTCTAACAAAGGGACGCTGGGCAGGGATGCTTTGAATTAAGAAATGGTTTGCAGCAGGCCAGGCGGCCCCCTTCGGCCTGGTGCTGTTCTCCGCAGCATCTGTTTTGCTTTAAGCGTGGGGGTCCCCTCAGGGATTGTTTTTAAAGGAAGTTGATCTTTCCCTCAGGTCTCCCCCACCTCTGCCATGTGGCTCGGTTGAGGCCAGTGGCTCTCGCTCTGCGCCCAGGCCTCTCTGCCTTCCTCCCGGGAGCTCCAATTTACAGAAACTGCGCCTGCACTGCCAAGCGGCCGTCCAGAAGCGAACGATTTCCCGTCACTTCAAATCCAGAACAGATCGGCACTAAAGCCCGCAGTTGAAAAGCTCTTCTGCTTTTGATGAAACAGAGAATGACATTTGGAGACACAGTGTCAACGTTGTTTCGATGGATTTCATGTCCCAGCATGCCCCTTCCTGCAGGGTGGAACACCTAAGGCCCCTGGTTGAGTGCCAGGTGATTTTTACTAAATTATGCCCATGATTTGAGGAAATGTTCCTGAACTAGCTTTATAATATGGAGGCGTGGGGTTTGTACCTAAAAGAACACGCTTTCATGGAGTGTCTCTGATCAGTTAATTCAGGATACTGGAAATTGCAAATTAGTCCCTTAGAATAAATTTAGGGACTAGAAGCAAGCCGAATAAAATAGAGATAAGAGATGATGTTCTTGTTGTTGTGTACTGTAATCTCGGAGAGGGCTTTCAGAGACAAGTTAATCAGGAAGGAGGAGATGCCTGTCCTTCTCCCGGTTAAGTGCTAGAAGGACAAAAAGAAAAAGGTGTCTGCTTTTCAAGTGTGTGTCACTTCGTCAAGTCATCAAAATTTTTCAGAACCTCAATTTTTAAAAAAAATTAAGGGTGTTACAGCATATTGTTAACACCAGGCAGGGCAGTTGGGCAGGTTCAACAGAAGGACGAATACTGAGTGTGGCTCCAAGCCTGATACTTGCTAGGTGGGCCTGAGTCCATTTTTTGGTGATTTTTTTTCTTATTGTGTACCATCGAATCGGATCCCACTGGCAGAGGAGGAGATTGCCCCTCCTTCTCCAGCAGAGTATCTGGTGGATTCGAACCACAGGCCTTCGGATTGCAGTGCAGCTTCTTTGCCACTAGGTTAGCAGAGCTTCCTCTGAGTCCATTTTTGCCTCCCCAAAGCAGAGCTGTTCTGTAATGTTTGCCAGCCAGTTTCTCCTGCGAGGCCCCTGGGGAGATTGGAACCACTAGCCTTTCAGTTAGTGGCTGCAGCTGGACTGTTGTGGCCCAGAGCTCCACATCTGAGGGTAGATGTCATCTCCCTATCCTCTCCTCCCATAATACCACTAACACACAGAACTGAGGACTCACATCTGTACAGCCCAGCCCAGCAAAGAGGGTATTATGATCCTTCACTTCAGGGGACACTGTCTCCAAATGGCAAGCTTTACCATCATGAGTTCTCAGCTAATCTAAAGAAAGGCCCACAGCGAACTGAAGGTCTCCAGGGCTTTCCAATGAGTAAGGGACCTCGACATCATGAAGATAGAGAATGAGAAGGAGCTTTAACTGAGCTCAGTACCTGGCGCCATTGACTCTTGTTCTCACGCTGAGCTTAGAGTTTAGGGCGCTGATGGGTTACGATGAGGAACAGCAGATAGCTTCAGTGTAGGATTAAGTTAAGTGAGAATGAAGAGGAATTTAAATGAGAATTAATAAAGGGAATTTTTCGATTCCTGTAAAAGTATGTAGAAACATCAAAAGGCCAGGTATGGTGGCTTCCTTGAAGTTCCCAGAAGAACTAGACTGTTCCAGAAAGATCTCAGTCTAGGCTTCACAGAGATCCAGGCCAGGGCTGCCCTTGTTCCTGCAGGAAAATGAGAGACGCTGCCTCTCTCTAAGCCTCGCCCCAGACTGCCCCCTCGCTCTCTTGTTGAAACGTCTCCAGTGCCTACTTTAAAGCCAGGATATTTTTATAAACTAACTATCTCCTCTCTTGTTCATCAAAACTTAAAAAGGAAAAAATCTCAAGTGAGGAAAGTCTCTAGTTATCATCTCCTCTGCTGTGTCCCAATGCTAGGGTTTTTTTTTTAGGGCCTCAATATTATATTTATTAATATTATAATCACAAGGTTAAGGGTCCATTACAAAACAGTCTACCAATTGTTTATACACACAAGTTCAAGGTGAAGTTGAAAAGAGTTAAAACAAGTCCTTAAAAGCCATCTTGAGTATACTTCAACTGGATTTAGAGATCATTTCAAGAATAAATTTGACAAACTGAACACTAGTAGATGAAGACCAGACAAGTTATGGGATGACATTCATACATTGTTGTTGTCGTTATGTGCCATCGAGTCGCTTGTGACTCATAGCGACCCATTGTACAATAGCCCTAAACTCTGCTCTAACCTGTGCCAATCACACTGTCTCCGTTGTAAGGAGGGACCAGTCCTTGGAGAGGGACATCATGCTTGGGAGGGTAGAGGGACAGCATAGGAAGGGAAGGCCCTCTATGAGCTGGATTGATTCAGTGACTGGGGTAACCAGGATGTGTGTGTCAGAGCCAATGCTAGTGTTTAGTGAGACATCTCATCTCGATGTCTAATGTGGGGCTCGTGGGTTTTGACCGATGTAGATCTAATGTCTTGATATTCCATCATGGAAAGTCTCTCAGCACAGTTCGAGCCATCACAGCCCCACGTGATGCCCTTCTCTTAAATTCAGGTTTCCGGATTCGTTCTATGCTCATGAATCGATGTCTTGGGACTGGGACTTGGAGGTGTACTTGAGTAATCTGATGCCTAGTTGGGTTTGAGATGGGTGCTCTAGTGGGATTGTTCCTAAATATTGCACTGCTAACCCAAAGGGGATGCCTCTCTGGTGGTTCAACTCCACCCACTGCTTCTCGGGCAAAAAATGGCCATCTCCTCTGGGTGATTTATTGCTTATGCAAACCTGCTGGAGGGTCCACTATTACTCAGTTCTGACTTGATGATAATGAGTAAGATTGTGGTGGAGAGACTGGGGAATGAACCATGGAGAGTGGGAAGCAGCCAGATAGACGATAGCATTGAGGACAAAGCTCTCTGTCGCACTTTACCATTTTGCTAAGAGTACATCTTGGATTATCAAGACGTTGGCTGTCCCCAAGCACGGAGTATCTACACCAACTTTTCAGTGAAGTGCAGGAGCAGAAAGAAAGATGCCTCTTCTTATTCTCTGTTGCAAGACAGGATCAGTCCTTGGAGAGGGATGTCATGCTTGGGAGGATGGAGAGACAGTGCAGGAGAGGAAGATCCTTGATGGGATGGATTAATCCCGTCACTGGGGTAATGGGAATAGGCGAGTTAGAGACACTAAAGTTGACAAGGGATAGAGCAGGGTTTAGGGCTGTTGTGCATAGGGTGGCCATGAGTCGCAGGCAACTCAACAGCACAACAACAACAACCAAATTAAAAAAACCAAGACTTTACTTAGCTTTAACCTCAACTTAGTAGACATTTATTTAACCTTTGATTGGTTAGGTGCTTAGGCAGTGCAAAGGGCGTGTGATCAATTATTAGTAGAAAGGTTGGGAGATGACACCAGTGATACAGAACAAAAACAGCCTAGTGCTCTGCTTTCACGAAGACAAGAGCCAGGAAAATTGTTCTGAGCCCAGCTCCGCTCTGTAGTCACACGGGCTTGCCCTGGGTCAGAATAGATGGCAACACCACTTTTGATGTTTTGATTCTAGTCGTGCTCAATAAAACAGCAATTTGAACCATCTGAGTAATTTCCTTTGGTGAGTCAAGGGGGGTGGAAGCTTTCAGCCACTTCCTACAAAGTCCCCAGTACATGGAAAAAGAGCTCCAGGGAAGATTAACACAGCTCCTTACTAAATCCCTTTCCAGTTGTGGAGGTCTGATTTGAGTATTCCGTAAATTCTGTGGGGACCTTTTGTTTTGTTTTGTTTCTGGCAGAGCTGAAGGAAAACTACAATGGGGGTGAGTTTCCATACTTTTACCATAAATTTTAAATTATACACTAGGAAAGGAAAAGAGCAGTAAATCGAGTGCTCTGCTCCTGAGGGAGGAAGGAAACACAAAGCCTTAATGACGTCGTTACAGAGAAAGCCCTCAGACACCAGCGGCGCTGCCATTTGGACTTGACTTGATAGGTGTCTGAAGGAAAGACATTGACTACTGTTTTTGTTTGAGAGTGGAAAAGAGATTGCAAATTGTGAATAGCCATTTCCACATGCCCTCCAAGCTTGCAAGCAGAAACTAGTGCCCAAAGTAGATTAGAGAGAATATTAACTAAGTGAGGGGACATCTCTGGCAATCTTTGTAGGTTAAGGACATTAGTGTCTTTTTTAAAATAAGAAAAGTTGAAATAACTGAATGGTGCAGATTGGATTATGTAACTGCTCATGAAGAGGGTTTTCTTTTTTTAATTTATTATTCATTTCAATGAAAATTTACAGAGACTTTGGATTTCCATTCATCCATTGTTGCACTTTTCTTCCCTCCCAATCCTCTTCCATCTTGGAAAACTAAAAGAAAAATTCTTTCATTGTTTTACAATCCCTCCCCCAAGGTCCACTCCACTATGCAGGCTTTGCTCTGGACTCCTGTCATGACAAAAATACCTAATCACATATCCCTTTTAAACAGTTTTCTCCCTCATCTGTTTCAATGCAGTATACATTAT
>NW_006399753.1:21284347-21289032 GCF_000299155.1 Elephantulus edwardii
TACACTACCTTCTTGAAAAAGTAAAAGAAAAATTCTTTCATTGTTTTACAAACCCTCCCCCCAGGTCCACTCCACTATGCAGCCTTCGCTCCGGACTCCCTTCATGACAAAAATACCTAATCACATATCCCTTTTAAACAGTTTTCTCCCTCATCTGTTTCAATGCAGTATACATTATTGAACCCATATTTCTCAGTCTCGCCCCAACCCCGATGTCAGTCCTCTTTTGCAACAGTGGCACCAAGCAGTATTTGTCTTTTTGTGACTGAGATATTTCACTCAGCATAATGTCCTCCAGGCTCACCCATTTTGAATAATACTTGCATGAGTTCCTTGTTTTTCAATACAGCATAGTGTTCCATTGTGTGAATATACCACACCTTATCTATCCATTTGTTTGTTGATGGGCACTTAGGTTGTTTCCAACTCCTTGCTATTGTGAACAAAGCCACCATAAACATGGGTGTGCATATATGTGCTTGCGTGACAGTTATGGTCTCTTTGGGGTATATTCCCAGTAGTGGAATTGCTGGGTCAAATGGTATCTCTATTTTCAACTTTTTTTTTTTTTAATTTTCAACTTTTTGAGAAAGCACCATACAGCCTTCCACATTGGTTGCACTTACTTATACTTCCACCAACAGTGAATAAGAGTTCCAGTTTCTCCACAACCTCACCAGCATTTGTTGTTTGCTGTTCTGTTAAGTTTTTCTATTCTGACTGGGGTGAGATGATATCTCATAGTTACATGAAGAGTTTTAATGATGCCTTTCTACGTGACAAAGTGTTGTCTTTCTTTTCATGTTGGTCCAATCAAATTGTATCACAGACCTTGCATTTCAGCTCACTATCACTGTGGAAGTTTGGAGCATTTACTCTGTGTCAAGCACTGTGCAAACACTTTTATAGTCTGATCTTGGAAGAGATCAAAAGGTCTTTGTTTTATAGGTAAGGAAATGGGGACATGGAGATGCACCAAGTTTGGGATTAATCATGACCCTGTAAGTTTATAGTTTGTGTAGAGTGCTTTGCTAGGCTCTTCCAGAGTGTTTGCATGTGTGTTTGTGTGTGCACAGAAGGTGATTATTTCACAAGGACAAAGTACTCTTTTATTTCATTACATAGGGATCAGGTTCAAGAGAGAAAGAAAGCATATCAGGGGAAGCAAGACAAAAAACTGCACTAGTGTTTGAAGAAATGGGTTAGGACTTTTTCAACCCACTATTATGTATTTGTTTTTTGATAATTTTCATTTTAGTCTTTTGGTATGTAAACAGTTGAAAGTATCTTTGTCATTGGATTTCCTCACCTGCAAAAGCTGGCGTTCAATCAAGTGATTGTTGGATCTCCTCTTTTTCTAACATGGTATTAAGCGTACATGGGAGCTCTAGTGGCCTAGTGGGTAAGGAGTGTTGCTGTCACCCCAAAGGCAGACGCTTTGAATCCACCAGCTCTGTGGGAGAAAGATGGACAATCCCCTCTCGTGCAATTTACAACCTTTGAGAACCCATTGGAGGGCCAGCTATGAAATGGTATGTTCTCATTCGGTGGCACATAACAGCAGCAGCAGCATAAGCAAACATGGTTCCTGTTATTACGGAACTTGCAGGCTCTGAGCAAACAAATACAAGAAGACACAGCCATGCACAATGGAAACCAAAATTGAACTGGAGAGCTGCAGTATGCTGGAAGGTGGTCTTAAAGTCATTTCTCAGTGAAAAATAAAGGTTGTCAGTTAGACAGAGAGATAACAGAATGCTGGTTTCATGAGAAAAGGCTCTTAGAAGGAGATAAAAATAAGTTGGGTTTGGAAAAAGTTTAACTAATTGGACTTAGAAAACGGCACAAGGTTAATATCTTCTCTTTGTAATAAATCAAATAGGATAGGGGTGTATGGAGTTAGGTAAATTAGATAAGATGAGGAGAGGGAAACGTCTGCAGAGAGTGCCTAGTGCTGTCTGGCCCACCATTCAGCCGTTTTCTTATGAACACGGTACAGACACTGTCTACATGGCATTGGATCACCACCCTCTTCTCTGTTCTCAGCGCCTTCACCGTCCTGTCTCCTCTTCCCATCACAGCCATTCTTTCACTCCTGTATTCATGCGCTATTCAACATACTACAAAGAGCGACTTTTCATCTTGTCAAATTAGAGCGACTTTTCATCTTGTCAAATTTTGGAAATCCAATTAGCTAAACTTTCTTAAAGTCCAGCTTAATTGTATCACCTCATGTAAATCTTTCTGATGACCCTGTTCGCTGGCCTGGTCTTCTGCACCCTTCTAATCTTCAGCACCTGGCACAATGCCTGCACTAACTGGGCTTTTAGCAACTAACTGACTTGCAACAATGAAGGAATATTTTTTTTTAAAGTGAGCTGGGAAGGAGGAGGGGAAAGAGGAGGTAAAGTGTGCATCAATGAATGAATGAAAATCTAACTTTTCTGTCTACTTCCATTAAAATCACAATGAAAATTTAAAAAGGGATCTAAAATATAGCTAATTGACTGGATAAGTGTTGACATACTTTGGAGACATTAATTTGTTGTTGTTAAGTGCCATCAAGACGAGTATGACTCATAGTGACCCAATGGACAACAGATCTAGACCCCGTCCCAGCCTGTGCCATCCTCATCATCTCTGACACACTCGGGCCCATAGCTGAAGTCGCTGTGTCAATGTACCTGGTTATGGGTCTTCCTTTCTTTTGCTGTCCCTCCACGTCCCTTTTCCAAGCATGATGAACCTTTCCCCCAAGGAAAAGCGCCTCCAAGCAACATGTGAGGAGGTATGTGAGATGAAGTTTGCCATCCTTGCCTCCAAGGACCCTTCTGGTTTCACTTTCTTCAGGACGTATCTGTTTGCTGTTTTGGCAAACCAATCAGTACCCTTCTCCAACACCACAATTCAAAGTCATCGGTTCTTCTCCTGGCATTCTTACTCATGGTCCTACTCTCAGATGCATAGGAGGTGATTAGAAAGACTGTGGGTTGACTCAGGCATGCCTTAGTCTTTGAACTGACATCATTGCTCTTCAGGACATTGGAGATGTCCCTGACAGCAGACTTTCCCAATGCTCTATGTCTCCTGTTCTCCTGACCACTGGTACTAAGAGTGTTAGTTGTGGGTCCAAGCAAAGGTAAAATCATTGACAATTTCAAGCTTCTCTCCATCCATCATGATGTTACCCATTAACCCCGTGGTGAGGATTTCATTCCACACTCTGTGAATCAGCTTCCACATGCAAAGGCTTATATTGACTGTCTTTACGCTGTTCCATAGTTCTATAGAGATATGCTCATAAATATCTGAAAATCAGAGTAGGCGAGGCGAATGCTTCAAAACTAATGTTGAAATCAAGACTCTGCTAATCTAGGAAGCTAGGTGGCCTAGTGGCAAGAAGCTGCCCTGTAATCCCAGAGGAATGCAGTTTGAATCCACCAGATGCTCTGCTGGAGAAGGAGGGACAATCTTCTCCTTTACCAGTCAGATCTGATTTGACGGTATACACACACACGTAAAATAAAATAAAGTTAAAAAAAAGGACTCTGCTAATATTAATGGATCAGACGGAAGAGTTCAAGAAACTTTTTGATGCAACGAAGTCCAGTTAGTCAGAATGCACGATTATAGCCCTAGACCAGTGGATGACTATGTGTCTGTCCTTCTACTCCTCAATTCTCAAGGTGGTTCTGTCTCTTCAGGCCTTGAATGTTGACTCTTAAATTGCCCACATGTTGTAGCACTTTGTAAGTCTACACAGAAGAGGCAAATTCGGAAGAATTCCGAATCTGTATGAAGGCAATGTGATAAGAGCAACAGTGCCGACATAGGATGGCCCAGATCTCAGGTGGGACTGCCGTGGCCTGAGACTGAAAGGGGGGGAAAGGAGAGAAAACTGAGAGGAAAAGAGTTGAGGTCGTGCTTTGAGCCTTAATTTGGGAAAGGGAAAGAAGGACGGTGTTTATTTTGTTCAAGTTGTTTCTCTAACTTTAATGCATAAATAAATACATGTTGTTTCAACAAATTGAAAACCAGCTTAAAAATCTAAGCATTGAAATGTTCCATCACACAGAATTTTGTTGCTTGAAGAAGATAGTGATTTTCTAATTTTTGGCACTACGCTTTGTTAACTGGTCCCAACTGTTTTGTTTACAAGGTCCTTAGTTACTGCCTGG
The DNA here is from genome assembly GCF_000299155.1 of Elephantulus edwardii. Classification (NCBI taxonomy): domain Eukaryota; kingdom Metazoa; phylum Chordata; class Mammalia; order Macroscelidea; family Macroscelididae; genus Elephantulus; species Elephantulus edwardii. The sequence continues at coordinate 21,288,526 of NW_006399753.1, forward strand.
AGTTTACGTAGGGTGTCTTGCTTTGAAAATGTGTACACATTGTACAAAGTATTAACAGAGGAAAAACACAATGCTTAACTGGTGTTAGGCTTCCATGTATTATAAAGGGAGATTTAAGGATTTTCAGAGATAAGGGGAAACATTTAGACTTGAAATCAAGAGGAATGAGGCGGGTAGAGGGAGAGCGGGAAGGAAAGGGAAAAGACAGGGTAATAATGGGCAAGGACTAATGGTGATTAATTTTATAGAACAATGGATGAGACTGATTCTATAAAACACAGTGTGGATGAAGAATAGTCTGAAACACAATATATACAAACTTCGTAAGCAAACCAATTAAAAAAAAAGAGAAATGAGGTGACATAATTATAATCATTAGCTATAACTTATCTACCAGACCCTCTGTGCTTATAAAAGGCACTTCTATCCCCCAGAGACGACATTTCCACTTCTGATTTCAGTTCTAACCTGTTAGAGTGTGTGTATAATTATGAGAGAAAGAGAGAG
>NW_006399753.1:21289132-21316506 GCF_000299155.1 Elephantulus edwardii
GAGAGAGAGAGAGAGAGAGAGAGAGAGAGAGAGAGAACAACTAATTTCAATTTAGTGCCATTAAAAAAAAATACCACTCTGGCTTCGTATCAAGAACACTTTGTGCAAGGTACACAAAATACTGTAAGTCTCCTGGACCGGTTAGCATCAGAGTTGTGTTAAATGATGCTCCTATAGATTTCTAGGCGACACTGGTGTCTTAGTGGGAAGGAGTTATGCTGCCAACCCACAGGAACAAGGTTTGGAATGACCAGCTGCTATGTGGAAGAAAGGTGGACCATCTCCCCCTGTGCCATTTACTGACTCTGAAAACCCTTTGGAACGTCAGCTATGGGTCAGCTCAGACTCGGTGGTACACAACAACAATAGATTCCTAAATCTAATGGTGTTCCTAACTTGAGAGCTTCATTCCCCTAGGAAAGAATACTATTTCACAAAGAATTTATACGATAGTGGACTTCTGTGACACATCTTGCCCAACTCTTTCATTGCACAGGGAAGTATCTGAGGATAGTAGGTGTCTCTCAAGGTCACGCTTCTTTTTAATGTACATAGATAATGAACCTGATGGTTCCCTGACTTCTCCTGGAGGGTCAGAGAGTCTACAAAGCATTCATTCTAAATAAGACTTTGGAGGTCACTGAATCGGTCCCCTTTGTTAAGTAGATAATGATGTTGGGGTCAGAAAGGTAGGACAATCTGCTTCAAGTCTTAGGAAAAGAAGAAACTAGAAGCTACAACTGACTCTCCAATGCTTGAGAACCCAACTCCAGGATATCTCCTAGGGCTGGTGGAAGGGGCCTTGACCTTCACTGTCTTTATCTTACAAGAGAAGAGAGTGTAGTTCTGGGGGCTCTTCTTGACATCTTTACCATCCTTTTGCACAGAGCAAAGATCATTTTAGAGATTCTAACAGGAAGCTAGCCAGCATTCCAATTTTCTGTACGCATTGGATCAACTGAATGTCATATTTTTCAGTCAGTCAGCAATTGAATATCTGATAGTATAAAAGGGGGAACCCCTAAATTATTAAAACTGTAGGTGTTCTCTCCATATGTATGTAAACTAGATATAAACACCCCAACATATACTGAAAATACACATGTAAGACTTTGTTTCTGACACTGATTACAATCCCTACACTGTTTCATCTCCCCTCCACAGGTTCTTACTTCCATTCATCCCTCTATCCTCTTTAGATGCATAAAATGCTTACCAGATATTCCCTCTGATGTACCAAGTGTTCCTTTCACTGTAGTCTCATAGATCTGCCTCTTCCTACCTTCTATACTGAACCCTCCTTGAAGGCAGAGCTGTGTCTTGGTCATTTCTGTGTACAATGCTTAATATGCCCTGTAGGGTTATGCTAACTTAATGAATGCACATTCAACAATACAGAAGATTCCCTAAGGTTCTTGGATTGGTTAGAATTCTATTTGTTGTTGTTGTTAAGTGCCATTGAGTCGTAGGCGACTCATAGCTACCCTATGAATGAAAGACCTGAACACTTGTATAACTTTCATCCTTTCTCCAAGTTCATAGTGTCCAGAGGCAAGTTATTCTGGAAGTGGATGCCACTCCTGCTTCCAAGCTTGTTTGAATCGGGAAGCTCCACCAAATACTGTCCACCATGGGCGACCAATATTGCATTTGGCACATCAGTGTCACAGTGTTCAGCATCACAGCCACCATGAGTTACCTCTGTACAGCAAATCAACAGAGCAGTGTTACTATCTCCACCCACAATCAAGTGGTAGAGACCAGTGTACTGTAGTCCCCATGGCTTAGGTGCCTTCTTTCTTGTTTTTCTGAGTGTGGCTTCTATTGAAGAAGGTCCCGCGAGTGAGAGAGATTGCATCAACATTTTAGCCAGCAGAATGGAGGATACAATAAAAGATAATGTGCACAGATCCTTTAAAGAGTACAAGGATATCAAAGATGGAGCTCAGAAGAGAAGAAAAGTGAGGGTAGAAGGAAGAATGATAACGATAACCACAGAAGAGTGATGACACAGTGCAGGGGTTGCAATCCAAATATTACTAATGGTTACATAGAATGCTCTGGTGGCCTAGGGGTAAGAAGCTGTACTGCAGTCCCAAAGCCATGAGGTTCAAATCCACCAGCTATCCTATGGTAGAAAGATGAGCAATCTCCCTCTGTATAACTTACTGCCTTAGAAAACCTGCTGGAGAGTCAGCTATGAGTTGGTTCTGACTTGAAGGCGCCCAACAACGTGGATGAATAGAATACAAAGCTGCCTCATAAACTTTACTCAAATCCCAATACAAAGTTAAAGAAACCTTCTCCTTTACAGAAAAGAAAGGATATCAGTTGCTGATATTGATCCTCAATCTGACTCGTGATGATTTTATAGGTGATCAGCACTGTGCCCGGCCAGGTTTTCAATGGCTAATATTTTGGAAGTAGATTACTAGGATTTTCTTCTGAGGCACCTGTGAGTGGACTTGAACCTCAAACCTATTGTTTAGTATCTGAGAACATTAACCATTTACACCACCCTGGAATGCTTCACTTTTAAGAATATGTGCTTGAAATTGGTCATGTCGTTCTGCTTATAGTATGTTAGTGAAAGTCTACTTGGGATCATCTGGAGGCTGGGAAATGTAGTCTTTATATCAGGGGTTCACCAATAAATAAGTAGAACCCCTGCCATGGTTATTATGTACTGTTGAGTAGGAAGCAACTCGTAGCTGACCCTCCAGAGGATTTTCAGAGGCAGTAAAACTTGCTGGAGGGTCAGCTGTATAATAGTACATAACAACAACAAATTGTACTGGAGGAGATTGCCCATCTTTCTCCCGTGGAGCAGCTGATGGGTTCGAAATACGTGCCTTTCGGTTGGCAGCTCAGCTCCTTACCTCTAAACCACCAGAACCCCCTATTAAACATCGAGGTTCAAATTCTGAGGGAGAGGGGAAGACTGGGGAGAAAAACAATGGCAGAATCTGGTGGATGTCCACGTTCCTGAAAGAAATGTTTCACCCTTGTCACATCAGTATTTTTGTAATTAGAGGTAGAATCACTACTGTCTAACTTTATGATTGAGATTGTAGAGTTTGAAACCTGAGCCTGCCGACTGCTACATGAACATGACTTTGATGAACACTCTTAAACCACAGTGCCAAGCACGCGCATATGAGAAATAAGGAGGTTGCAGCTGAGCCAAACACCGTACCTCTCTGACAACTGCAATCCAGCAGCAGCCTGGTAGAAGAGAGCTGGGCAATCTCCCACACAATTTCCAGCCTCAGAAACTGACGGGAGGGCCAGCAACGAGCCAGTTTCCACTCCACAGCAATGGGTTTCAGTTTTTGTTGTTGTTTTTAATTTTGTTAGTTTCCTTGTTGAGAAAATGTGTAGCACACACGTCGTAGCTCATAAACTTTGCATGTTGTCTTGGCAGATGCGTGCCTTACAAAGTTAGTCACGACAGTGCCAGAATAAGGAGTTAGTCTTTGCTTCTAGTTAAGTATATTTGGGAACAATTGCTATGACTAATCAGTGTCCAAGGACCTGTTGTCCTGTGGACCATTGAAAATTCCTTCACACTGTATTCTGTTTGTGGGTTCTAGGTGCCCAGGAAGGAACATGCAGAGGAATCCTAGAATTTTTCAGTATGACTCCATAAATATATACAGCAAATGTTTTATCTTTCAGTAAAACTAATTCCATCTGGGCACCTACACTCCATAAACAAAGACTTCTGTGAGGAATGTTCTTTCCCAGGCCCCATAGAACCATGATCTACAGATAACAGAATATTTAGAGTAATTGTTCCAAAATCTACTAGAAAAAAACTTCCAACCTTTTTAAATGCACTTCAGAAATATATAAAAAATATGTTTTATATTTATAATGGGATCCTATTGAAAGATCTGGTGGACAAAAACATATCTTCTCCCTATGTTCAGAAAACCATGTGGTGGCTGCACACAGCTCCACTGATCGAACCAATTGATTGGTTTTGAATCAACTAACGAAGAAGTTGGTTACTGATTGCTTTCAAGTTAAGCACGACTCTTAGGGACCCTATGAACAAAAGGCCTGAAGCCTTTCTATAACTATTGACATTTATCAATAAAACAAAGATTCTCACCACTGGGGCGATTGGCAGCATCATGATAGATAGTGAAGAGACTGAGATTGTTGACAGCTTCATTTAACTTGGCTGTACAACCAACACTCTTGGGCCAGCAGCCAGGAAATTAAAGGATGAATTGCGTTGGGACAGTCTGCTGTCAGAGACCTCTCCAAAGTACTGAAGAGAAATGATGTCAGTCTGGAGACTAAGGTGTGCCTGATACAGGCCATGGTCCTTGCAATTACTTGCTATGCATCAGAGAGCTGGACAATTACTAGGGACGATAGAAGGAGAATTGATGTCTTTGAGCTGTGGTACTGGAGAAGAGTTTTGAAAATACCATGAACTTTTAAGAGAATGAACAGGTTTGTCCTGGAGAGGGTGAAGCCAAGCTGCTCCTTGGAGGCAAGGTTTCTGAAGTCTGACATACTTTGGACATGTTGCAAGGAGGGACCAGTCCTTGGAGAGGGACGTCATGCTTGGGAGGGTGGAGGGGCAGTGCAGGAGAGGAAGACCCTCGATGAGATGGATTGATTCAGTCACTGGGGTAGTGAGGATAGGTATGTCAGAGAAAATAAGATTGGCAAGGGATAGAGTAGAGTTTAGGGCTGTTGTACCTAAGTTGCTATGAGTCACAGGCAACTCGACAGAACATAACAACAACAAAACATATATTTGTTTTGAGAGAGAGAAAGAGAGAAAGATCAGAAGACAAACTCAAATCATGGGCTAAATATTAGCAAACAAAGGGAGTGTTTTTAAAACAACAAGAAACCTACGGATAAGCACACAAACCGCTGCTGTTGAATTGGCTTTGACTCACTCTTGGAGTTTCTGAGACTGTTAAGTGTTAGCAAGGGAGCTCTGGGGGCATAGTCTGTAGGGCGTTGCACTACAGATCCCCAGGCCAAGTCTCTGGAGGTTTGAAACCACCAGCAGCTATGCTGGAGAAAGATGGGCCCACTCCACGCGAGACATTTGTAAACCTTAGAAACCCAACGTGCGGTCAGCTGTGAGTCTGTTCCAATTTGACGAACATGAGTTAGAGTTTATTTGAGATCTTCACAGGAAGGGACAGCTCCTCTTTCTCCACTGGAGCAACTGGTGGATTCAAACTACCAACCTTTGATTTAGCAGCCTGGGATGTTATATATCACCAGGGCCCCTTAATATCAAGAGCATATCTCTATCAATAAAAACTGATGAGAGCAAGACCATCTATTATTGAAAGCAAGACATTCAGAATGAAGGATAAAATAAAATTTGTATCTTTTACCTTGTCAATCTAGAGAAGTATCCAACAGATTAGCATTTTACAAAAAAAGTGAAAATATATCCCTTATTGTGGAATTAACCGTTAGTTTCGGTGTTGTCCCTGACCTTAGATCAAGTGCCCTGACCCACTTATTTCTTTGCTCCACCATCCATCAAGATACCCCTCCACTTCTACCCACTCCCTTCGTCACCTGTCTCCCATTGTCTAGCCCTTGATCTGATAGCTTATATCCAAAGCTTCCTTGGTTTCTGTGATTCTAGATTCATCATCAGCTGCTAACAGTTTCTGTGACCAGAGTCGCCTAAGTTTAGTGGTAATGTGTCCCAAACAGAGATGCCGTGTCCTGTGGAACTGGTGTGTAGAAACTTCTCGGGCCCAAATGAGTTGCACACAACTTTGCGGGTCTTCTGCTTTGCCTGTTCGAACTGGAAAATGACCAGGGAGGATGGAAGGAGAATTGATGCTTTTGAGCTTTGGTGTTGGAGAAGAGTGCTGAGGGTGCCATGGACTGCTAGGAAAACAAACAGATTCATCCAGGAGAGGGTTAAACCAGGCTGCTCCTTGGAGGCAAGGATTCTGAGGCTTTGTCTGACATATTTTGGTCATGTTGCAAGGAAAGACCAGTCCTTGGAGAAGGACATCATGCTTGGGAGGGTGGAGGGCAGGCGCAGGAGGGGAAGGCCCTCTGGGAGGTGGATTGATTCAGTGACTGGGGTAATCGAGATGAGTGTGTCGGAGACAGTGAGGTTGGCACAGGACAGAGCAGAGTTTAGAGCTGTTTTACACAGGGTTGCTATGAGTTGCAAGTAACTGGACGGCACATAGCAACAACAACAACAACAACATCTTTTACTTTAGAGCAAAATAAGCCATGTGTGTGTGTGTGAGTGTGTGTCAGAGCTGGACTCTGGACTTTTCAGTGGTTGATTTTTTGGAAATTAACTGTTGCTCAGCTTTTCTTCTGGGGCATCTGGATGGTTTGAAGCTCCAACATTTCAGTTAGCAGCCAAGTTCATAATGATTTACACTACCCAGGGACTTCAGACTTAAGATAGGAAGTCATAAAAACGTGAACGAAAACATGGGTGGATTTAAGAATAATATTGACATGAAAAAAGACCTTTCTAAGCATTGGCTAGAGCCCAGAAACCATAAAAAAATACTGGTCAATTTGCTTATTTTCTTAATATATAAAATGTTCTTATAAATCAGTAAGGAAAAGACCACAATTTAAGCAAAAAAAAAAAGGACAAAGAAAATAAAAAGGGGTCTCCACCAAAAAAAGAAGTACAAATTGCTTATAAACAAACACACTAAACCCTTGAGACATTATTCATGGTTACTCAGTTATAGAAATGTGCATCAAAACAATGAAATAAAAATACTCCTTTATCACGTGGGTCAAGATTTAAACATTTGATAAGAATGATGTCAAAGGTATATGAAAACAGACCTGATCATACATTGATGGTGGAGTATAAATTGGTATTTTTTGCTTTTGTTAATGGACAAGCAGAAAATAGCTCTCGACTTTTAAAAGCACATTTCCTTTGATCATACAATCCTGCTGTTAGTAGATTGTCGGGTTTTTGTTGTTGTTTTGAACATGGTCCTTCTCAATGTGTTTACAAAGGTTTGTTTACAAGGATAGATCACAACTGTGTTTGTCACAGCAAACAATGGGCAACAGCCTAAATATTTCTCTACTGGAAACCACATAAATACAAGATGATACAAAAATACGTGAAATGCTCTAGAGCTGTTTAAAAGAATGAGATGAAATGAAATGTGCCGGAATGGCAAGAGCTCCCTGAGGCATGCTGAGGCAGGAGCGAGGCAAGTTCAAATACCTATTTCACAGAAAAATTTATAAGGGTATTTATACAAGGAAATTTCTTCAGACTAGTGAGAATATTTGACCCTGTTTACTTCTGAAGAGTGGACCCAGGGGTCTGAGATAAAAAGTTCATTTTTATTGTTATTTTTTTTTTTTTTACTGTTTGAGCGTCTCTTTTACTATGTGTGTGCTTTTAGAGGAAGGATTGAAAACTGTAAAAAGAAAATAGAATAAACTACGAAAGAGAACATTTCAAATCTACCTGAGGAGCTTGCCTTCCTTGAGGGACTTACCTGAAGCTCCCTCTTGACAGCTTAAGTTCCTAGAAAGCTGTTCCAGTTGCCTTCAGCATCCCAGCTGCACTCCTTACCTCTTTCACTTGCCTATCCTCTAGCTAGGCCTAACTATCTACTCTTAGCATATTACAACTTAAAGATAATTTAAGCGCATCACAGCTGCAGAGTCTGAATTTATCTACTCCATTTGCCAGTTGTCACTGTTGCGTGCTGTTGAGTCAGAACTGACCCACAGCTGACCCTCCAGCGGGTTATCGGGGGTAGTTAATTGCAAGAGGAGATTGCCCATCCTTCTCCCATGGAACAGCTGGTGGATTCGAACAGCGTGCCTTTGAGATTGCAGCGCAGTTTCTTGCCACAAGGCCTCCAGTGCTCCAATTCCTTTGTATATGCTTTGTATTTATCCGTATGGTCCAGTGGAATTGATACCTCATCTGTGCTTTCTGACTTGACTACTCTAGGAAAACTTACCTTTCCCATCCTTTCATCCCTCACCAAGGTGGTGAAATAGTTAAGCACGCGATTATGAACTGGAAGGTTGATGGTGTGAATCTAACCAGAGATGCATCAGAAGAAAGGGCTGGTGATCTACTTCCGAAAGGCCACAGATTAGACTATCTCTTGGCACACAGTTCAACTCAGCAGCACACGGGGCCACCATGAATTAGACCTCACTTAACGGCACCTAGTGGAATGGCCTTGTGACACATTAATCTAAAGGAGTCAGATGTCTTATGTTACCTGATTTGTGGTTATTCTAAAGAGGACCAAGTGAAACCAAACACTATACAAAGTACTTTGATTTCCTTTCTTTGCTGGAAAAAATGATATCAGTGCTTTTGGGCCTTCCAGGCAATGCATGAATGAGGGAGTCCTATGTGAACCCACACTTGTGTGTGGGAGCCATCACACAGAAGGAGAATATCACAAAAAAATACTTGTGTTTTAGGTAAATTGTCTCACTCCTTCTTCCCAGACAGTCCTTCAAGCTAATGCTTGCTTTGTAAAAGAGCCTCAAAGATGCACAGGCAATGTCCCAAATGATGTATCTAACAAGTGGTGGATTTGGATTCAAACTTGCAACTTTCTGGCTGTCAAATCTGTTTGTGATTCCAGCCCGGAATGTCTAGAGAGAGGCAGGATGAAGCAGCAATATTCTCACTTAAGAGATTACACCCCTAAACCCCTAAGCTCCTTCCTTTCTCCAGAGAAGGCCAGCTAGGAATCACGGAAGACAGTGAAGGAGTGTGGTTGCAGAACACAGAGAAGCTTAAATGTGGTCATGTCCGCTCTGCATGCGACTTGTTTGCTAATTCTCGGACTCTGTAGGGCGCTCTGGTGGCCTAGTGGGAAGAAGCTGCACTGCAGGTTCAAATCCACCAGCTGCTCCCCAGGAGGATGGGCAGTCTCCTCTGTAGGATTTACTGCCTCTGAAAACCCACTGGAGGGTCAGCGATGGGTCAGTTCCAAATCGACGGCAGACAGCACAACGACAACCACAACCGCCTCTGCTCACGCTGGATTTGCAGATACTCTCCGGATCCAGGCCGTGGCCTTTGAAGGCCAGCTGGGGTGGTTGTGTTTTCTGGAATAGCATGGAGCAAAAGATGATCATTCCTTGGCCGACTCCAGAGCAGAGAATAGGAAACACGTGCCCGTTCTGGGTTTCTTCACATGTTTCTAATCAACCAACCAGATTTCACTTGAATCTTTATGGCTTCTCTGAAATTGGTAATGAAATTGGAAGCTAAATACAGTTCTGGACCAATTTGTGGTGGTTATAATAACTATCCCCCTTCCTGACTCACTCTACCACTTATTGAAAATTATTATTACAGTAAAATTTCTTAGTCATACTTTCCAGGGGGTTGACTTATTTGAGTCTGTCATATAGATAAATATTGTATTAGAGTGATGTGGTTGGAAGGGTCTTTTCATGGAACTGTACAAAAGGCATACCACTGGCAGTTGAAATTGAGATTGAAAAGTCTGTAACTAGGATACACTGTATTTTCCATTCTAGCCAAGAAACATTCTGCACACCTACTATTCCTAAAGCATGCCAAAGCTGGATATATAGCTGATCCCTATCTTTATTTCTAAATACCTATAAGCCCCTAACTCAAAATGAGCACATATTACAGTAATGAGCTCACTAGCTCTCCCACAATCCTGAGAAGGTGGTGCCACCAGGGACCCAATTGGTGAAGCCTGTTGCTATTGTCCCCTCTTCTCGTCACTTCTTTCTTGATCTAAGCCATCACTGTCTCTTCTCTGGACTGTTTCAGTGGCTTGTTCTCTGACTTCCCTGCCCTCATGTTCTCATCGTCCATGCCTCTGCTGGAGAGACTACTTAAAACACAAATACAGACATGCCACTCGCCTCCTTGTGACACTCTATGGACTCTGCCATCTGAAGTATAAATGCCACACCCGCTGGACATCCCAGGCCTTCCATTATGCTGCTTTGGGTGCCATATTGGAAGTGGGTCAATGGGTGACTGGTGGTCAAGGGAGGACCTTTTCATTGTGAAATTCAAAATGACACAGAAGAAAGCCTGGCAATTTTTGGAATGTGGAATCCAAGAACTATGGCTTTGAGAGGCTCGGGGGTGGGAGGGGGAATACCTTTAAGAAAACCCACAGGGCAGCAGGCAGTAAGCTTTTGGGCTACTTTCAAGTTCAAATGTGACGTTTGTTGGAAACATGAGTCCACCCATTCCTCACATGCTATGTACCCACTCATTTCTGTTGTCACTAGATTTCCACTGAGTACCTAGGCAAAGAAGTAAGACGTAACAGGAAGGAAGTTCAAGGAGAGATCTCTAAGTAGACAACTATGAGACTATAGAATGAGAGCTCCTGTATGAAAAGCACATGGATGGTTCCAAAATGTATCTGGTCCAAGAGCCACAAGAGTAGTGATTTTCAAGTGGGAAGGAGAAAGAAGACTATGACTGCTTAGATGAAGGCAGGAAAAAAGAAAGGCCCAAGTGCCAGAGAGCAGGGGTAAAAGGATAGAGCGAGACAGAGAGGGGGCTCTTCCAGAAGCTGGGCTTGTTTCAACTGCAGAACTGAGATTCAGATGAAAGCCAATAAAGGGACCATTAGATAAGCCTATGGCAGGAAGTAATAGACCTTCCAGGGGGCACCTCTAGCCCACACCAGGTCATTGGCAAGAATAGGCCATTGTCATCGCATATGTGTTGACACCTGGAACTTGCATTGAATTCCAGCCTCACTCACCCCTTTAGCTGGAAGCTGGGGCCTGTACACAGCAGCCTTAACTAGACTATTGGTTAAACTAGTTGAAGTTTTAGGGAGCAGGAATGGCATCCACTTCCTACACAACTTGCCTCCAGAAATTCTATGAACTTTGATAAATGTTGATAGTTGTAGAGGGGCTTCAGGCTTTTTGTTCATAGGGTCGCTATGAGTTGTGCTCGAATTGAAGGCAGTCAACAACAACAACAGGGATAGAAAAAGTGGAGGGATGGTGAAAGAGAGGAAAACCCTCCTCCAGGTGGGTTGACACAGTGCCCGGGCAGTGGGCTCAAGTGGAGCAGAGATTGTAAGAATGGAACTGGCTAGGGCAGGGTTCAGATCGGCTGTTCGCTGGGTGGCTTTGAGCCAGGCTCCACTGGACAGCACCTCACGACAACAGCAGTGGTGAAGTCTGTGAGAAGTTGCTCTGCTAACCCAAACATGGTGCCTCTCTGGGAGTTTGGATCCACCATCAGCCCTGAGGGAGAAAGATGAGCAGTCTCCTCTCCTGCGCTTTATAGCCTCCCCCAGACCCTCTAGAGGGGCTTCTACAAGTCAGGTCAAGATCAACAGCATTGAGTTTGAGTTTTGACTTTGAGTTGAAGCTTTATCCTTAGAGCAATGGGAAACACTTGAGAAGGGTATTAGCAGGTTAGAATTTGGGGGGCATTTCTCTGACTGCAAAGGCTAGGAGTGTTCTTAGAGGCAAAAAAGGTGAAATCAATCTCACATACTTTAAGCATGTTGCCAGCAGGGGCCACTTCTTGGGGACAGATAGCATGCTGGGAAAGACAGAGGGCCAGTGAACGAGCAGGAGAATTCCCACAGTGACTGCAACAATGAACTTGAGCGTGGTGGAGCTCGAGGAAAGGGCAAGGTGCTCATCTTGTTGTTCATTGGGTCACTGGGAGTCGTGGTTGACTCAACGGCACCTAACGACACTGGCTGTGCAGTGGATGCTGTCAGAAGCCTTCAAGTCGGAATGGAAGAGAATACTTGGGAGACCTTCACCGAGGTCCAGAAGAGATGATGGTGGCAGGATCGAAAGTAATAAGAGCATTCTTTTGAGTTGATTTCATCTTGAGAATGAAGAGAAACTTCCAAAAAGCAAAGCAAAAATAAAAGCTTTGCTGAGTGAGACAGAGCCCTAGGTTTGTGGCACCAAGGTTCTAATTCAATTCTAAGTCCTTAACATAGAAATTCCATAAAGGAGTGGGAACAAGGATAGAACAAGATTCTCTCTGTCCTTGTAGTCAATCCAGATGAGAGTCCCCTGACATTCATTCTAGTTACAGAATAACCCACCTGACAATGTTTGTGACTACTTGTTCTATCTTTCCTCCCACTGGAAACATTTTTACGAGGCTATTGAAGAATCTCATTCATTATCCCAAAAAAGCAGTCTGGGCTTTCAAGGTTGTGCAATTACCCCGAGTTAAACTTTTACAGGCTCTTATTCTGCCTGGTGTGAGTGGGATGTGAGCCGGAGGGCGGGGTTCAGACCACATTTGAATTAAATGTGTTGGAGAGTTGAGTTGTTTGGTGAAAAAATCCCCTCAATCATCAAATTGGTGGTGCTTTGTGGGTTGGTCTTTTGGGCTGAAAAAAGAACTCATTAATGAATAAAATAATCACATTTTCTCACCAAGTTATTAAAAAGATTTGTTCTTTTTAAGGGTTGTTTTTATTGTGATATATCTATATATCACAAACAGTGGACATTTCATTGTTTTTCAGTGCTCAGTTCAGTGGTATGACTTCTATTTCTTATCTGTTCACAGATTATCACAGAAACCAAAGGCCCCTCCAGCAATAACTCCCCCTGGAAAACTAAGGGGAAAGTCACTGCTCGATAAGAACAAGGTGATAAGACAGTTGAATTTTATTTCCACTGTTTTCCCAATGTTGGCTTTGGGATCTTTGACAAAATACTCTTTACTCTGCTGTTCTTTGGCGCTGTGGAGCCTGCTCTGATTTATAGCGAACATTTGCACATCAGAACCAAACCTGTCTTAGCCTGCTCCAACCACACACTCTCTCTTGTGCTCAAAACCGTTGCTGCTGCATCTCATCCTGGATTTTCCTCTCCTTCCCTGAACCTCCACTTCTCTAAGCATGATATTCTTTTACAGGGACGACGCTTTCCTGACAGCTTGAGCAAAGCGTACAAGATGCGGTTTCACCATCCTCATCTCTATAGAGCACTCAGCTTGTACTCCCTCCAAAATAGGTGGGTTTCTTCTTTTGGCAGTCTTTACAAACAGCAGAGAGCTTTGGTAGCCTAGTGGTAAGAAGTTGCACTGCCAACCTTAAGGCACAGGGTTTGAATCCAACAGCTGCTTTGCTGGAGAAAGATGGTCAATCTCCTTCCATGTGCTGGAAAGCCCCTGAAAACCCACTGGACGGTCAGCCATGAGGCAATTCTGACTGAACACACACGGCATTGCCAACACCACTATTCATGAGCATTAATTCTTCTTTGGCTTTCCTTACGCAACTGAAAATATGGCTTAGATCAGACACATCATCTTTAAATTGACATCCCTGTTTTTCAGCACTTGTGAGAGGTCGTTGACCGCACATTAGACCAGCTCAACAGGTCAGTTGATTTCCTGACTGCTGCTTCCATGGGTGTTGACTTCGGAGCCAAGTAAAACGAAATTCTTGCAACTTGTATCTTTTCTCCAATGATCATGACGTTGCATACTAGCAGTCCTAATGACTTTTGTTTTCTTGATGTTGAGCTGTAAAGCCATTCTGAAGACTGGAGTCTTGTTTTTTGTTTTGTTTTGTTTTTTAATCTTGAAGTCCTCTTAGAGCAAGTGAGGGAGTATCCTCTGCATAATTCAGGTTGTTGATGAGTCTTCTTCCAATCTTGATGTTACACTCTTCATATAATCCAGCTTTTCAAATTATTTGCTCAGTGTCCATTATGAATAGGTATGGTGAAACGATCCTACCCTGACACACATCTTCCCCCACTTAAGCCATGCAGTATCCTCTTGTACTGTTTGAATGACTGTGTCTTGGTCAGTGTCCAGATTTTACACGAGGACAATTAAGAGTTCAGAGATTCCTACTCTTCTCAATGTTATTTATATTTTATTGTGATTCACACAAGCCAACGCCTTCGCAGAGTCAATAAAACACAAGTAAACATCTTCCTGATATCTCTGCTTTCAGCCAAGGTCTATCTGATCTTGGTGTCAGTGATGACACCGCTTGTTCCACAGTCTCTTCTGAGTTCATCGTGAAAGTCTAGCAGTTGTCTGTGGATGTGCTGCTCTAGCCCTTTTTAAATATCTTTCATCAAGATGTTTCTTGAGTGTGATATCAATGTTGTTTGATAATTTCCACATTTTGTTGGATCACTTTTGTTTGGAATGGGCACATGTATAAATTTCTTTTATTGTTTGGCCAGGCAACTGTTTTCCACTTTTCTTGGTAAAAGTCACAGATGAATGAGCCCGTCTAGATCTGCATTACCATTTGCGGAAACATCTCAATTAGTTTTCTGTCAAGTCCATCAGCTGCTCCTTAGGAGAAAGACAAGCCGTCCCTCTGACAAAGATTCGAAGCCTCTGTAGCCCAGTGAAGACTTGCAGGGCGTGGGAACTGCCTCCACACAGTAGGCCCGTGACCTAAACCAAGTCTCCTTTTCTCATCCCTACAATTTAGAGTTGAAATCCTGGCCCTCCATCAAGTGCCAAAATGCTCCTCGTGGAGCAAAGTGCTCAGCTTTGAGTCAAGATTTTAGAAGTTCAAACCTACTTAGCAGCTCTTGAGAGACTGATCTGGAAATCTGTTCCCAGGGCAATTCTAGCCCGGAAGGTAGTTCTTCTCTGTCACAAGGGGCCAATAGGAATCAAAATGGTCTGGCAGCACCTAAGAATAACCTAGAATGCTGACGTTTTGAGTTCTGTTCTTACTCACTGCCTTGAGTTGACTTTGACTCGTTGTGACCCCAAGGATGCCCCCTATGATTTTCTAGGGTATAATTCTTTTTTTCTTCCAATTTTTTTTATTGAACTTTAGAGGAAGGTTTACAGAACAGCTTCCTACTCAATAGACTGTATATAATGTCCGTCGTGACGTTGGTTGCGCTCCCCACCATGTATCCAGCACTCTCTTCATTTCTACCCTGGGTTTCTCTGGATACTTTCATCTGAATTTCCTGTCCCGTCCTGCCTTCTTTTTTCTGGGAAAATGCCCTTTTGATTTTGAACAGTTGATTATTCTAGAAGACATTATTTCTTGGGCATGATGGTTTCTTTCTTGGGCCAGCCTGCTGTTTGGCTGAAAGTGAATCTCTAGGAATGAGTTCTGTTTAGGTCAGGAGGATCACAGTCAAGAGGGTTCCTCCAGTCTCTGTCAGATAGGCAAGTTTTGCATTTTTGTATAAATTCACTTTTACCTTGTGCTTCTTCTCCAGCTCTGTTTAGGACCCCCTGTTGTGATCCTAGCTGGGTTAGTCAGTGCTGGCCCCCAGGGATCACCTACTTTTTTTTTCTTCTCAAGGTTCTGCTGTTCTTTGGATTAATTGCTTCCTTAAATCTTTGGTTTTCTTTCCTTTTCTTTGCTCTGGACCTAAAGAGACCAAGAGTTATATCTTAGAGGACAACTTGAACACTCCTGACTCCAGATGCTATTCTCCAAGGTAGGAAGCACGACTTTATGAACTGTGGGTTACTGACGGATGTGAATGTCCCCTGAGTCTGTGTGCCTTTGTCCCAGCCTAGGGTGTAATCAGACTGCTATTTTTTTTCTCCTGATGAATGATTTGTGGGTTTGATCCAGCAACCTTTCAGTTAGCGGCTGAGTGATTTAGCCGTTATATCACCAGGATTCCTTTAGCACACAGTAAACCTTCGATAAACTCCTGTCTAATGGAGGAGAGATTCTTTCTGTGCTTGGCCCAGTGCTAGTTAGCAGGAGAAAGAGAAAGGAATAAATTCCTTGTATTTTAGCTATAACAGCTCAGCCTAGGTGATATTCACACACACAGGTGACTTTTGGACATAGTATTCTTCTACCATGTGGACAGGGAGCCGTGGAATCCCAGGAGGGAGGAAAGCATAGGAGATGATTGAGCTGGTTCTGAGAGAGCTTTGCCAGTTGTACAGGAAAGACCATTCAAAGCAGGGAGAATCATACAGAAGCTTATCCTTTGCTCTCCAATAACGTAAAGCAGAAAACTTGCTGCTTGTGTTGAAGAACATCTCTCTTAGATTGGCCTGGAAGGTGAGAAGTAACATGGAGAGGTACACATCTCTTAGAGAACCATCAACTATGTGAGATCAAAGGACCACGTTTGCTCAAGAATGAAATGCAGAAGTCAGGAGGAAATAGAAAGGACTGGAAAAGGAAGAAGTGGGGTCACATCGCGGAGATTGCAATCAGCTGTACAAAACAAAATGTGTATACATTATTGAGTGAAAATCAAATTGCTCTGTAAAATTTGCCCCAAATCAATTCTCGGGCAATGACTGGTGGACACTTGGCTGCAGGTGGTTGAGTCTGACCCGGGGATTGCCAATCAAGCTCCAGGCACACCAGGGCCTGACTTCAGGTACTCTTCAGAGATGCTCCAGGAGGGATGAGCAGATCATGCCACAGGCAAGTTTGACCCATAGGAATTGAAAAGAAAAAAGAAGTTGCAGGAGAAGAAGTTGCAGGAGAAGAGAGTGGGGAATCCCAAGATCTATGGAGCCAGCCTCCTTTGAGTGCACCAATAAACGTTTGGTGAGAAAAACACTGTTTCTCCTATCAACTTTAGATGCCAGGGATGGGCCTACCTTCCCTCCCCTCCACTTTCCCTTCACACCAACTCTTCACTAAGCCTCGCCTTTATTCCTACTCCACAAGCCCAATGTAGGTGGACACCTGGAAGGGACTTAGACTGCGTGGCTATCTGAGCAGTCATTTCCCTGTGCAACCTTTTTCAGTAATCATAATTTACAGTCATTTTTAAAGCACCACATGCCTTTTTTTATACCACCCTTACTTGGAAGGAAAAGATATAAAAAGCTGTGATGAAACAGCAACAATAAACATAAACACTTACCATTAACAATATCCCAGGTGTTGTGCTACTTATAGGACTTTTATTGCCTCTGTCAATCTTCACAATCGTTTTTTAACAGGCTGTCTATGAGGTAGGCATTATTATCATTCCCTTTTAAAAGAGGAGAAAACTGAGCGTGAAGAGTTACAGCTAATATTACAGCTAATACAGAGCTAGAGGTTGACAGAGGCAGCTTAGCTGTATCACGGCCTCCTGAGAACTCAGGAGGTTCTGGCCAAATGGTGCAGCTGGACTAGGGATGTGGGCACACAGCTGAGACCTGTTAAACCCACTTCTCTTTCTTATGTGATAGGAGATGTGGCGGCTTAGCTTCTCTATCGTCCTCCCCTCTGCTTCACTCTCACCGTGGAGCTCAGGTATGTGAGGATTTACCTGGTTACTGTATCACAGGTTCTGAGAAACACTGTTGTGCTTGACCTCCAAGATCTCTTCCAGTAATGTCTGTGTTCCGTCAAAGGGAAACAACATGAAAGGGGCATTGGTTGTGGAGAATGGGATTAGATGCCAATCATGAAGGGCCATGCATCACATGATGTCTTTTCAACTAAATGCCCAGAATTGGCAAATAAATTCTGACAGCGGGTTAGTGGTTGTCTTGAGCTTGGAGAAGACAGAAGAATGATTGCAAAGGAGTATGGGATTTCTTTACAGGGTAATGGATGTAAACTCTGTCATTGTTGTTGTGTGCCATTGAATTGGAACGGAACTGACCCATAGCTGACCCATTGCAGGATTTCAGAGACAGTTTCAGAGGTAAATTTCATGGGAAGAGATGGACAGTCTTCTCCTGTGCAGCAGTTGGTGGATTTGAACTGTTTGCCTTTGGGATTACAGTCCAACTTCTTACCACTGGTACAAAGGTAGTGAGTCTTCTCAGCCAAGTGCACACAGTCAGTTATAGATTAATTTCCTTGTCTGTCCTACTCACACTATTGTTCATAGGGTTTTCGATGAATTGCACTGGAAAAATATTCCATCAGGGACTTCTCCAGATCACTGAGAAGCCATGATGTCAGTCTAGAGACTAAGGTGCACCTGATCTAGGCCATGGTCTTAGCAATTACTTATTATTACGCATCAGAGAGTTGACAATAACGAAAGATGACAGAAGAAGAATTAATGCCTTTGAGTTGTGAGGCTGGAGGAGAGTCTTAAACATACCATGGACTGTCAAGAAAACAAATAGGTCTGTTCTGGAGAGAGTGAAACTAAGTTTCCCTTTGGAGGCTAGGATTTGGAAGCTCTGTTTCACATATTTTGGGCACATGGCCAGGAAGGACCAATCCTTGGAAAAGGGCATCATGCTTGGAAGCGTGGAGGGACAGCGCAGGAGAGGAAGACCCTGGATGAGATGGACTGACACAGTGACTGTGGTAATGGGGGTAGGTGTGTCAGAGTCAATGAGACTGGCTCAGGACAGGGCAGGCCTCAGAGCTGTTGTACATAGTATCACTGTGATTTATAATGGCACATAACGACAACAATAACACCCTTCTCATTACTGCCCAACTCTGGAATATTCTAAACCCCAAGCAATTTAAATTGGTTTTACATGGAGTGGTAAGGAGTTGCACTACCAACCTGAAGGCAAGCAGTTTGAATCCACCAGCTGCTCCTGATTTACTGCCTCTGAAAACCCCCTGGAGGGTCAGCTTTGAGTCAGTTCTGACTCATGGTAAAAAAACAGTTCAATAAAGCTTCTTAAAAAGTGCAAGTAGGACATCTCTTTTAGAAATGCATTCAGTGTCTCAGTAGTAGTAGTAATAATAATAATAATAAACAATAATGATAATAATAATAATTCATTATTAACTCATTCACAGCATCCGTGGAGTGCCGTCTCTGACTGGGCACTACGGTTGGCATGAGAAGGACACAGGAGGAAGAGTGTCCTCTCAGTAATAACCATGATACAGTACAGACAGCAGCTAGAACCTTGCTGGTGAGAACACGTGCAAGGGAAGCGTAGCCCAGAGTCATTCGAGATGTTGGGTAGAATCTGGAGAAAGAGTTGGTGTTGAACCTAGTTTTTACCAGGAGATGAGCAAGGCCGTTTTTAGACAGGTAATTAAAAGGCACATTGCCATGGGAAAGTCTGCTGTTAGGGACCTCTCCAAAGTACTGAAGAGCAATGGTGTCTCTCTGGAGACTAAGGTGCGTCTGATACAGGCCATGGTCTTCGCAATCACCTGTTATGCATCAGAGAGTTGGACAATGACCAAGGAGGATAGAAGGAGAATTGATGCCTTTGAGCTGTGGTGCTGGAGAAGAGTATTGAAAATACCATGGACTGATAGGAAAACAAAGAGATTTGTCCTGGAAAGGGTTAAACCGGGTGGCTCCTTGGAGGCAAGGATTCTGAGGCTCCGTCTAACATACTTTGGACATGTTGTGAAGAGAGACAGGTCTTTGGAGAGGGGCATCATGCTTGGGAGGGTGGAGGGAGAGATCTCAGGAGGGGAAGGCCCTCTATGAGGTGGATTGATTCAGTGACCGGGATAATTGGGATGGGAGTGTCAGAGACAGTGCGATTGGCACAGAACAGAGCGGAGTTTAGGGCTGTTGTACATAGGGTCACTATGAGTCGCAAGCGACTCGACGGCACATAACAACAACAACAACAAGAGAAATTGTGGGAGTTCTCGGTAGGACTAGCGGTGTGTGAAAGCTTGGGGACATGAGAGAGAATGACTGGTCTTCAGGGTTTGCATGAACAGATAACAGATTATCACTGGAAGGACTAAGGAGAGGGGCACTGAAAAGGCTTCTTTCTGTTGTCCACCGGGTTGCCACCTGCCAGAGTTGAGTGTAGAGCCCAGACTTAAGTAAAATTGCTTGCTCAGTGATAGTGACTTGAGGGTCCTGAGAATAGATCTTTCAGCACTGCTGTGCACTGAACCTGGGGGTCCAAGGTATGGTACCTTGTCTCTGTTGGAGTATACCGGGAAAGACCTTTTGAGGATAGGTTGTGACATCCTGCACCTGGCAGCCCTCAGAGAAAAGGAGCGTCCTCCTGGGGTGTGCATGGCCAAGGCAGACCCAAGGTAAAGGGACCGCCACTTTGAAAGGCAGCTTGAGAAAAAGTCCAGTATGGACTCTAAATTTATGTTATGACTTTAAAATGGAATTGAGGCTCTGCTTTCATTCTGCTCCATTTATTCACCCCCAATGCCTTCAGTTTACACGCCCCAAACACTCCCACTTACACACAACAATTGCCTCTGACTCTCGTAGAGTTCAGGTCATTCTGGGATACTTACTCATCGCCCAGTGTTCTTGTTACTGTCCCATAGTCCCTTCCCCTTGGCTCGTCCAGAGGCTTTGCATCTGGAAACATTTAGAAAAAGGAAACTCCGTTGACTACTTTGCACACACGGGGACCCTGTGAGTGTTTCCCGAGGTATGGAACCTTAGATCTAGGGGTAACCACTGAGCCAGTTCTAACTCTTGGGGTCCCCAAGTGCCCAGATCAGAAGTGTTCATGCAAGCCCGCATGTGCCATGTAGAGTAGAACTGCTCGCAGGGTTTCCGTGGGTGTGATCGTTCTGATGCAGATTGCCAGGCCTTTCTGCTCAGGTTCCCTGGGTAGGTTCAAACCCTCAACCACCTCCTTTGATGGAATTTGGTCATTGCCTCAGGAGCTCCAACTTATACCCATGCCAAGGAGA
The DNA here is from genome assembly GCF_000299155.1 of Elephantulus edwardii. Classification (NCBI taxonomy): domain Eukaryota; kingdom Metazoa; phylum Chordata; class Mammalia; order Macroscelidea; family Macroscelididae; genus Elephantulus; species Elephantulus edwardii. The sequence continues at coordinate 21,309,661 of NW_006399753.1, forward strand.
GGGGCTGGCTTGTTCCCCAGGGTATCCTTGTAGCAAGCAGATGGCAATGAGGGGGAAAAAAGTAGGGATTTTTCACAAGTCCTTAGCTACTCTACTAGTAACTCAAGTACTACTCTTGCACTAGGAAATCAAAAGGTGAATTGCACTGGGGAAGTCTACTGTCAGGAACCACTCCAAAGTGCTAAAGAGCAATGGTGTCAGTCTTGAGACTAAGGTGTGCCTGATCTTTGTAATGACTTGCTATGCATCAAAGAGCTGGGCAATGACTAAGGATGACAGAAGAAGAATTGATGCCTTTGAGTTATGATGCTGGAGAAGAGTATTGACTATACCATGGACTGCCAGGAGAACAAATAAGTCTGTCTTGGAGAGGGTGAAAACTATTTTCTCCTTGGAGGTAAGGATTTTGAAATGCCATCTCACATACTTTGGGCATGCAGACAGGAGGGACTAGTCCTTGGAGAAGGACATCATGCTTGGAAGAGTGGAGGGACAGCACAAGAGAGGAAGACCCTGGATGAGATGGACTGACATGGTAATTAGGACAATGGGATTAGGTGTGTTGGAATCAGTGAGACTGGCACAGGATAGGGCTGCCTTCAGAGCTGTACATAGGGTCACTATGAGTCAGGTGACTTTACAGTACATAACAACAGTCAATAAATTCAAGGTATCTGTAGATGATAGAAGGAGCGCCAGTGGCCTAGTGGTTAAAGCATTTGTATGCTTACCGGGACTCAACAGCAGCTTCTCAGAGGAAAAATGTGGCACTTGGCTTCCATGAGCACTGTGGCCTTGATAGCCCTCTGAGACAACTCTCCTCCCTACAGGTCCACTAGGAAGGAGTTCAACCTGATTTAATGGCAATGGGCTTGTTTTTTTGATTTAGTGAAGGTGGATCAAAACAACTCTTAAGTTATTTGCAACATTTATTTTATCATTAAAAAATCGTAAGTCATTGTACCATTTTGATTGCTGTTAATTTTGTAATTCAATTGGTATGAGGCTGGACTCAGCGGTTTGTGGACTGAGAGAGAAGGTCACTTTCGGGTTGAATTGATTGGGTAAAGCTTCTTTTTCCTGAAGTTGTTTCTTCATTTGTAAAAGAGTAACAGGAAAACTAGCAAGGTTTCGGAGGCCAAAGGCAGTGTAATTGGGAAAAGGCCTTTGTCAACTGTGGGAGCGTGCTTAGAAGAAATAAAGAAGAGAGAGTGATGAGTGTATTCCAGCGAATGTGAAGGGAATTTACACAACGTGCGTGTGCCCACGTGTAGTCTGGCCATGCAGGTTCCCAGGCGCAGCACCAGCGCTGCAGGCAACCTCCACAGCACAATCCTTTCGCAATCAGCGCGAGAATCCTGTAGAAAGCAGGAGAAATGGCTAACCTACCCACACAGAGACTCTCTTTGAAAGATTACCGGGATGAAAAATTAACTTGGCATTGTTGGGGGTGGGACGCGTATGGCTGAACCGGACACTTGGTCTTCAGCCTCGGACACTTTCCTTCCCCAAAGCCATTTTAGTCAAAGGTCATGTGTGTGTCTTGTCAAAGGCCAGCTTCCAATGGAATCATTGTCCCCTGGGACAGCTGCCCCCTGACATCTGCACTGGAGAAATCCCAAAAGCAAACGGCCCAGTGCAAACAAGAGCAGCGCGGAGCTGCGGCGGGAGCACAGCTCACAGGTCGGCCTGCAGCCACCTGGCCCCGCGCAGCATGGCCCCCCACGCAGACCGGGTACGTAGGCGCCTCTCCCCACACCCCCCCATCGCTGGGTTTGGCCCCGGGGTCACAGCTGCAGTTCAATCAGCAGGGGGGAACTTTGCAAAGGGCCTCCAGATTGGCTGGAAGACTGTCTGTGAGGTTGCACTCGCCTGCGCCCAGCTGGAGGGATTTCCAGGCGCAAAAGATGCGGGGCTCAGCTCCCTCGGAGCGCTCTTTGCCAGGGAAAGTGTGGGTGTGTAAATATACATTTCGTTTCTGGCAAATGAACTGTTCGGACTCACAGAGGGGGCTTTGAGCAGATCTCTGTTCCCACCATTCATGCCTGTGGCGGCATCTCAGCCAAGGGCGGTCGCCAGCTTTGGGGGAGCCCTGCGCTCCCTGGGCAGCGAGACAGTGCGGCTCTTGCTGGTTGCCTGTTGAACCTAGTGCACGAAGGTTTTTAAGAGCCATCTGTTTCAATACTCTCTGTGAGCCTATGCTAGTCTCCCAGTGCCCCTGGCTGAGCGAAATGTACTATCCCTGGCCCTGGCTCCGAACAGGGAAGATGTTGACTGGCGTCCCCAGATCTGGTGCAGCCAACACTCAGCCCTTTGTACTCTCCTATTTAATTAAGCCTTTCCGATGCATCTGGCTAATTTGGGATACGGAATCGAAGGGGGCCTGGGGCCTGAACGGAGTGTGGGTTCTTTTGATCTAGGTTTGGCAATCTCCAGCACAGAGCTGAGAGCGGCTGGGGAGCCAGGGGCAGGGTGGGGGAAGGCAGTTGGAAACGGCAGTGGGCACAGCCAGGCTTCAGGTGCAGAGCCTGGGGTCAAAGGGTTCCTGGGCTGCTGGGCTTCCACGCTCTGGTTTCATTTTAACGAGTAGAGGAGTAGAGCAGTGGAGAAGTTTCTCACTGATAGGCAATGAAAACAACCGCCTTTGTACTGCTCAGCGTGTGTGAGGGGCCTCAGCCCTGTGTTTATATTTTTATCACACATCCGGTTCCACAGAGCGCTGGAGTCCTTCCACACTTTTCTTCATCAGCTGCAGACCAAACTAGCCAGGCACTGGGGCCTTCGGTGCTATCCAAAGGGTTGCAAGTTCTAGACTTACCATGAGGCTCCTCAGAAGACTGGCCTGGAAAGCTACTTCCAATTATCAGCCATTAAAACCCTGGAGAGCACAGAGCTCTTTGTTGGCCTTGATAGAGACTGGTCTCTGGAATGGCAGCAAATGCTTGTAAAGCGGACATGAAGCCTTTGGTGAAGTCACGGAATGTCTCCTGCTCTCCCAAGACTTTCACTGGGAAAGAAGAAGAGAGAATGGGCTGGGGGCGAGGGGGAGGGGAAGTAACCAATGCATTTCTGTTCATTCAACCCCAAATCATAGCAACCTGGTGTGTCTGAGTTGAATTGTGCTCCATAAAGTTTTAGATAATTTTTTAGAAATATCTCACCCAGCTTTTGTTCTATTGTCCTTCTGGGTGGACTTAAAACCTCCAGGTGTTGTTAGCAACAGACCGTGCTACCTTCACACCACTTTTCGAACATTCGAGCCTCCTGGATCTGCTTTGATATCCTGCGAAGGCCCTGCAAATCAATATATGCCAAACTAAAGTTTGTAGAAGTCTTTTTCTCTCAGCCTGCTCCTTCTCTATCCTTCGCCACTCACACGGCATCTTGAATCGTCCAAGCTGGACACACCAGAACCAGACTAGATGACTCTCAGTCAGTCTTCCATTCATGACATCTGACTAGTCATCGGGTCTTGCTACTCCTCCTGATTCACGTAGTGCAGACACGCATCTGTGTGACTCCATCTCTCCTGCCACTGCTTCAGCTGGAGTTAGAAGCAGCCCAAGTTTCATTCTGGTCACGATTTCCCACCTGTCTTACCCGGGTCCAGGGCTGCCCCTCTCCACGTTCTCTGTCTTCATATTGCATCAAGCTGATCTTTCTAAAATACAGATCTGATCTTGCAACACTTTTCTGAACTGTATTCCATGGGCCCCTAATTTATTTTTTCCTTATAGAATAATGTTATGACTGCTTAACATGGTCTAGACACTTTCTCTGTGACATTTACTTTCCACTTGGATTTCACCTCTTAACATTCACTCACTGTACGTTTTATGCACATCTGTGCAGAGTTGAGGCCGTTTTGGACTGTAATTTTATTAAATGCAAGCTTTCTTCCCTTGACTTCTCTTAAGTCTCTATCCCATCTCTTTTTGTTCATAAAGATTTAGAGGTGAATCACTGTCTCTCAGAAGCTCCTCAAGTCCTCCCACCTACCCTGGTGACATCCTCTGGTTTCTGTTGGCAGAGCTGCCAGAACACTTACTGGTTTGGCTTTCACGGTCTGTCTACTCCACTGTCCCCATGTGGTCTGCAAACTCCTTGAGCGCAGGGATCATGGAGTTTTGGTCTAGAAAGATAAGCTTTTTTTTTTTTTTAAGTCTTCATCCTTTAAGAACCTAGCACAATACCTGACTCCATCAAGATGATTGAAGAATTCTGGTTCCAATGAATTATACTTAGGGATTGAATTTGTTGACAGAGGCAAAAATCAACCCTGCAAATTGTTGTCTATAATAATATCTATAGGTATGGATATATCTAAAGGTAAGGGAATAAAAGTCAACTTTGATGATCAGGAAAAATCACAAGTCTTCTACTATTTGATATAGAAAGGGGTCAGACATTCTGGGTATTTGAGATAATCCCTCAAGTGCTTGGGTCTACCAGCAACCTCTACAATTGCCATCTCAGCAATTTCTCTTCTGCATTTAGTCTTGACTAACCTGAGGCCGGCTCTGCAGTGTTGTTTCTGGTGACTTTGTAAACATAAAGGAATCTTCTGCAGGTTGGAAGCTGGCCTAGGGAGGAGGTTCAGAGGCTTACATAAGATGCCCCAGAGAAGGCATCCAAGGTCTTCAAATGGACCATTGGGTGATGGCTCTGGCATTTCTAGGAGAGAAGGCAGCCTCATAAGCCTGGGGATGGGGAAAAAAAAATTTCTTATTCTCCGCAGAAAGAAGTATGTGCATTGTGAAAGACCAGGCCAGAGAGGTGACTGGTGAGTAAGTTCTATGTTTTTTGGGTGCCAGCAAGTCCATGATGACTCATAGCACCCCACGTGACAGAGGAGAATTGCCCCACAGAATGACTTTGGCTGTAAACTTTATGGTGGCAGAGTGCCAGAACTTTCTCCTGCAGAGCCAAAGGGTGGATTCAGACAGCAAACCTTTCCGTTAGCATTCAAACGCTTAACTATTTGCACCACTAGCATCCTTGTTTTTGTTCAGTGCCTTGGAGTTGGCTCTGTAACAGTTATTTAAACCTTGGTGGTTTGAAGTCATGGCTTCATTTGGAGTTATGGCCCCATTTAAAAATTCTAATGTACATTTTTTTTCTTCTTAGAATGATAGAAATATTTTATATAAACTTTCATGGAGTTCATGTGAATATGCTATTGGACCCCTCTGAGTTGTTACAGCGCTCTGGTTACAAATCTCTAATCAAGGATTCATTCACTCAACAGGTATTTGAGAAAGGGAGTAGATGGTGAACAGGAAAGGTTGACATAAGGCCTGTCAGGCATGTTTTTTGACTAGCAGTGCAACGGGATATGGACTACACTGCCAGAGCTCTCCCGCATGATTTTTGAGAGTGACAACGACGGCTTAATGTGAAGCAATGGCAGTGGACTTGAAACCGTGGGTCCTGTGCTCACCTTCCTGATCTGGCACTCACTAGTGGTGTGACTTTCTCTGAGTGACAAATTTATTACCTATAAAATATGGATAATGAATAGTTGAAGGTCCAACATTATGTGTGCAAATCATACATTTATCATGATTTGTGGCAATTCACCTGAGACAAAGTTCTATTTAATATATATTCATTTAAAACCTTGATTTTTAAGAAGCATTTTGACTTGGATCTGGTGATGGTCTTCTGCCTTACAAGGATGTAGAGATGGGTGGATTGTTGAATTTATTCAAGGAATATTGATTAGCACATAGATGTTTATAGAGGTATTTACCTCTACCTCTCTGCCTACGTTCCTATTGTCATCCATGAAGACATCCATGATGACATAGCATACCAGTCACATTTCTTCAGAGAAAAGGGATTAGGAGCCTAAAACCTATCAAGAGGTTAAATTCAGTTTTGACTTTTTATTTGGGTGCTTGGGGCTGTTGTTTTGAAATATCTTATACATGATACTAGTGCATGAAAAAGAGAAAATAGAGAGGAGATAATGAATGAAGTAGTAGTTCTAAGCTAAATAGTTAAGGGTGAGAGTCTTCAGATGATATTAAAGTCTATAGAGTAAGATATTTCTTTCCACAGCAGAATGTACTATTAAATCGTAAGATACCAAACATGAGAGGTGATAATGATCCCAAGGTTACCCCAACCAATATGGTGGCATGAGTTGACAGACACCCTGTGATGGGGAGATTGGCCTTGTATGATCTCCCCACAATGGCAAAACCAGGTGAGATGAGTGGGAGATGCCTCCGGCTATTGAATTAATCCTGCTTCATGGAGACTCTACAGGACAGAGCAGAACTGCCACTTATAGGGCTTCTAAGCCCATGGTCATGATGAAGGCAGACTGCCTCATTGTTCTTCCTGGGACCATCCACCTGTTGTTAGCAGCCCACCTCTTAGTCCACTGCACCACCAGGGCTCCTGTGAAAGAAAGAGAGGGATAAGTTCCAGTTCTGCACAATGAGGAATTTTCTAGCAGAGCTGTTCCAGGGCAATGAGTTCTTTCACTTCAGCAATATCCAAGTGATACCTTACAAAGTCTTCTGAGGAAGCTGGGGACCCAAGAACAGAGGTGACCAGCTTGTAGAGCTCTGATACTTCTTTTCAACCTCAAATTCTGAGAGTCTCCATCTTTTGAAGGTTTTTTCAAATTTGCAGTGAAAAGATAAACTCTAAAACATTGGCCAATTCAACATTTTTTACACTGCATACGGACTTGACTATCTCAATCTCTTCACCATCCATACTGATGCTGCCAATTGGTCCAGTGGTGAGAATCTTTGTTTTCTTGATGTTGAGCTTCAATCCATACAGTAGGCTGCAGTGCTTGACCTTCTGCAGCAAGTGCTTCAGGTCCTC
>NW_006399753.1:21317520-21319434 GCF_000299155.1 Elephantulus edwardii
ATTATAGTATCTTGCTTTGTTGTCCTGGGCTGCCTTTTGAAGTTTTCTGTTTAGCTCTTTGATTTTTTCTTGATTTCTTCTTTTAACTTTGGCTTCTTGGCACTCTAATGCAATATTCAGAGCCTCATCTGACATCCATCTTGGTCTTTTCTTCTTTTTCAGCCTTTGTAATGATCTTTTGCATTCTTCATGGATGATTTTCTTGATATCCTCCCAGAGCTCGTTTGGCCTACGCTCATTGGTGCTCAAGGCCTCAAACCTGTTCCTGATATGGTTTTGAAATTCGAGTGGGGTAGACTTAAGATCAAATTTTGGCTCCCGTGGACTTGATTTAGTTTCCCTCAACTTCAGCTTGAACTTGCATGTGAGTAGTTGGTGGTCTGTCCCACAATCAGCACCCGGCCTGGTTTTCACTGCTGATATTGAGTTGAAATGTCTTTGCCTGGTATTGGTGGTTTTCTGAGTTCTAGGCTTCTGTAAGGTGGGCACAGGTCTGGTTCCCCTGATGGAGCCATCAAGCCTACTCCACACCATCAATGACACTCCAACCCATGGCGACCCCCTTTGCCACAGGAGAACAGTGCCTTACAGGGTTTTTTATGGATGAGATTTTAGAATTAGGCCTTTCTTCCAGGACACCTCTGAGTGGCCTGGAACCTCAGATCTTTAGTTCACCAGCAAGTATGTTAAGTGTTTGCACTACCCAGGGCCTCCTATCCACTGCCCTTGGTTCACACTCATGGAGCCTTCCCTCCACAACAAGGTTTCAAGGTTTTTAAGTTTTTACAGGAGGGTCTGACTTTCTCTTATGAACTGACTGGTGGATTTGAACTGCCAACCTTTAAGTTAGCAACCTGATATGTTGTCACTACATCACCAGTGCTCCTTTGGGAAATCTTGCTTTACTATTAATGGCATCCTTTTTTGCTTTCACAAGGATCTTGGAGTGCATCTTGGAGGTGAGGATGACGAAGCTTCATCTCACATACTTTGGGCCTGTTGCTAGGAAAAGCTATTGCTTAGAAAGATGGAGGGTCAGCGCAAGAGAAGAAGACCCTCAACAAGATAGACCAACACAGTGACTGTGACAATGGGCTCAAGTGTATCAGAGATGATGAGGATGGCGCAGGATAGGACAGGGTTCTGACTTATAGTTCGCAGGGTCACTATGAGTTACTCTCAGCTTACTGACAGTGATAACAACAACATCAACTATCCCAGACTCATTTATCTGCCATGCTCCAGAGCATCCTTTTAGAACCTCGTGAATATGTCTATTTATCACTCCCAGAGCACATCTTATGCTTATGAGCATACTCGTTTATTCACACCATTTTCTAAGTCCAAATACCCGTCTCTTGTACTTTCCATCAACCTCCCACCCATCTGACCATCTGTGTTCATTGCAGCATAATAGAAATCAGATGGTGGATGCGTTGGTGGTGGTGGTGGTGGTAGTTAGGCTTTGCCGAGTTGACTCTGGCTTACCACACCACCCAGAGCATGTAATGGCACTTTGACTAAGGCGATAATCTTCCAGAGGGAAACCAAAAGATGTATCGTACTGGGCAAATCAAGGACCTCGCCAAAGTGTGCAATAATACAAGTTTAAAGACTGTATCATGTGTCTGCTCCAAACCATGGCATCTTCAGTTGCTTCCTGTGCATCTGAAAGTTGGACAATAAATACGAATGACAGAAGAATCAGTGCCTTTGAACTGTGGTGTTGGTCAAGGGTACTCACTATCCTGTGGGCGGCCAGAAGAACAAGTCTGTCTTAGAAGAAGGGCTACCAACATGCTCCTGGGAGGCAAGGATGGTCTCACATACCTTAGACCTGTCCTCAGGAGGGGCCTGTTCTGGGGAAAAGATATCATGCTGGCAAAGGTGGAGGATCAGAGGAAGAGAGGAAGA
>NW_006399753.1:21319714-21331734 GCF_000299155.1 Elephantulus edwardii
AGCTTCAAGGGAGAAAGATGTACAAGTGTCTTGTTTCATAAAAAGTAGAGTCTAGAAATTGCTCTTGTCACAATGGGTTACCATCAGTGAAAATAGACTCATTACCACCCAACAAAACATATGTTAATACCATTGCTATCATTACTAGTTGCTTTACAAGTGATTCGGCACTTGGCAGCACCCTGCATGTTGAGTAGAGGTGTTCTTTAGGCTTTTCAAAGCTGTGATGTTTTGGAAGCAGATTGTCAAACTGTCTTCTGAGATGCTTCTGGGTGGATTTGAACTGTCAACCTTTGAGTGACTAGTTTAACATGCAGCACTTTGCACTGAATCCATTCATTACTCAGGTTCCCCTGTAACTCATAAGTTGTTGAGTTGTTGGGTGGTTATGTTATGTGCTGTCAAGTTGCCTGCTGTGACTCTAGCCACCCTAAGTGTCCTAGCTCAGAACCCTGCCCTATCCTGAGCCAATCTCTTTGTCTCAGACAGATCTAATCCCATTTCTCCAGTCATTGAGTCAATCCATCTCATCCTGGGTCTTCCTCTCCTGCCCTGTCCCTTCACCCTTCCAAGCACGATGTCCCTCTCCAAGGACTGGTCTCTCCTAATCACGTGCCCAAAGTATATGAGATGGAGCTTCAAAATCCTTGCCTCCAGGGAGCAGCCTGCTTTGATCCTCTCTAGTACTGACCTATCTGTTTCTGTGGAAGTCCACAATATGTTCTCTTTGTACTCTTCTCCAGCACCACAACTCAATTGCATCGATTCTTCTTCTATCATCCTAGTCATTGTACAGCTCTCTGACCCATAGTAAATAGAATTGTGAAGACTATGGCATGGATCAGGTGCACCTTAGTCTCCAGCTGACATTGTTGCTCTTCAGTATTCTAGAGAGGTCCCTGACAGCAGACTTTCCCAACGCAATTTTTCTTTTGATTTCCTGACTGCTGGTGTCAAGAGTGTTGAACCAAGAAAGCTGAAGTTGTTAAGAGTTTCAGTTCTTCTCTATCATGAAGCTACCAATTGACTCAGTGGTGAGAATCTTTGTTTTCTTGATGTTGAACTTCAATCCATATTGAAGATTACAGTCCTTGACTTACTGCAGCATATTCCTCATGTCCTCCTCAGTTCCTTTTCTGATAGCCTTTCTGAGAGTTCAGTCTCTTCAAAGTCCACCATTAAGACTATGAGGAACAATGCTGTAGGCTGATGGGAATGGTACATTGTCTAATGCAAGAATCTTCCAGACAGGAATTGTCGTTTATTTTAAGATTTACTTATTTCATTATATAAATGATACATACATTATTTTAGAGAAAAAAAAAACAAAGGAAAGTACAAAGAAGAAACAAAACATTACCTATAAAATCAACACCCAGAGATAAGCATTATTCACAGACTAGGAGAGATCCCATCAATATTTCCTAAGGCACATGCTGTCTTAAAATTGAAATCATGCATAGCTTTCTATAAGCCACTACATCATTATCAACATACATAACACCTTACTTTTGTCATTATATTTTCCAAAAACTCCATCTTCAGTGGGTGCGTTGTATTCCATCTTGTAGCTGTCTTCTGATTTGCTTAACTGACCATTGTTGACTATATAGCAACTTAATAGCAAATGCGTTTATGCATGGATCTGTACACCCTAATATGCATTCTGATTGGGACATTTTCAGCTTCTAAAATGGAAAGACAGTGACTAGTGTGGGGGGAGAGCACAGATGTCTTTGCAATCACTTGCTGTGCATCGGAGAAAGGGACAGTGACTAGGGATGATAGAAGAAGAGTTAATGGCTTTGAGCTGTGATGTCAGAGAAGACTATTGAATAGACCATGGACTGCTAGGAGAACAAACAAGTTCATCCTGGAGAGGGTGAAGCCAGGCTGCTCCTTGGAGGCAAGGATTCTGCTGCTTTGTCGGATATACTTTGGATATGTTGCAAGGTGGGATCAGTCCTTGGAAAGGGACATCGTGCTTGGGAGGGTGGAGTGACTACAGCACAGGAGAGGAAGACCCTAAATGAGACTAATTGATCCAGTCACTGGGGTAATGGGGATGGGCATGTTGGAGACAATAAGATTGGCAAGGGATACAGCAGAATTTAGGGCTGTTGTACATAGGGTCACCATGAGTTGCAGGTGACTCGACGGCACATAACAACAACAACAAAAGTAGAAAAAAATTAATTTGATCTTCAAAATGTCATTTCTGTTCTATTTTAGCACACTCATTCACTCATTGCCATTGAGTAGGAACGGACTCATAGCTGGCCGTCAGTGGGTTTTCTAAGGCTATAAACTGAGTGGGAGGAGATAGCCAATTTTTCTAGCATGGGGGAGCTGGTGGATTTGAACTGCCAGAGCAGCACTGCCTCTGGTTTAGGAGGAGTGGCGTCCACTTCCATAATAGCTTGCCTCCGGAAACCCTATGAACTTGGAGAGAGGATGAAAGGCACCCAAGCGTCAAGGACTCTCCTTCATAGGGTCGCTATGAGTCGCCTGCGACTTGATGGCACTTAACAACAACAACAACAACCACCACCTGTGGACTAAGCCACTGTATACATATGTGGACCAAGCCATTACACACACACACACACACACACACACACACACACACACACACACGCTATGTAATGATATGTGGTGGCTGTGTGCTGTCGAGTCAGAACTGACCCATAGCTGACTCTCTAGTGGGTTTTCAGAGGCAGTAAATCCACATGAGAAGAGATTGCTCATCCTTCTCCCACAGAACAGTGGATAGATTCGAACTGTGTGCTTTGGGATTATAGTGCAGCTTCTTACCACTAGGCCATCAGAGCTCCCTATTATACAAAATATTGTTGTTAGGTGCCATATTTATACTATATTACATGAAATATTTCTATACTATATAAAATGTTTCTATAATATATAAAATATACTATATTTTAAAATAGATTTATATAAATTCTATTATAAGGCTATAGTTATATTATGTTCTCTTATATAAATTATATTATAAAGTTATAATTATATTATTATGTAAAATAGATATTATTTTAGTATAATATAAAAATATTTCTAAATATTTTTCATAAAATATAACCACTGTGTAAGATTTATATGCATGAGTATATTAGTTCAATAGTTCAGTGAGGGTATCTGCTTTTGGAGATGCATCAGTATAGTCTGAAGTTTTCAATTAGTTGTCGATGAAGCCCTCTCCCTTTCCAAAGGGGGTTCTGGTGGTGGAGTCAGCGGTAATTGTTAGTCCAAATGTGGTACCTCTCAGGCCATCTAAAGCCATCAGTGGATCTCCGGGAGAAAGGTGGACAATTCCCTCCTGTGAGAATCAAAGACTGGAGTCTTTGAAAACCAGCTGCAGGGTCAGCTATGAGTTGGTTCTCACTCCCTGCTAACGGCTTGCCTCACTTTCGAAGGGAGTTTGGGTACCGTAGTGCATAATGTTTGGGGCTGCTAACTGAATCATGGTCAGTTTGAATCCGCCTGCTGCTCTAAAGGAGAAAGATGGGAAGTTTCTTTTTGAACAAAAGATTGATTTGAAAGTGAAAAACAAGTCTCTGTAAGCATCAGGATGAAGCATAGGTTTGTTTACAAGTAATGAATTATTTGGTCCACAACAAAGATAATTCTCTGAAAAGAGAGACACTGCAAGTTTTTTGATTTCTGGAGATGTTATTCAGCCTCAGATCTTTATTCTAAAATAATTAGTTTATCACCTTAGATACCCAACCAGCAGGTGGGTCTCCCTTGCGGAGTGGAACGTTCTCACCTGAGGAGAAATAGATCTTGACTGGGAATACTGCAGGTCAGTAGGATGATTTGTCCATAGACTATGAAGAAGATGCTGTAAGAACATAACTCCTTAGCCAAGGTTTGGCCAGTAACACTCAATACAGCACTATTTTTCTCTTCAGTCCCCAGAGTGCCTGCTGTCCCGGGTAAGGGGGCCTGAATTACAGAGGACTGTCACTTTACAGCTTGCAATGTACTTTTGTGTCTATATGCCCTTGATCCAGATCAAGTTTAGGGATAAGGCGGTTCAGGGGGACTTGGTCAATCAAGCTTGCAAAGCTCCCAAGCAGTAGACTTGAAACACAAACTTGAGTCTTTGGCACTATTATGCTTCTTTAATGAAAACACCATGCCTTTCGCCTTCATGGATGTGCCAAATATCGCCCCCTTCTTTCAAGTTGAAGAGACGTGGATGGAGGCACATTGTACCACATTCTCCTTCTCTAACTCCCACAGGGATGGTTTCATACACCCACCAAGAAGAGGTCTCTCGCTTGAAGGCCTACGCCCACATCTTCATTACCAAATATTTATTGGGAATCCGTCATGTAGGCCCTTGTGTTTATGTGCACAGACAGACTATTTTGTCTCCACTGAGAAGCTTTGTTTACTGATGAAATGGGCTCTCTCAGTACACAGTTTGATTAGTGACAAATCCAACTCCAAAAATTTTGGACATGCTGGATACAATCGCGTTTTTCCATCATTAATACTGCTGGGATATTAGTTCACCAGAGTGACATGAAGGGTGCCTAACCTTTTCCAGGAAGCTGCTGGACTTTAATTAGCAGGAACAAATGCAAGATTATTGCACTTTTCCTTGGGTGACCTAAGTTTGTTCTTGGCGCCCGGGAGTGCAGAGTGCTGGTTTGTCTCAGTGTCTCAGTGGCCTCCACCCAGGGGAGTTATTAGTTTTGAACCTTGGGGATAATTCCATAAGAATGTAATTCTTTTCCTCCCTGAAAGAACAAAATGTTGCTTGTGTTGGGGTATTCTTGTTGGGATGCAGGCTCTACACCAGTGGTTTCTGAAGTGTGGAAGGCTGGAGATCCAGGGACAGGGCTGGCTGGTTTATCAAAACCAAAACAGAGCAAAAATAAAGCATCCCAGTTAACTGCTGATTTCGGAAAAACAATGACTCATTTTTAAAGTTTTATTATGTCCCAAATATCACATGTTTTAAACCTATATTGTAGTTAGCAATCTCATGTCATCAATGATGATAGGAAGTGAACTGTTGATTATTCCTCAGTTTTGAAAATTATTCATTTATTGAAGGAAGATTTTGCAGATTACTGACAATATTGAGTTTTAAAAAAATTTGATTAGGAGTTGTTGGTTTGTTGTTTTTCTTTTATCCAATCCAAAATCACTGTTTATCTCATGTGAAAAACCCAAACAGTTGTAATGCCATTTTTGGTAATTTGTGTTGGGGGTATGATGGTAGACACGCATGTTCCTATTTGGTCCTCAAAAACAGTTGCCAAATGACAGCCTGCAAGATAAATCTAGTCACTCGATTTTGTTGTTGGAACACAGACATGCCCATTTGTTTCTATATAGTTGCTGTAAGGGCAAATTGAGTGGTTGCTACCGAGGGCATTGTATGATTCCCCAGAACTGAAGTATTTATTGTCTCAACTTTAAAAAATCATTTGCTGAGGCTCCAAAGCATTCTTTGAAGAATTTTCTTCTACTCCATCATAGGCACATCTGTGGAAAATTGAACCTATAGAAAATAGACACACTCACCGGCACCTCTGTCCCAGGGAACATTCCATACCTGCCATGCCCTATATATGCCCATGACTCCCATCTTTAGAATTAAGTGTGGGGGTCAGAAGAGGGTAAGATACCCTTGGACTTCTAATAGGCCTGCTTCATTACTAAGTGTGTTCTTTTAGTGCTGACCCGAGAAGTTGATTACTGGTTACATGTGTCCACCACTGGCTTTAACAGTGGAGAAACTGATTTTCGATTCACATTAAATGCAGTCTGTTTCAAACACAAGAGAGTATAACTGAGTGGTGATGAGCTCAAGTTTTGAAATCATGGTGCTTAAGTTCAAGTACTGGCTCTGCTGTTTGACAATCAAGTTCTTTGTGTAGAAATTGGAGATAATAATAGGGTCTACGTATGAGACAAGGAGCCCTAGTCGTATAGATGGTGAAGTGCTTGACTGCTAATCAGAAGGTTGGAAGTTTGAATCCCCCTAGTGGCTCTGAGGGAGAAAGAGTTGGCATTCTTTTCCTACAAAGATTATCCATTGCTATCATGTCGATTCAGACTCATGGTGAGGCTCTATCAGGCTCCCAAGATTATAATTCTTACTGCACATGGATCGTTTAATCTTTCTTCTGCAAGCTGACTTGTGTACCATTGAGTCACACCCGACTTGGAACTGACCCTCCAGCAGGTTTTCAGGGGCAGTAAATAGCACAGGAGGAGACTGCTTATCTTCCTCCTGCAGAACAGCTAGCAGATTTGAACTGTGTGCCTTCGGGTTGGCAACCCAACTCTTTACGACTAAGCCACCAGAGATTGACTGATAGATTTCAAGTAGCCAAACTTTCAGTCCCCAGGCTGAGATGTAGCACAGTGTACCACAATCCACAGGTAGCCCTGAGAGCAGCAAAGTAGAGGCGAGAAATCCCTACCAGACAGGTCTGCTCTGCCACACCGGGTCACTATTTTTCGGAATTGACTTGATGGCACCCAGAAACACTGAGACTTTGTCAAGAATCAAGTGAGATAGTATCTAAATGGAGAACACCTAATATATGATCAATAAACATTGACTTTTCTTTTTATTAATTTTAATGGAAGTTTACAGAGACTTTGGATTTTCATTCATTCATTGTCGCACTTTTCTCACTGCCCATCCCTCCACCCAGTTCACTCTTCTTTGAAAAGTAAAAGAAAAATTCTTTCATTGTATACAATCTCCCCACCCCCCGAGTCCGCTCCACTATGCAGCCTTCGTTCTGGGCTCCTGCCATGACAAGAATACCTAATCATATATCCCTTTTAAACAGTTCTCTCCCTCATCTGTTTCAATGCACTATACATAATTTCCCCCATCTTTCCTCGGTCTTCCCCCAATTCTGATGTCAGTCCTGTTTTACAACAGTGGCCCTATGCAGTATTTGTCCTTAAGTAACTGAGATATTTCACTCAGCATAGTGTCCTCTAGGGTCACCCATTTTGTATAATCCATGAGTTCCTTGTAACATGGACTTTTCTCTTTCAAATAATACTTTTTCAAAACAGAGGCTTGGGGTGATAAAACCAAGCAGTGTGGAAAGGCTGGAGGTTTTTGCCACCACAGTTGGCTGTCGGACCTCTAACTGGAGGTGCCCTGCCTGTCAGCTAACATGTAGGGAAGATGACTTTGACTTTACCATATCTCTTAGTCCATTGGAGGCCATGTTTGCCTTGTACAGACCCACTGTCAGTCTATCTTTCTGTGCTCTCTTGATCCTAAACCCTTCCTTAACTTTATATCTGACATAACTCCCAGTTGGTTGCCACTGAGTTGATTCTGACTTGTTGTTATGCTTCAGGACAGAGTTCAACTACCTAACAGCTTTTCCAAGAGTGTATTCTTCACAGAAGCACATTGTCACATTTCCCTCTTACAGGGCAACTGGTGAGTTTCAAACACTCACCTATTGGTTCTCAGCTGAACTCTGACCCACTGTGCCACCAAGGCTCCTGGTATCCACTCTCAGTGGCTCCAAATGGACTAAAAAATCTCCTCAGGGCTGCCAGAGAATGACCTTCCTAACGACACAAGACAGGACAGTTTTCCTCAGACACCTCTTCATTAATAGTATGAACTATAAGCAAAAGCAAAGAAAATACCCATTTTAGCTGGTATTTGTTGGTGCCCAAAGCATTATAGGTTTAGAATGACTATTAGTAAAATCCATCTGTAGCATATATTAAGCATAGTAGAGTGGTGTTGATCTTTGAAGAGATTAGACTGTAATCTTGAGAGGGAAGAGAGAGGGAAGCTTGAGAATCCCGGGGGAATTTGTGCCATTGTTTAAGGATAAGTCAATGGAGAACTGATAGGATGAAGATTAGGTGGAGAGACCTCAAGACCTTGCAGCAAATTGACATGAGTGTGTGCAATGCCGACAGCGGGCGTTGCCATGTCCCTGGCATTCCTGGGGATGTTGGAGCAGCAGCACCACCACCATCATGACATTTGCCGTCGCGGGGCTGTCTCGGATCTAGAGGATTCTAAAGAACACTGTCCTGGGGGGTGGGACCGCGGAATGCCCAGTCTCGAAAAAGACGGAAGAAGACAGTCCTTGCAATCCTCCCATCATCTTCCATTCATTAAAGCTGCAGATGCGCTGTGTGCGCCCTCTCCTCGGCCTCGAGCTTCTGAGGGAAGGTTCTGGTGCGTCTCTCCCTGCTCTTCACCACATGGTCACTGGAGATGGAATCTTTGCCTTTTATGCAAAAGATCCAGGTTCAAGTCCTTGGAAACTTGGGCACCTCCAGACCCAGATGGACTACGAAGGCAAGCCTGGCTATCGACTTCCCAAATTCAGCCAATGGAAGCTCCCTGGCTCGGAAGGGTCTGATCCCAACCGCTCACCGCCGTGGGGTCAGACCAGGCAGCATCCTGTTCCCTCACATATGTGATCACCAGGAGTTGAGGCCCTAGGTCAGCAACAACAAGCAGTTCTTCACCATCCTCTTCCCTCACTGATTGCTCTAGGTGAGGGTGCCAGGTGCTTGCTGGGCTCTGAGGTTAAGAGTGTGGATAAATAGACTCAGTCGCTAACCTCGTGGAGGTGGGTTATGGTTAAGTAGGAGGGCTGTAACATTTCACAGCTGAGTAAGTACTACAAGGGGATGGGAGAAGCAGGTGACCAGTGAAAGCCTCTTAGTAAAATGAAAATGGGATGATAGGAGTAGTCCAGTGGTGATTAATCTTATAAAAACATAATACCTGGGAATGGTTGTATGAAACACAATGTGAATGAAGAATAGCGGGAAACACAATGTATATGAAGTTTGTAAGCAAACTAATATAAAATAATTTTTTTAAAAAATGAGAATGGACCCATCAATAAACAAATGGCTAGAGAAGCTGTGGTATAGTCACACAATGGAATACTATACTGCATTGAAAAACAAGGAACTCATGAAATATTACACAAAATGGATGACCCTGGAGAACATGATGCTGAGTGAGATATCTCAGTCACAAAAATATGGCATAATGCCACTGTTATAAAAGAGGACTGACATGATTAGATATTATTGTTATGACAGGAGTCCAGAATGAAGGTAGCACAGTGGAGTGGACTTGGGGGGAGGGATTGAATTATGATGAAAGAATTTTTTTACATTTCAAAAAGAAAAGCAAATTGAGGGGGAGGGGTGGACAGGGAGAAAAGTGCAACAATGAATGAATGGAAATCCAAAGTCTCTGTAAACTTTCATGAAAATCAATTTAAAATAAATAGAAAAAATTTAAAAAATAAAAATAAAAAAATGAGAATGGAAGATGACTTAAAGACAGCAGGACCAGAGATCTTGGAGGAATTGCCTTTTCCAAACTTAATCAGCCAGCAAGCAGCAGCGTGGCAGCCCTCAAGTTTCAATGGGACTTTGCCTCACTCCAAGAAGTACTTGCCAATGAAACTTAACAACAACAAAAAGTTGTCTTTGCAATCAAAAGTTTATCTTGAACTGTATTTTACCCCCATCAGGGGACTTGAATAATAATAAGAAAACTCATTCACTCAGTTTTCCATTCTGATCATTTCCTCTTGGTACAGCAGTGTGTGTGTGTGTGTGTGTGTGTGTGTGTGTGTGTGAGAGAGAGAGAGAGAGCGAAAGGGAGAGAGAGAGAGAGAGATACACAATCCTGTCGTGCAGCCGGGAGCCCTGGTGCAGAGGAATGTTGAGTGAGGCATTGTTAACGTGCAGTTGGGTCATGCTGCATGAGTTCACTCAGTCTGCAGCCTCATCACAATGCCGCCTTTGCTCCATACGATTACAGCCCTCGTTAAAATGCAGGGCATGTGCATCCCACTTGTTTATTCCTTTCATTCTTAGACAAAACCCAAGTCTAATAAAAAGGCAAACATGTCTGCCTAGGTCCAGTCCAGAGGGGAATGTGGGCATCACAGCCAAGTTAGGCTGTTGCTAATAGGCCACCCTTGCCTGGTAAACCCCAGAAGTCACCTGGAGCTTTGACCAGCATGCTCACGGGGCAGACTGAGTGCTAGCTGCTCACTGCAGCCCACAGCCAGAGAAGCAAGGAAGATCTGAGGATTACAAGTGACACATCCTGCTCTGGAGTAGTTAGACTTCTGTCTGTCCAGGAAAAGAAGGTGCTCCAGACGTGGAAGGCCCAACATGCTCTGTGCCAAATGTAGAATCTTCAGGAGATTATGGAGCTGTAATCCCTGTAATCCAGGAGTTTAGGAAGAGTTATCACTGATAGGACAAACCCAATAGAAGAAGTACAGGTGGAAATGTCATAGACTTTTGAGTCATATGTTGCTGTTATGTACCATGGAGTCAGAACTGACTAAGAGCTGACAAACCTCCAGTGGTTTTTCAGAGGCAGTACATCACATGGGAGGAGATCTGCCTTTCTCTTTAGGAGCCGCTGATGGGTTAGAACTGCATACACTGGTTTAGCAGTGCAATTCCTTACCACTAGGCCGCCAGAGCGCCCTATTACACCATTCAGACTGACTTTAAACTTTCTGTGTGACCTCGAACTAGTTATTTCATTTTTATGAATCTTAGCATCTCCACCCAGAAAACAAACGTCTCTATTTCATTTAAGTCTCTAACTCTTAATTGATCTTGACCGGCACAATCACTGTTGCGTCTATTGCTGTGACTGATAGAATATGGTAGAGTCCTATTCTATGACTTATTGTATGACTTGAAGCAAATGATCGACTCTATCTATAAAATAGAATAATTCTAACATATTTGTGCAATTCAAGAGCCAGCAACAACATTCTGTCTTTCACCGCCCTGTTTGATTTCTTTTTTATTAAGTGCTCTTAATCCCCAAATGGACATATTTATGGATTTTATCTCTGTTTTCTAGTAGAGTCTGAACTTCAGCAACAGGTACTTGGATTCTTTTGTTAGTTGTTGTCTGTTACATGATAGTGTCTGGAGCAGTGGAACTTCTGTATTGATGTATAACTGAATGAATGAGTAACTGAGTGGTTGCTAAGATCTAGGTAAGATGTTTAGCAATTCTAGATACCGTGCTTAGAATAATCATAATTATATGGTGATCGCCACGAACTAAACCAACACAGAGAGTTCAATCCTAGTGCTGTCAGTTTGACCAACTTTGTTTTCAGCACTCGCACAGAGTTGGGTGAAACAACTGGGTCATTGTCAACTTTGAGGTCACAAGAGGTTAAGTGCTAGAAAGAAAGGTTTCATAACTTCTATCAGTTCTCAGGAAGAAGGGGAAACAGCTGCTGAAAGTGGGGGGTGGGGGGAAGACTGCCTGGAAAAGGGAGAAAAACAGCATCTTTTGCAAAAATTTTTGGTCACATGAGGCCATGGGCTATGAGTCTGTGACGGGGCTTTACCCACACGAAGCTTAGAAGATGTGCAGAGCCAGCTGTGCCAGTCAGATGACACGACAGGGGCACGGTGGCTTGATGCTTTCACCGGAGGAGCTCCGATGGGCCTGCAGAGAGTCTGCTTCTGAGCTGTCAAAAGCCCTAGAAAGAGAATAAGGTTTCCAAATCAAACAAACCCATGGACTGTCCAGTCGATTCTGACCTGTGGTGCTGTAGAGCAGAACTGCCCCAGAGAAGTTTCAAAGCGGGGACTTTTGGTTTGCTTTTAAAAAAATGTTCCTGGCGAGCTCTGGTGGCCTAGTGGCAAGAAGCTGTACTGTAATCCCAGAGGTGCTCGGTTCAAATCCGCCAGATGCTCTGCTGAAGGAGGGATAATCTCCTCCTGTACCAGCCAGATCTGATTTGATGGTGTACACACACACGCACACACACAAACACACACTCTTTTATTCATTTTTTAAGAGGTGCTATTCTACTTTCTCATATGTTGTTGTTGTTGTTATGTGCCGTTAAGTCGCTTGTAACTCATAGCGACCCTATGTACAACAGCGCTAACTCTGCTCTGTCCTGTGCCAATTGCACCTTCTCAATACACCCATCCCGATTACCCCAGTCACT
>NW_006399753.1:21332200-21345775 GCF_000299155.1 Elephantulus edwardii
TTTACAAACTATACTGGTTTTTATTCAGTCATTTGTAGACATTTTATTTAGTAACATTAATTATAATTGACTAATGAGTGAGTTACAACATCTCATCAACCCTTTTGTGAGTATTGGCTTCCTGAAGACTGTGACATTTGGGGAGCATATCACCAGTCCTTTCTTCCTAGACTGTTCTGGATGGGTTTGAACTACCAATATTTTGGTTCATAATCAAATGCTTACCTATTTACAGTACCCAGGGACATCTATCTTTGCAAATTGGAGAATTTTTAAAAAAAAATCAATTAAATGCACTTCATTACACATAACAAATTATAGCAAGAAATACGTGGGATTGAGATCCTAGTTGGGCAGACCTGCGCTTGAGTTGAATGCCATCTCTGTCCCTTGCTGAAAGTGTGAACTCTGGCAAGTTCCTTCTATTGAGCCACTGAGAAATAAGAATACAGGCATTACAAGACTGTTGGGAGAACCCCATGGGATAGTTTCTTTAAAATGTCTCCAGAGTTTATTTGCTTAAGAAATCATTTTTGTTAACAATGAAAATGACATTCATTGTTTTATTTAGTGTGCAAAACAGTCTTAGGAGGAAAAGACCTTGACCGTTACTGTTTTTTGTTTATTGTTGTTTGCTGCCCAGAGTTGCCTCATGTGACACGACAAGAGCAGACAGTCCCGGAGGGCTGTCTTGGGGTGGTCACAAGAGGAACAGAGTGCCAGGTCTTCCTCCTGCAGAGGTGCGGGATGGCACGGACGTACCAGCTTCGCAATTAGTAGCTGAATGCTTCACTGTCGTACCATCAGTCCAAACCCAACCCAGTGCTTGATTCTGACTGATGACAATCGATCATCTAAGACAGAGTAGAACTCTGCCCCTTCAGGTTTCTAAGGCTGTCCTCTTACCAAAGTAGATCGCCACACCATTCTCCCAGGGTGTACACGATGAGTTTGAACTGTCAACCTTTCAGTTAGCAGCAAATTGTTTAACGACTGTGCTACCACCCTTTCATTCCCATTTTTCATATAAAGGGCTAAAGAGGTTACATGACTCGGTCAAGGTTATACCAAGAGTCTGCACAGGAACCACAATTCAAAAATATGAGCTCTTATAGCCCAAGATTTGAGTACTATATTTTATGCAAATACTGTGAGCATTATAGATATTTTGCAAAGCACCCAGTCCCTGTTTTCCTTATCTGTCTATATGAGTTACACATGGTTGCAAGTTATTTCTTTTCCTTGGGTGGTTTCTATGCAGAATAAGAGAGTAATTAACACATTGTATAACAGCCCTTATAAGAGCAGTAGAAGCTTAGTGGAATGACTTGAGGCCCAGAAGTTCTGTATTCTCTTGCATAATACACTGTTGGCAATCTGAGGTTACTGGGTTTCAAAAAAATGCAGTGGCTGTGTTTACAAAGGGTTCTGAGAGACCCACAGACTCCGAGAGGCAATGTGAGGTCGTCTCGTCCTGTGCTGTCTTTTAGATCAACTCAGAAGTATATTGCTTCATCTCTTGCTTAAGTCCATCTAATGATTTTTCTAAACATCTGAAGACGTTTCTTTCTCTTTCCTTAGCCTTACTTTCAAAAATATTCTTTTTAATTGACAACAAATAAATTTGCTTGTACCAATTATTTACCTGTATCAATAGAGATATTTTTATCTCAATAGAGATAATTTTACTTGGATCCAGAATCAATACCCCTGGTAGCAACAGTCAAGAACTCAAAAGATGTATTATTGCATTGGGCAAATCTTCTGTCAAAGACTTCTTTAATACGCTAAAGAGCAAAGATGTCAGTTTACAGACTATGGTGTGCCTGATCCAAACCTTGGTATTTTCAATTGCTTTGTATACATCTGAAAGTTGGGTAATGATGAGATAAGGAAGACCTAAGAAGAATTAATGTCCTTGAATCATCACTTCTTGAATTAATATCCTTCAATTATCAATTCCCTGGGCTGCCAAGGAACAAATGTCTATTTTGGAAGAAGTGTATAACCAGGGTTCTCCTTAGAGGCAAGGGTGATTAGATTTATCTTACATACTTTGGGTATTTTCTCAGGAGAGGCTAGTCCTTAGAACAATATATTAGCTGAAAAAAGTAGAGAGTCAGAAAAAATGAGGAAGACCCCAATAAAGAGAAATTGATACAGTTACTATGACAATGGGCTTGAGCATGGTGCAGATCATGAGATGCCTGGGACGGGAAAGAGCAAGGGATTCAGTCTGCTGTTTATATGGTCACCATGAGTAATGATGGACTTGAAGATGCCTAACAACAACAACATGCCAATACACATCCTCTAAGAGATAAGCTAGAAGAATGCAAGATATAAGAAGGCTTACCTTCCCTTATGGTTTATTGAGAAAAAAAATCCTGATAATTTCATTTTCTTTGACTAGTCGCTAGAGACAATGACACAGAGAGTGAACAAGAAATGTCTCAACTATCTAGAAGAGTTTTAAAGAAAGGGAAAAGAATAGATGGTAAGAGTTGCAGAGGCCATTAGATGTAGCTAATTTTCTCTGAGATTAGAGACAGTCAATAACTTAGTAAGAATTCTTGACCTGTATCGTCCAGCCTTTGCTTAAATTCTGGCTGAGAGTTTCCTTTGGAAGAATCATTTCATTGTCTGACACCACGGATTGTTAGAAAATCTTCTCATCCTGAGATGAAACATTCTTCTCTGTATCTTCCCCTTTTGCCTGAAGGAGCTCATAAAACAAGACTCATCTGTCTTGAGTTGCACTTTGAATATCAGAGAGAGGCACCCGTGTGGCCCGCCCGCCTGGCCCTGGCTGCACAGTCAGGCTCCTCCACCGCTGGACCGTAAAGGATGCTCGTTAAATCTCTCTCTTCTGAATAGCTGTCAGCAGGAGCCTCTTGAAACATAATTCAGACCATGTCACTGCCTGGCTCAAAGCCCTTCAGTGATTCCTTATCTCCCAGAATGAAAGAGCTCTTACGATGGCCTGCCAGGCCCTGTATGCCTCTGCACATAAAAGTCTCTGCATGTGAAGACCTCTAGTTATGTGTTGTCAAGTGGAAACCAACTCACAGCTGGCTCTTTCATGGATTTTCAGAGGCTATAAATCACACGAGAGGAGACAGCCCATCTTTCTTCCTCGATGCAACTGGTGTATCTGAACTGTTAGCCTTTTTGTTGGCAGAGCAGTCCTTATCTTCTAGGTTACCAGGGCTCACTTCTGGTCTTGTACTACTCCCCAGTTTTCACTCTAGTCACACTGAGCTCCCTGATCACACTGGTGACCCCCACCCCAGGGCCTTTGCATTTGTCCTTCTGTTAGAGACAGTTGACTCCTCCCTGGCTTCACCCAGATTTCTGTTCCAACGCCATCTCTTCAGAGCGACCACTATGGTAAGGAATTGTGCTGCCAACTCCAAGGCACGCAGTTCAAATCCACCATCTGCTCCACAGGAGAAGGACAAGCAATCTCCTCCCATGCCATTTACTCTGAAAAACCCTCTGAAAACCCACTGAAGAGTCAGCTATGGTTCAGTTTTGACTCGACAGTACAACAACAACTGAAAAGAGCTCTTCTTTTACTCTTGGCTGTCTTCCTGATCTTCATTTTTCTCATCCTTCATTCTTTATTATGACCCTCTAGCTTTCTTCTCCAATTAGACAGGGGGAGTCTTGGGGAAACGAGTTTTAGCTTGTTAACTGCTGGCTTCTCAGTAGCTGATGCATACTAGACGCTCAATAAAAGTTGTTTGCCTCTATAAGCAAATGCATGAGTGATGCAGAATGTTGGGGAAGAAGGGAGGGTCTTTGGCCAGGAGAGATCACTTAAACTCTGGATAAGTGCAAGCCTCCCAACGGCCTTTAATACGGGGTAGAGAAAGCTCCCCTGTGTTTGGCTGTACCAGCTTGAGAAAGCTTGCCACCTGGGAAGACGGCTGCTGCATCTGTTGAGCTGGGAGTGGTCTTCACGAGGCTGAGGTTCTTCTTTCCAATCTGCCTGTCCCATGTCTGTAAGCCCACCCTATCCTGTCTTCCTGTTTACATGTTCATACATAAGTGCACTGCAGTCCCCAATAAAATTGAGCTAGATTGACTCTCTGATCCTCTCCTGGAGCGGTGTGTCTACATTGTGCTTATTCCCATGAGGGTGTTGCTGTTAAGTTGCCAGCAAACTGACAAGGACACATGAGTGAATTCATGAACCAATGGTAGACCTGGGTTCCTTATCACAGGGACTCCTCTTCTCCTGGTTGTGTCTGTCCCCATGCTGTCTAGCTTCTCAGCAGTCTCCTAAAAGGAAACATCCAGACCTATTCAGGATCCAGATGGAGTCTAGGCAGGATCAGGCTCAGCTCCACTTTCTGCCCTGGATCTGCACTGTTAGCTTCTATTAAAAAAGACAGCGAACAAGTTGTTGAGTGTTTTGGTCCTGCACAGAGTCACACAGAGCTGGTAGGTAACACAAGCTCTCAGTTTTCCTTCCCCAAAATTGTTGTCAGTTCTGCTTTCTCCTCCTGTAAAGTTGTGTGACTGAATTTCATGTTTTTATTTCAAGAATATTGTCCTCGATGGCCTGAGCTGGTGCTCTCTCCCTGTGTTTTTTAAGCTCTAGATTTCAGCCTGTCAGACTATTTTTAAATTTTGTTTCATGGAATGCTGTCCTGGTAGCTGGCTGCCACAAGAATATCAAGTTCAAGAATGTTCCCCATAAAAAGGTGGAAACAAAAATAGAATGAAGAACATGGAACACAGGTCAGATCTATGACTTCAGAATCAGGAAGCTATCCTATCTCTGGCGCAGATGCGTCCTGAGCTGAAGAAGCTGGAGAATGGGCACTGAAATAATTCTGCTTAAAACATCTTACTTCTGCAAACTTGCTTGCGTGGGAAAAAGGGATAGGAAGAAGAGATAGATTTTAATTCTACTGTTTAAATCTCATAGTAATTGCAATACTATATATGCATAATAGCAGAGCCTAAAGTGTAACTTCATTTCAAACACTTTGGGCATGTTATTAGGAGGGGCCAGTTCTCAGAAAAGGACATTGTGTTTTGGAAAAGGAGGAAGACCCTCCAGGAGGTAGACTGCCAAAGTGACTGTAACGATAGCTTCAAGTGTGTCAGAGTTGGTGAGGACGGCACAGTATAGGGCACGGGTCAGAGCTATTGATCATAGGATCTCTGAGTCATAGTCGACTCAATGGCACCTAACAACAGCAATATACTCAAGATACTATTTACTTTAAACTAGCATTTTTCTCCTTAACATTTTAACAGCTGTTGTTGTTGTGCCATCGTCATAATCTGACACACTCAAGCCCATTGCTGCAGTCACTGTGTCAACCCAGCTGGTTACGGATCTTCCTCCCCTTTGCCATCTCTCCATCTTTCCCGGCATGATGTTCCTCTCCAAGGAATAATCTCTCCTAACAACATGCCCAAAGCATCTGAGATGAAGTTTCATCGTCTTTGCCTTGAAGGAGCACTCAAAGCAGTATGTTTATAGGTCTCTAGGCTGCTGGCTCAATGGACATTGATCATTAATTAAAACAAAATTAAATCTTTGACAACTTCAATCCTTCTTCCATTTGGCTTAATGTTGCCTGTTGGTCCAGTTACAACCTTAAAAATATTGGAATGATCTGGTTGTGTTGCCCAACATTCTGGTCATTTCCCCATTATTATCTATTCCTCTTAATTTTTTTTTTTTACTTGATTAGCCTGGCTAGGACCTTCAATACAAGGTTGAATGGAAAATCTAGAAACAGGCATGCTTGCATTGTTTCAGATCTTAGGAGGGAAGTGTTAATTTTTCACCATTGAAAATGTTAGGTATGAGGGGTTTTCCTATAAAGAATTTTTAAGAATCAGGTTAAGAAGGTTCTCTGGTGTCCCCAGTTGTTGAAGACCACTAGCTGTCATTTGATTGCAAAGGGGAACCACAGAAATGGCAGTTTTGCTTCTTTCCTGAGAGGGTGCCATGGGGCTGCAAAGCACGTGACAGTGCTACTCCCATAGCAAACATAAAGTTCCTGTTAGGAACAAATTTCTCAAACTGAATCTCAACTTCTTCGGGGCTTTCCAGGAAATGTAGAAGTTCTTATTATTGTAATGGAAAGCTGTAGGCCTAATCCATGCCCCATAATTCACCAAATAAATGACACTCTTTTTATTTCATTTTTTTCTTGAGGCTGGAGAAAATTGCAAAAAGGTTGACTCCTAACATAACATCTCTGTTTCGTCTCAAGGGGCCCTGATGGCATAGTGAGTTAAGTGTTGGGCAGCTAACGGAAAGGTCAACAGTTTGAGCCCATCAGCTGCTCTGAGGGAGAAAGATAAGCCAATCCACTCCCTTGTAGATTTCTAGCCTAGGAAACCCTATGAGACAATCCTCTTTTATCCTGGAGACCTGCCATGAGTTGGAAGCAACTTGATAGCAGGCTGTTAGGTTTGTTTAGCTTAGTCTCAGAGCCCATGTGGCTACGAAGCATCTACTGCTTGCCCATTTCTTTGTGAAACTGGAGAAACGTGATAATAGATGACCCAGTCCTTCTTCTGTATTTAATGATGGCTAGTAATTGTATATTTTCTTGTTTCAGATACTCTGCAACTTGCTTAGCATACACTGATTCGTACCAACTCTGTTAATACCGCTATTGTTTGTCATCAAGTTGCAACCAAGTTGTAGCGTCTCCTTCAGTGGGTTTTCAGAGGCTTTAAATCACACGAGAGGAGACTGTTCAGCTTTCTCCTTTGG
Source organism: Elephantulus edwardii (assembly GCF_000299155.1). Lineage (NCBI taxonomy): Eukaryota > Metazoa > Chordata > Mammalia > Macroscelidea > Macroscelididae > Elephantulus > Elephantulus edwardii. The sequence goes on from NW_006399753.1 coordinate 21,338,955, forward strand.
AACAGTTGGTAGATTAGAACTCCCTGCCTCTGGGATGGGACCACAGCACCTTACCACTAAGCCACCAGAGTTCCCCAGCTCCAGTAGAAACTTGTATATACTTTAAAAAGACATTTGAGCTTTAGACAAGTCAAACAAGGCCTAATATTTAAAAGTGGCACTGCAGATCTATTTGGCTTCCAAATTCAGACTCCTCAACTATGTCATGTTGCTTCCTTCTTTTATTCTCTAGGAGGTATTTTATTTTATTTTATTTATCTTGTCTTATTTTATTGCTGATCAAAGAAATACTCAAATCAGGGAGCACCCTTCTTCACAAATACAGTGGGGTTTGTAGAGAGGTTTGATGGTTGTTGGTTTTGTATGCTGTCAAGTCTGAACCAACTCATAGCTGGCCCTCCAGTGGGTTTTCAGAGGCAGTAAACTTCATAGGAGGAAATTTCCTATCTTTCTCCTATAAAACAGCTGGTGGATTTGAACCCTGTGTCTTTGGGATTGCAGTGCAGCTTCTTACCACTAGGCCACTAAGAGCGCCTTGTCTAAGATTTGGCAGAGAAGGGCATTTTAGGCAAAAGCCAACCATGTATGGTAAGAAACGAAGGTGTGAGTGAGTACAAACCGAAGGACAAAAAATATTTTTCTAATTAAGAAAATCCACCACTTGTTGAACATACCTCTGTGCCAGGCATTGTGCTAGGCTATTTGCCTGGATTATTCCCTGTAATACTCTCAAGAATTCTATGAGATGGAACAGAGGAGAAAACTGAGGCTTGGGAGGGAAATGTGATTTCTCTACCGGGTCATGTAAGGTCTCACAGCTGAGGATTCAGAATGGAGTCCAGGCGACATAATTCCAAATTTCAGCTCCTCCGTGTCTTCTTAAGACCACAGAGAGTTGGTGGCACTATGGTTAAGTGCTTGACTTCTTATAAAAAGTTTTCATTTATATGCACCAAATATGGGAGAAAGCTGTGGCAGTCTGTTTCTGTATATATTACAGTTTTCAAAACCATACGAAACTTCTGTATTCTGTCCTCTCAAATTGCTAAGAGTCAGAATCAAATCTACAGCAAGGAGTTTGCAAGCAGTGTGGGTTTTAAGTCTCTAGGTCAGTGATTCTTCAAACCTGCTTCAGAATTTTGTTGGGCTTGGTAAAGCACATAGTCTGGGCTCCACCCTGGTAATTTCTGATGCAGAAGGACTGAAGTTGGTTCCCAGGAGTTGTCTTTCCAAGTGCCTAGATGATTCTGATGCTGCGGGTCCAGGGATTTCACTTTAAGAACACTTGTGTTAATAAAGCCACTGGAAGATGTAGGAGACAAATAATTAGGCTTACACTTTAGGGAGGATTGCCAGGCAGCAAATAGGAAAGAATTACAGCTAAATGCAGGAGAAGGTTCAATAAAATGATGTTTAGGGAGAAGCCACGGAGTGTAACCAGAAAGAGCAGTGACGAGAAGACCTTCTAGTAGAGTGAAGATAATGGACCAACCTCAAAGTAAGGACAGAAAGACTATGTACACACAAGCACGCATTGACTCTGATAATCAGTGTTAAGAAATAGTTAGAACCAATAATTAGACTCTATTGACATAGTGTCTGATCTGATACAGGAAATGAAAGAATTGAAGTGGAACAAAAAAGCTTTAAGGTTCCCATGAGCAGAAGTGAAGTTGGGAGGATAGGTTTCATTGTGAAGCGTGAAGTCCCCAGTGGGTCAATGGAGACCGATGTCCCTGCAGTGGCAAGAAGACTAAGCGGACCTAGGAGACTGACTTTCAAGAAGTAGCTTGATCACTTCTTCCTGATTTTGGACCCAACACATACTCTTTGAGCCTCAATTTCTTTATGTGCAACTGGGGTTGGCAATCACTTCTCAGCTTGCTGCTAAGACTGAAAGGTAAAGGAAGAGAGTCTTCCGTCCTATGGTAAAAACCTGTTCTCTACTCATATCCTGCTCCTTCAGGTCCACATATTATATAATCACATCATAGAGAAGACTTAACACTGAAAATCTTCATAAGGCTCACACATGCTCCGCTGAGCCAAAACTCTCAGGACCTTTCTCTATTCACTTAAAAAGTTAGACTATAGGTTGTATAGAAGTCAGAAAGAAACAGGGTTGGTTAAATTCCATTTTTAGTTTGGAAATGTTTTATGATAAGCTTAAGTTATGGACAAAGCCAACTATTTCCCAAAGATAACTTAAAAACTCAATGAAATAATACATTTTTAGTGATTATGCTACTTTAAATTAATTGCTGCAGATATAACTTTTTTGTTTAATATACAGATTGAGTGACTACAGTGAAAGGATAAAATTCTGATGTACATATTTCCTTTAAGCCAGAGAGTATCCCTTTGTGCTGTTTCAATAACTGCTCCTACTAGTCTATGTACAGGCTGTCCATGAGAACAATTAAATGTTTCCGTTCTCATTCTTAGCAATGCTGTCCATAATTTGTTATAATCCACAGAATTGAATGCTTTTGCATAATCACTAAAACACAGATAAACAATTTTCTGATATCCTCTCCCTTCAGCCCAAATCCATCTGACATCAGCAGTAACATGCCTTGTTCTAAGGCAAGTTCTCTGTTTTGTTGGGTTTCCCCCCACCAACGGTTCTCTGCAGTTCTCTATTCATGCTGCAACTTTATTTGAATTATCATCAGCAAAATTTGACTTGCTTGTGATATAAAATACAGTGTCTGATAATTTCTGCATATCGTCTTTCTTTGGAATGAGTACAAATGTGGATCTCTTGGCCCAAGAAGCTGTCTTCTAAATTTATTGGTCTAGGTGAGTGAATTCATCCAGAGTTGTGTCTTTCTGTTGAAACATCAGAGCTGGTAATATTCTGTCAGTTCTTGGGGCCTGATTTGTTGCTAATGCTTTCAGCGAAGTTTAGACTTCTTCCTTGAAACTTTTGGTGCCTGATCTTATGCTGCCTCTTGAAATGATTGAACATCAAACGATTCTTTTTGGTACAGTGATTTCATCTTCCTTCTGCTCTTCCTTTGATGCTTGCTGCATTATTCATTATTTTGCACACGTTATTGTTGTTGTTAAGTGCTGTCAAGCCGAGTACAACTCTTAGTGAATCTATGAACAACAGATCTGAATCCTGGCTTATCCTGTGCCATCATCAAAATTTCTGACATACTTGAAACCCATTACCGCAGTTATTATGTGGGGTGCCAGAAACCTTGAAAATTGGTTTATCTAGCCATTTTTTTAGCCCCTGTACTAGGGCATGGTCTCCAGCTAACTTAACTGCTTACATAGGGTCTTGCAGATTATAAACAGCTGTGGAACAAATATAGGAGAGTGTTTTCCACACTGTAAAAAAGAACAGTGATGGTAGTGGAGAGACTGGGAAGAGACTGTGGCACTATTGTGAAGAGACTGTGGCACTATTGTGAAGAGACTGTGGCACTATTGTGAAGAGACTGTGGCACTATTGTGAAGAGACTATGGCAAGGTGTAATCAACCAGAGGAGCCCTAGAGATAAAGGCCACAGTTAAAGGTTTTGCTTGCTGAAAGAAAAGCTGACATAACAGCTAGGAGAGAAAAAGTTTTCTGGATGATTAGGGAAGCTAGAGTCTTCTTGCATTTGTGCTTTTGAATTGAGCCTAGACTTTCATGAATTGAGGAATTTTGCCTCGTTAATCTGGCTTGGGACTGCTGGACTAAATCTGGACTTGCATCGTGTGATATTCTCTGCCTCTCATATTCTCCAACCTATTTCCCTAATAACCCGTGCAACTGTGAGTAAAATCTGTGAGTCTTGCATGAACATTGGACCATGGCCTGAATCAGATGCACCTAAATTTTCAAACTGACGTAATTGCTCCTCAGAGATTTGGAGAGGTCTCTGACAGCAGACTTTCCTAATGAAATGTGTCCCTTGATCTCCTGACTGCTGGTACGAGGGGTAATGATTGTGGATCCAAGTAAGATGAAGTAACTGACAATTTAAATCTTTTATTTATCTATTATGATGTTACCTGTTGGTCCAGTGGTGAGAATTTTTTTTTAATATTGAGATGAATCCATATTTGAGGCTGTAGTCTTTAATCTTCTGTAGCAAGCACTTGGGAAAGTGCTTCAAGTGATTTCCCAAGAAAGTTGATCCAACAGAATGTAGAAATTATCAAACAGTGTAATAACATATCAGATAAGGGACTTATATCCAGAATTTATGAAATACTTGAGCACCACAACAAGATAAAGGTAAATAATCCAATAGAAAAATGGGCACAGGATATGAACAGGCACTTCACCGAAGACGACATTCAGATGGCTAACAAACACATGAAGAAATGCTCAAAATCCCTAGCCCTAAGAGAGATGCAAATTAAAACAACTATGAGATATCATTTCACCCCAGTCAAAATAGCAAAATTTAACAGAACAGCAAGCAACAAATGCTGGCGAGGTTGTGGAGAAACTGGAACCCTGATTCACTGTTGGTGGGAGTGTAAAATGGTGCAACCCCTGTGGAAAGCAGTATGGCACTTTCTCAAAAAGTTGCAAATAGAGATTCCATTTGACCCAGCAATTCCACTACTGGGAATATACCCTGAAGAGACCATAGCTGACATCCAAGCAGATATATGCACACCCATGTTCATTGCAGCTTTGTTCACAATAGCAAGGAGTTGGAAACAACCTAAGTGCCCATCAACAAACGAATGGCTAGAGAAGCTGTGGTATATTCGCACAATGGAATACTATGCTGCATTGAAAAACAAGGAACTCATGCAATATTATTCAAAATGGTTGACTCTGGAGAACATTATGCTGAGTGAAATATCCCAGTCAGAAAAGGACAAATATTACATGATGCCACTGTTATAGAATGGGACTGTCCTTGGGGTTAGGGAGACACTGAGTAAGATGGGTTCAATAATGTATACTGCACTGAAGCAGAGGAGGGAGAGAACCGTCTAAAAGAGAGATGTAACTGGGTATTTCTGTCATCACAGGAGACTAGAGCGAGGGCCGCATGGTGGAGGGGACCTGGGGGAGGGTTTGTAAAACAATGAAAGAATCTTTTCTTTTACTTTTCCATAATTTTTGGACTCATGTACTTATAACTTGTTAGTCAAATTTGTGTCTTCTAGGTTGCAACACCCCCATGATACATCTTGAAGGATATGTACATGTACAGCCAAGCACAATCAATAAGAGTGCATCTGAATTCCAAAATCAATCTCCATAATAGTCTATGTGTTTCCTACTGCCAAAGGGGCCCTTTAGAGTAGTGAGAGAAGATCTTCACCCTGAAACCCACAGCGTCCCTTTTCAGCAGGAAGTAGCTAAGAGAATACGCCATCCCCTTTTCCTTATGACTCAGGGTGAAGTCTCTCTCAGGGAGGAGTGATAGGGAATGGCAAAGGATACACTGACAAAGAAGATTAATCAGAACTGGCTTTGACAAGCACTGTGGCATTTGGACAAGAACAAACTGGGAGGAGGGTAGAGAGAATAGTGCAACAATGAATGAGTGGAAGCCCAAAATCTCTGTAAATGTTTATGAAAATTAATAAAATATAATTATAGAAAAAAAAGAAATTATCAAACAGTATCATTAATATCATATGCAAGCAACATATTGCTGAAGATCATTAAAAATGACCAAAAATTATATTGATATGGAACTATCAGAAGTTTAAGTTGGGTTTAGAAGAGGCCAGGGATATCATTGCTGATGTCAGATGGATCCTGGCTGAAAGCAGAGAATACCAGAAGACTGTCTAGTTGTCCTCTATTAACTATGCAGTCATTTGACTGTGTGGATCATAAGAAACTATGGCTAACATTGAGAAGAGCGGAAATCCCAGAAAACTTAACTGTGCTCATGAAAAACCTATACTTAGAACAAGTGGCTGGTATGTTAGCAAAGCAAGGAAACACTTGTTGAGTTGAGCATGACTCAGAGCGACCCTATGAACAAAAGATCTGGATCCTTTTCTAATTCGTTTCTCTAAGTTTGTAGAGTTTCCAGAGTCATGTTGCTTAGGAATTGGATGCCACTCCTGCTTCCAAGCCTTTCTTAATCTTAATCTGGGAGCTCCACCAAACACTGTCCACCATGGGTGGTCATTATCTAGTGGCACAGGGTTCATTATCACAGCAACCCGAAGTTCCTCAGTAGAGCGAATTGCAGACCAGTTCTGTACCACTTAGAAGAATTAATTTCTAAACACAATTAAAACTCTGATTCACTCTACAAAAGAGGCTTTCAGTCAACACCTTGTTATTAGCTAAGTCCAGCAAACCCAACCAGCTCGCGTGCGGTTGTGAGTGAAATAATAACAACAATTCAATAGTCCACACCTGACCTTCAACCAAAGCAAGAAGAAGCCATCCTTCAAAATCCAAAATCATGTCTTCAAACATGAGCCTCATGGTTTAAATTCAAGAAAAGTGTGCAGCAAGGTGGTATCCTTTCTCCATACCTATTCAATCTGTACCCTATGAAGAATATGGCATCAGGATTGCAGGAAGACCCATGACCAACCTGTGTTATGCAGATGACACAACCTTGCTGGATGAAAATGAGGACTTGAAGCACTTACTGCAAAAGAGCCAAGATTTTGCACATAGGATTCCTCAATAAAGCCATTTGAGACTTAAATTTATTTCTTCAGTCGTTTCAGCTAAAGAAATGCCAAGTATGTGCTTCTCACTTACTTTTCCAACTTCAAGTCTTTCCACATTATATTGTAATACTTTATTTTTATTATTATTAAATTTTATTAGTTTTAATGAACATTTACAGAGATTTTGGGTTTTCATTCATTCATTGTTG
>NW_006399753.1:21346390-21364578 GCF_000299155.1 Elephantulus edwardii
TTTCCATTCATTCATTGTTGTAGATTTGTCCCCTCCCAAGGCTCCCCCCCACCAGACATTACCCTCTTGGAAAAGTAAAAGAAAAGATTCTTTCATTATTTTACATTGTAATACTTTAATTTGTCTTCCTGAGTCATCTTTTGGAATTTTCTCTCCACCTGCTTTAATTCTTCTATTTGCTTTAGCTACTCTTTGTTCAGGGGCATCTTTCAGAATCTAACATTTGTTTCTCTCCTCACCTCCTTTCTTGTCTTTTGAATGGCATTTTTCTTTCTTTGTTTATAATGTCCATAATATCACACCACTGCTTAACTGGTGTTTAATAGTGTTAAATAGTGTCAGTAGTGTGCAGTGTATATTCCTGAAGTGACTTCTAGATTCAGGTGAGATATACTTTGAGTCTCATAGGCTTCTTTACATTTTCTTCAGCTTCAACTTGAACTTGTATATACACTGCTGATACCTTGCTTCTTTGGAAAACAGAGGGAGTTCTGATGACCTAATGGTAAGAAGCTGTACTGCAATCCCAAAGACATGGGTGGTTCAAATTTACCAAGCTGCCCTGCAGGAGAAGGGTGAGGAATCTCTTCCCATGTGATTTATTGCGTGTGAAAACCTGCTGGAGGGTCAGCTATGTGGTTGGTTCCACTTGATGGCACACAACAACAGCAACAGCTTTGTTCTGACTTTGTGTTGAGATTCTCTATCAACCCTTTGTACTGTTGATAGGTATTGATATGAGTCAAGTATGACTCACAGTGACCCCATGAAAATAAGATCTGAACTCTGTCCTATCCTCACACTTCTTGACACACTACAGCCCATTGCAGTAGTCACTGTGTCAATTCACCTGGTTAAGGGTCTTCCTCTCCTTCGCTGACCCACCACTCTTCCCGGTATCACATCCCTCCCCAAGAAATACCCCGTCCTAAGCAACATGCACAAAGTATGTGAGGTGAAGCCTCCTCATCCTTGTCTCCAAACAGCACTCTGGCTGGCCACCTCTCCAAGACATACTTGCTTGTTCTTTTGGCCATTCATGGGATGTTCAGTGCTCTTCTCCAACATCACAGCTCAAAGGCATCAATTCTTCTTCTGTCATCCCTATTCATTGTCCAGCTCTCAGATGCATAGCAAGTGATTAGAGAGACTATGGCCTGAATCAGACACACCTTTGTCTTCAGACTGACATCATGACTCCTCAATAATTTAGAGAGGTTCCTAACTGCAGACTTTCCCAGTGCAGTGCATCTCCTCAGTTCCTGACTGTTGATACCAAGGGTGTTAATTGTAGATCCAAGTAAGATGAAGTTGTAGACAGTTTCAGTCTCTTCTCTATTAATCATGCTGTCACCTATTGGTCCAGTCATAAGAATCTTTGTTTTCTTGACACAGAGATGCAATCCATATTGAAGGCTGCACTCCTTGGTCTTGTGCAATAAGTGCTTTATTTGATTCTTGAGTATTACATCTGGAATGTGTATCTTTTTAAAAACCCAACTACCTCAATTCATTGCATTGAATTAGAACTGACAAATAATGGGAGTTCCAGTGGGTTTTGAAAGACTATAAGTAATACACAGAACAGATTGTCCAGGAGGCTGGGCTCTATGAGGAGAAATGTGGGGTCAAGGTTGGTGGAAGATCTACCAACAATCTGCGTTATGCAGATGACACAACCCTGCTTGCTGAAACTGAGGAGGACCTGAAGTGCTTGCTGCTGAGGGTCAAGGACTGCAGCCTTCAAATGGATTGAGGCTCAATGTCAAGAAGACAAAGATTCTCACCACTGGGCCAATTGGCAGCATCAGGATGGATGGTGAAGAGAGGCACCAGCAGCCAGGAAATTAAAAGATGTATTGCAGTGGCAAAGTCTGCTGTTTGGGACCTTTCTAAAGTACTGAAGAGCAATGGTGTATCTCTGGAGACTAAGGTGCATCTGGTACAGGCCATGGTCTTTGCAATCACTTGTTATGCATCAGAGAGCTGGACAATAACTAGGGAGGATAGAAGGAGAATTGATGCTTTTGAGCTTTGGTGTTGGAGAAGAGTGTTGAGGGTACCATGGACTGCTAGGAAAACAAACAGATTCATCCTGGAGAGGGTTAAACTTGGCTGCTCCTTGGAGGCAAGGATTCTGAGGCTTTGTCTGACATACTTTGGTCATGTTGTAAGGAGTGACCGGTCCTTGGAGAAGGACATCATGCTTGGGAGGGTGAAGGGCAGGCACAGGAGGGAAGACCCTCTATGAGGTGGATTGATTTGGTGACTGGGGTATCAGGATGAGTGTGTCTGAGACAATGAGATTGGCACAGGACAGAGCAGAGTTTAGAGCTGTTGTACATAGGGTCACTATGAGTTGCAAGCAACTCGACGGCACATAACAACAACATAAATAGTATAGGAGGAGATTGCTCATCTTTGTGTATTAAAGGTACCAATGAATTTGAACTTCCAGAAATGCATCGCCTTTAGGTTAAAGCACAGCACTCTGTAGATGGCCTATTGTATCTTTATTTCCCACCACTGTTTGTGTTGGGGGAAATGCTATTTGCAATGAATAAGTTGTTGATTTTGCAAAATTCCATCCTGCAAACTCCAACATGATGTTTATCAGCAAAGCTGTATTTTCCAGCTACTGCTTATTAATTCTTCCTTCCAACTTTCACAATCTAATCATCAGTAATTATTCATCTAGCTTGTTTGTTAGACCCATTTCAAACTGAATAAGTTGGCTAAAATTTTCAATTTCTTCATCTTTTGCATTATTTAAGTAATAGTTTTATTAAGTGGTCTACTCTGTGTGCGACTGTGTAAAATCCAAGAAGCTGGACCATATGAAGAAGACTGCAGTATCAAGACTAGAGAAAAACTTGTTAACCAACTTTGTTAGGCCGATTACACAATCTTGCTTGCTGAAAGTGGAAAGAATTTGAAGCACTTACTGATGAAGATCAATGACTCTAGCTGATGGTGTAGATTACACTCGCAACATAAAGAAAACAAAAATCTGTACAAGTGGGCCAATAGGCAACCTCATGATAAATGGGGAAAATATTGAAATGGTCGAGGATTTAATTGTACTTGGATCATTCAATGTCCATGAAATCAAACAACATTTACACTGGACAAATACATTGCAAAAGAATCTGTTGAGATATTAGAAAACAAAGATAGTACTTGAGGACTGTGTGTACTTGACCCAAGCTATGACATTTCCAGCTGTCTCGGTGACCTAGTGGTAAGAAGCTGTGCTGCAATCCCAGAGGCACATGGTTTGAATTCACAAGCTGCTCTGTGGGAAAAGGACAGGCAATCTCCTCCTGGGTGATTTATTTCTCTGATAACCTCCTGGAGGGTCAGCTATGGCTTGATTCCAACTCATTGACACACACAACAATATATGAATGTTAAAACTAAGCCATGAATAAGCAAGAGAGAAGAAGAATCAAAGCCTTTGAACTGCTGTGTTGGTGAAGAATATTAAATATACCATGGTCAGGCAGAAGAAAAAAAAATAAATCCATCATGGAGGATATTTAGCAGGAATATGCCTTAAAAGCAAGGATGGTGAGACATCATTCCCCTTGGATTTTGGGCATGTTATCAGGAGAAACATGTCCTTGAAGGACAGTAGGATTGATAAAAGTAGGGGGTTAGTGAAAAAGAGGAAGGTCTTGAAAGATCCAGGTTGACGTGGTCGCTGTAAAAATGGGCACAAACACAGCCATTGATTGCAGGGTTAAGACAGGACCAGGTAATATTAAACTCTGTAGTATAGCTTGTGGCACCTAACAAGACAGTTGAAAAAAAACAAACCAACCAAGAAAACCCCCAAATGACTGAAAAATGTCTTAAGGCTAGAGTCACGGCTCTCTGTTTTAGTTCTTTGGCACCGGTAGCCAGGAAATTAAAAGACGTATTGTGATGGGAAAGTCTGCTGTTAGGGACCACTCCAAAGTACTGAAGAGTAATGGTGTCTCTCTGGAGACTAAGGTGCATCTGATACAGGCCATGGTCTTTGCTATCATTTTTATACATCAGAGAGTTGGACAATGACCAAGGAGGATAGAAGGAGAATTGATGCCTTTGAGCTGTGGTGATGGAGAAGAGTATTGAGGGTACCATGGACTGCTATGAAAACAAAAAGATTTATCCTGGAGAGGTTAAATCGAGCCGCTCCTTGGAGGCAAGAATTCTGAGGCCTCGTCTGACATACTTTGGACATCTTGTAAGGAGAGACTGGTCCTTGGAGAGGGACATCATGCTTGGGAGGGTGGAGGGACAGCGCAGGAGGAGAAGGCCCTCTATGAGGTGGATTGATTTGGTGACTGGGATAATCGGGATGAGTGTGTCAGAGACAATGAGATTGGCACAGGACAGAGCAGAGTTTAGGGCTGTTGTACATAGGGTGGTTATGAGTCGCAAGCGACTCGACGGCACATAACAACAACAACAGGTGGTAGATACACAAGTCTACATCTTACTTAGAATCCAAGTGAAGACTTACAAAATGAATTTCAGGAGTATATATTTGGCCATCTTATTCATGAAGTGGAAGCTTTGGTGGTTAGTGGTAAGGAATTGTTCTAACAGGAAGGTACATGATCTGACTTTATCAGCTGCTCCAAAGAAGAAAAATAGAAGACAGTCTCTTCCCATGGGATTTAGTCTCTGGAAATTCACTGGAACATTAGCTATGGGTCCCTTCTGACTCAAGGGTCCACAACAACAAATCATTAAGTATTCATCAGCCTAAGAATCATATAGGAAGCTTAGTGGCCGAGAGGTAAGAAGCTGTGCTGCAATCCCCAAAGGCAAGTGGTTCTAATCCACTGACTGCTCTGAGGGATGAGCCATCCCCTCCCGTGCAATTTACTGCCTCTGAAAACCCACTGGCGGGTCAGCCATGGGTCTGTTCTGACTCGACAGTACACAACAACAGGGAGTCATACTCAGCTCTTTGTCCTTCATGCCTATATCCAAATCCCTGGCAAACTCTCATTCCCTAACTACCTCACTTTTCTCCTTTTCTACCACCGTAAACTCTTCCACGCAAGCCACCTCTGTCTCTTGCTGGGATCACTGCCATACTTGCCACACTGATCTGCTGTATTCATTCTTGACTCCCCGCAAGTCCTATCCACACTGTAGGAGATTAAGTCTTCAAAATCTGATTAGACCCTCACCTGCTTAAGCCTTTAAAAGGCTTTCCATGACTCAGGATAAAGAGACTACTGCCTCACAAGATTGACAAGGCCCCCCACGGACTGCCCTCTCCTAACCTCTCCAGCCTCATTTCACTCCGTGCTCCCTTCTCTCTCCTTGCACTGGTCAAACCAGCCCTCTTTTCATGGCTTGGATGTGCCATGCCTCCACCCTACACAGAACATTCCATTCTCCTCCTTCATGAATCTATTCACTCCCACCTTCACTTCAGCTCACAGTCCAGCAGGAGCTTACCCCACAAAGACTGTCTTGCCCTCCTGGTCTCCTTCAAATCGGAATGAATATGTTCACATAGCACTGAGAATATCTGCACTTCTCACATTAATACACATTTTACACTGATGTCTGTATCTGATTGCTGTGGAGGCGGGTGGGTCGGGGGGAAGTTCTCTTGATGCTTTGTAAGCCACAATGCCCAGTGGTAAGAAGTCCTGAAACCCTAAAGGCACGTGGTTCAAGTCTGCCAGCTGCTCTGAGTGAGAAGGATGGACAATCTCCTGTGGGATTTACTGCCTCTGACAACCCACTGGAGTGTCAGCTATAGGTCAGTTCTGAGTCAACGACACACAACAACACCAACGAGTGCACAGGGGAGCTGTTGGATCTTTGTGCACTGAGTGGTCTCAGCAGCGGGAGGACATTTTCGTGTGAGGGTTCCACTCAGATTCCATCAGGAGCACCGTGATGAACGGGGACCTATTGTATGAAATGAGTTAAAGCAGCGATGTGGCAGTCCTGATTCCAGTTTTCAATCTGGTAATAAGTTAATGGCACAAATCATGTTTGCACTTGACCAGCCCCCAAAACCACTCTGTCGTGTTGAATCTGACTCCTAGAAACCCTATGGGACAGATTGGAATGCTCAAAACCCTACAACTGTCACACAGGATTTACAAAGCATAAATCTTTACAGAGGCAACTTGCCACATTTTTTGTCTGCAGAGAAGCTGGTGGGTTGGAACCGTTGACCTTCTGGTGAGTGGCTGAGAGTCTTAACAGATATGCTCTTGACTCTGACCAGGTGTATGCCAGTTATCCTTCCACTAGAGAGGCCTCAGGAGCCATCTATTAGCAACAGGATTTTTTTTTAATGTGATTTGAGTTCTTAAATTGTATCTGCATCCCTGGGTTGTGGGGGCAACGCCTGGGTTACACGTCCTTATGACTTGAGCCAGCTTGTTCCTTTGTTAGCCGTCATAATGTTCTGCTCAATTTAGATTGACAGACTCCTTTAGCAAAGGCTGGTAAGTTGCCCACTTAATCTTTTTAAATTATTATTCTGCATTTTCTTACAGTCTTCAACCAGCAAGAAATTTAAAGACAAGAGATCTGAGAGATGGAATAGGAAGATAATATGTGGGTGCTGTTTTTGTATTTTAAAGACCACATGGTGTTACTGTTATTATTGCCGTTGGGTCAATCCCAACTCGTGATGACCTCTACATGCAGGGTGGATCTGCCCTGTAGGGTTCGCGAGGCTGTGACCTTTCAGGAGAAGATCACAGGCCTGTCTTCTGAGGTGCCTCTAGGGGGGTTTTGAACTGTTGACCCTTCAGTGAGTCATCAAATGCTTTACCACTATCCCACCTGGGCCTACTAAATGACACTGGTGAAAATCGGGTGGTTAGGACAGAGCCAACATCGTATGTAGTCTTGGAAATATTCTTGGAACTATGTAGAAAGTCAAGCCATGTTAAGTCTGCAAAATGAGAAACTGAGGCAGGTAAAGTTTCAGTCAGTTCGTGAACATTCCCTGATTGTTGGGGCTGTGGGGGAGTGGGTGTTGACCATTCCCTAATTGCTGGGGGTGGTGGGGGAATGGGTGCAGAACTACGACCTGTGATCGTGTGTTGTTCAGATCTCACCGTTAGACCTTGTGCTTTCTTATCTTCATCAAGGCTCGGGAACAAGGATTCACAGAATCGTTTTATGAAAAGACACACTGTGCATTTGGATAAATGCATCCATTATGCCGCAATGAGGCAAGACACACACTGTGCTTTGTGCCACCACCAGCAAAGCAAATAAAGCACATTTCTGCTGCTTGCAGTGTGAAGGTGATTCTGATGAAGGTCCAAGCATGGTTCGTCATCAAGAGGCTCAGAGTTAGTGCCCCCTTAATAGTGAATGCTGCCAGAGGACAGAGCAAGATGACCTTATGGATGACGCCAAGCCACTCCATGCTCAGTGCATTAACACGTGGGTCTGGAGCAGCTTATGTTCTGTTTCGCAAATGCACTCTCTATACTACTTCTTTCAGAATAATCTTTTGTGTCAAGCTGTAGTCTGGCCTCCTCAACTCGTCCTTTCCTCCCACCCCAAGATCTAATGCATCAGAATCCTGGTGAGTGAGACATACAGACGTGTCAACATTTTAAACTCGGTCTTAAGGAAGGTTGAGACCCATGAGAGATTTCTAGAGGCTAAGCCTGTTGAAAGATTTGTTTATAGTTCTGACTTTTCTTCTGCCAGGGGGCAGTGTTCTCTGAAATATGGTTGCATTAATAAGCTTTGAAGGCAGGAGGAGTTTTTCAGTCTCTCATCCAATTTCTTGTTTACTGATCCAACCCCGTGGGAGATACATATATATCTATATATATAACAATCACTTCTTATGCATCAGAAAGTTGGACAATGACCAAGGAGGGTAGAAGGAGAATTGATGCCTTTGAGCTGTGGTGCTGGAGAAGAGTATTGAGAATACCATGGACTGCTAGGAAAACAAACTGATTCATCCTGGAAAGGGTTAAACCGGGTGGCTCCTTGGAGGCAAGGATTCTGAGGCTCCGTCTAACATACTTTGGACATGTTGTAAGGAGAGACCGGTCCTTGGAGAAGGACATCATGCTTGGGAGGGTGGAGGGACAGCGCAGGAGGGGAAGGTCCTCTATGCGGTGGATTGATTCAGTGACTGGGATAATTGGGATGGGAGTGTCAGAAAGTGCGATTGGCACAGGACAGAGCAGAGTTTAGGGCTGTTGTACATAGGGTCGCTATGAATCACAAGTGACTCGACGGCACATAACAACAACAACAATATAGATACATATAAATCTTAAACACCGTAGCAGGTGAACTTTCTTTTTCATTTTTGATTTGATAAAGCAAATTCCTTTTCATTCAACCATTCATACACTCTGTGTTCTAGAATGTCAATCTTCAATTATCAAAATGTAATTAGGGAGCTCTAGTGGCCTAGTGGTGGGGAGCTGAGCTGACAGCACAGGATTCCAATCCAGCAGCTGCTCCACGGAGGACCAGTAGGCAGCCGCCTCCAGTGCCCTTCCCTGCCACTGTAAGCTCACTAAAGGCTCAATTATGACCTGGTCCTGACTTGATGGAACACAACAACAAAACGTAGTGACACGTCCTCCACTCCTCTGCTCATCCTCCCTACACTCCTAATTTCTATTAATCCTTCTTTTTTTCATTTTATTTTACTATTTTTAATGAACATTTACAGAGATTTTGGGCTTCCATTCATTCTCTATTAATCCTTCTATACCTCTTTGTGTCTGCAGGTGAACTTTCTTGTTGGATTTTTTTTTAAGTATTTTTGACCATATTCTAGTCAATCTATCTCTTACTGTGGTACAAAATACACAAAACAAAACATTCACCATTTCAACATTTTCTATATGTAGAATTCAGTGGCTATGACGTACACTTGGTGCTATTTCTGTCATTTTGCCTACTTTTTGCATCCTCGAGATTTCTGTAGTTCTAGATGTTTCTGTTACTGCCGCGGACCTCTGAGTTGATTCTGTCTCATGGTGGCCATCTGTGGCAGAGGCAGTTTTTTTCAGCTGTAATATTTACAGGAGCAGATAGTGGTTTTTCCCTGCTGGTGGGTTTGAACTGCTAATCTTTCCATTACCAGTGAAGTGCTCAGCCACTGTTCTGCCGTGCTCCAGCTATCAGCTCTGGATAGTTTGGGGTACCTGTGGGTGGTTCATGTTTACCACCTGCTTGGCCGTGAAAAAGGTGGACAGCATCCTTTCGTGAATGAACACTGCCAACCTCAGAAACTGGATGGAGGATGTCACGCGTCAGGGTCAATTTGATAGCATTGGGCCTGGCTTTGCCGTGTGGTGTTTTGTGGTTGATTTGGTGCCTGAGTTAAATAAAGACTTTTGTCAACCTCTTTGACAGTTAATTGATGATATTTTGTAGTAATATTTTGTTTAAGCTTGACTCTGCTTAGATGGCGTGTGTGTGTGTGTGTGTGTGTGTGTGTGTGTGTGTGTGAATGAGTTCCTGATTCATAATGATCTGGTAGGAGATAAGGGTCTTTGGCAGGAAAGTTAAGAGAAACTGCAAGTTAACCCTGAGGTAATGGGTAACAAGCCCTGTACTATCATTATGGGTTAGCTTTGTTCTTCAGTTTAAATATTCTCTCCACCACATAGCTAGGTGATGGTCAGCTTCTGAGCCACAGATTTTTTCAAAAGAAGACTTCATTGTCCTCAAGCTGGATATCTACAGCCAAATATAAACAAAATTGATAAACTGTTGGGCTCTTTGGTAGGGGTTGGGAGTTTGCGGGAAAGGGATGGCTGGTTTTCTAGAACACTTTGGGCACTGAGGTGTGAAGTGACATCAGAAAGCCACCTTGACATTGTCCTTTTTAGTTTATATTTCACACTTCCTTTCCCTAACAATAGGCTTACATCTTGAAATGCAACATAAGTCACAGTAAAGTCTTCCACAGTCTAAACATCTTTTCTAAGCCTTGCTAACACACCCAACTGCAAATCATTTCAGTATGGCATATAGACTAAAACAGACTTCTGTTTCAGGGGCAAAAAACAAAATATCCCTGAGCTGGCCTTGTCTGCAAGAGTGGAAGAGTAAGAGGATTTCAGGAAAGTCACTTGAAATTTGACAGTGTATTTTTTTTTCTTCAAATAGCTGTACCAAATTCTAGAATATGGAATGAAAGCCAGGCCTACTGTGTAATCCACTATAAACAAGTCTTGGCTTTGTGCTGTGGTGTTTTGCCTGAGCAGGCAGTGCTCTGCTGGTGTTGCCTCACATGCTAAATCCTCTGTTTACAGCACACACACACACACACACACACACACACACACACACTTTGCTGGTGTTGCCTCCCATGCTAAATCCTCTGTTTGCAGCGCGCGCGCGCGCACACACACACACACACACACACACACACACACACACGCGTGCGCGCCCTGGGAGGATGATGGCCACCGGGCTAGGTGAGGGAAATACCACGAACAAACCTTCTCCCCTCAGCCAAATCTTAACAGCAAACAGCAATGAAACAACTTTCCGATTTCCAGGTCTTGAGTTCTCCTGAAAGTGTCAGAGTTGGCCAGATGCTTATTGAAGAGGCTCTTACAACACGCAGCGCCTCAGAGGACAGGGGTTTCGTGGTTAGATGATAATTTAATTGGGGAATGGCTAGGAAAACCGTTGTTTGCATCGAATCTCTCACAGTCATAGGGAGATGCTTCCTAAATTCAATTGCTAATAGCTTTTGCTTTTTTCTGCCCTCATTCAAGGGACTCCCCTACCCCCTCAAACCCTGGCAGAAACTGAAGTTGTTTGTCCTTCCTCACTAGGCAGAAGGACAGGATGCTGCTTCGCTGGCTTTCCCAGTAATTCGATACAAGTCACTTCTCTAAACTCTAACAAGGATGTGGGGGGTGGGGAGGGGGGGGAAACTGCTATCATTCCTGTGAGTTACAATCTCAGGAGATTTCGTCGTGGCAAAGATTTGAGGAGTCAGGAGCTGAGAGTGTGGCGAGAGAGGCAGGGTCGTGGAAAGGGCTAGAAAAAAAAAAGCACAACACACAAAACAGAAAGCTGTTGGGTTCATGAATTAAAAAGCTTTCCTGGTTGAAACAAATAAACAAACAAAAGCTAGGAGCTCGACTGCGCTGAACAACTTGCTACATTGTAAACCTTTAGACGTTTAAAGCTGCCCCAGCTCCTTGCACAGCTCTGGTTGTGGGCGGGTAGCAGACATTTGGTTTCTTTTTAGAAACCCCCTTTCTGTGTGTGAGGGAAGGGAAATGGGCGTGCACTGGCGTTGGCCGCAGGAACACAAGACAGCCTCACGTTGCCAGCGGAAACCACATCAAAGTGGCCCTGTGCTGGGGGCGGGCCGTCCAGGGGGTGGGGAGAGGATGCAGCCTCCGCAGCTCCGAGCTGCGATTGGTACCCAGGCCGTGATGCAATCCAGCCCGGGGCCAATCGGCGGAGACTGTCAACCTCCCAGGTGGGATTGGAGTTAAGAGTCTGAACTCCGAGCCGCAGAGAAGCGCTTTCAGTGCGAGGAGGGACACGCTGCGAGCAGCTTTCCAAGAATCCTCCAAAGATGGCCAGGGCCAACACTTTCCAGTCGCATCAGGTAGGAGGACGATGGAAATGCTTGACCATTCCGATCGCTTTTCTTAATGCTTTTTTCCATGTCTACATTTTAAATTCGGATTGCACTTTATGATGCATTTTGGAAGTTGCAGGACTGGGTGATGGTGTTTAAGTCATTCTGAATGGCTTTCGTCGTCTAAGTACCTAGTACTAACAGTGTTTAACCTAAATAAAATTATGTGAAGGCCATCCATCTGACTTTAACACGACCACCTAAATCCCACAACTTCAAAATGCAGCACAAGGTGCTGTCTTAATTTTTAAAAAGCAATCAAATTCATGAGGAAGCTCTACCGGCCAGTTCTACTGTCACATGGAGTAGCTGAGAGCTGAAGTCGACCTGCAGACCCCTAACAGCAGCAGTTTTATGTCACAACTTGATCTCTTTCTTCTCTTAGGTCATATCCCTGTTCACTTTTGCCGTCGGAGTCAATATCTGCCTGGGACACACAATAAACAGAGTCAAGAGAGCAGAAGGCTGGGATGAAGGGCCTCCTTCAGGTAGGCGTGACGATAGCTTCTGTTTCAACTACTGTCAAATCACGTACATGGAGAAGCAATATAGATATTGTTAAGCAGTCCCTCTCTAAGGTAATGTTGCAGCATCCATTCATTCAGTCATTTTCTGGAATAAAAAGGGTTATGTGGATAATTCAAGTGAGAGAAGGGGGTTTTCCTTAAAGAATATTTAGGATCGCTTCCTGATAACTGGTTACGGTAAGTTTTTGGACTCTGATATTGATACATGTTTGTTGTTGTTATTATTGTGCACTGCCGAGGCTGAACTGACCCATAGCTGACCCTCCAGTGAGTTTTCAGAGGCAGTAAATTGGATGGGAGGAGTTTTCCCCATCTGTCTCTTGCAGAACAGCTGGTGTATTCAAACCATGTACCTTTGTGTAGTCAATGCAATTCCTTAAAACTCTCTCTAGTTAATAGACCGCTAATAGGCAACTGCCTCCTGTGTGATTAACTGCCTCCTGTGTGATTAACTGCCTCTGAAAACCCACTGGAGGGTCAGCTATGGGTAGGGTACACAAGGACAACAATGTTAAAATAGAAGTGATGAGAATAGCATTGGTTTACTACTGGTGATACATGAGTCTGTGATACATGTACTGGTGATACATTGTTGCCTTGCAATGGGATGTAATATTTGCCAGGAGAAAGCTCTGGCCTGGGAAAAAGGTAGTGCTGTATTTATGACACTTAGGAAGACTAAGATTGACTCATAACAGGACAAATGTTGAAGTAGAGATGAGTCCTTATAACATTGCTTTTCTGTTGGTGTAAGGTAAGTTACCTTGACAGGAGGAATAGAACTCAAACGAATGATTTTCCTTTGACGTACAATACTCTGCTGCACACAGTGTGGGGATGCCTGTGAAGGGGCCCCTTGTGAGCGGAGAGGGCTCAGTTGACCAACTCTTAAGTAGTGAGTTGGTTAATTTCCTGGAAATTGGAGCTGCCGAGGGTTTTATGAATAAAAATTGCACTTTAAGTAATGAGTTCTCTAGGGGGCAATATTTTCTTGACTTTGCTGGTCATCCCAGCATGTTTGCTCACCTCCCTGTGAATTTCGTGTTTCCCTCTAGTGCTTGAGAGACCGTCTCCCTGTTAGGATTAACCAAGTTAGGATACACTCCTGAGAGGGTACTAAGTCTTCCTTATATCAAGTGAGTTTTCTGAGTGGGTTGAAAGAATAACATTAGAGGTGGGTTAATGAGTCAGAGGGGGGGTGTGGTTGGGGTGCAGGGTGAGAAAACAGATCATAGACATTGCAGCCCCAGGCAGCCAGGTGGACAACATGAATTGTTTTCTTCTTTGTAAAGATAAAATTGTATTGTGTTTTAGGTGGACATTTGTACAGGCAGGTTAGGTTCTTCTCAATGATTTTTATATGCATTCTTCCATGCCATTTGTTACATTTTGGCAGTGTGTTAGCATTCTCATTGTGTGTGTTCTGTTTCCACTGATCTAACTTCCTTTCTCCCTTTCTCTTTGCTTTTGGGTTAATGTTGACTGTTTGATCTCATACAGTTAATTGTTTAAGGGAGCATATTATTTACCAGCAATGTAATCTATGTGTCAAATTGTTATTTAGCTGAGAGGTGACCTGCAGAAATAGCTTCAATTTCAAATTCAAACAGTATTTCAGGCCGTAGTCTTGGGAGCTTCTCTCCCCTCTCTCAGTGCAGTAGCTCTGGACCTTTTAGGAATGTGAGTTTTCAGCTATGTTTTCCTCCCCTCCAGGACCTTCTGTGATGTCCCCGCATAGAGTGACTGAGCTGTTCGCATGCACACTCTGGTTCTTCTGATCTCAGGCTCCTGGTCAGAGGCTGTGATGTGTGTGGGCTCCTAGTCCTGTGGACTCTTCATCTTGGATTCTTTGCTTTCCTTCATTCTCTTTTGCTCTCTAATGAGTGGGATCAAGAGTTGTATGTTAGATGGCTGTGTTGAGTTTTCAAGTCCCCTGATGTTCCTGACTGAAGGAGGGTGTAGAATACTGCCTTTGTGAACTAGGCTATGCCAATTGACTAAATTTTCACCTGAAATTATGGTCTCAAGGCTTTTAGCTGAGTTAACAATTCCTTTAAGTTATTTGTCTCGGAAGCTTCTACAACTGTGCCTCACCTCCCTACACTGTGTGTTTGTTATGCATGAGAAAATATACAGATGCAGAATCTTCTCATGTTTCTATGCATATTCCTCTAAATGCACTTGTACCTGCACGTGTGGTTAATTATATACTTTAGTGTACACATGCATGCATCCATATCTTCCTATGTAGCCAGACATTTTTCTTTTGCTCATTTTAACTGTTGTTTCTAAAGTTGTATGTTACATCTTCCAAAACTGTCCTCGTCTTCTGACCATCCTAAGTGTCTTTGTTTTTCCTTAGGAGCTCTGAAGACCTAGTTGATAGGGAAAAGGTGGCACCTCTCTAGTGGTTTTAAATTAATCTACTGGTAGTTCCACAGGAGAAAGTTGGAAGGATATCCTAACATGCATTTTGCAGCCTCTGAAAACCCTGGAGAATCAGCTATGAGTTAGTTCTGAATGGACAACAACAATGTGTTTTCTTTGACCAATTATGTTAATGTTTGAGATTGTCTTTTCCACCAATAGTTAAATGTCTATTATTTAGAAAGTAATTCCACCCCTCCCCCAGCCTTTGCAGCTAACAAAGAACTTTGTTTACTGTGTATATCTATTGTTTACTTTTTATAATACTCAAAACTCAGTGCCATTGATTAAAAATCGATGGTCTTCCAAGGAGGTTTTCAGAAGCTGTAAATCACAGGAAAGAGATTACTCCTTGTGCTCTTAGGGAGCATCTCGGTGCAGTCAGGCTGCCTGCCTCTGCATTGCCATTGCACCTCCCTACTTACTGTTCCAGCATAACTAAAGTTTTAGGGCAATTGTTGTTATGTGCTGTTGAGTTGGAACTGACTCACAGCTGACCTCCAGCAGGTTTTCAGAGGCAGAAAATGACATGGGATGAAGATTACCCATCCTTCTCCCATAGAGCATTTAGTACATCTAAACCATGCCTTTTGGATTGCAACACAGTTTCTTATCACTATAATACTTGGGGTTAGATTTTGTTGTTGTTGTTGTTTCTATTTTTTTTTTTTTACAGAGGTTTTGGATTTCCATTCATTCATTGCCACAATTTTCTCCCTGCCCACCCCTCCCCACCAGCTCGCTTCCCCCTCCGAAGAGAGAAAAAAAAAGAAAAAAATTCCTTCATTAGTATACAATTCCCATGTCCCTTCCCCCCACTCCCCACCCCGAGTACACTTCTCTATGCAACCTTAATTCTGGATCCCTGTGCTAACCATAATACTCAATCATATATCACTTCTAATCTGTTCTTTCCCTCATCTGTTTCAATACAATATACATAATTTATCCAGTTTTTTCTGTCATACCCCCACCCTGATGTCAGACCCATTCTACAAGAGTGGCACCATGCAGTATTTGTCCCTTTGTGACTGAGATATTTCACTCAGCATAATGTCCTCCAGGGTCACCCACTTTGAATAATATTGCATGAGTTCCTTGCTTTTCAACTCTGTGTAGTATTCCATTGTGTGGATATACCACAGCTTCTCCACAGCTTCTCTATCCATTTGTTTGTTGATGGGCCCTTATGCTGCTTCCAACTCTTTGCTATTGTAAACAAAGCTGCAATAAACATGGGTGTGCATATATCTGCTTGGATGGCAGACATGGTCTCTCTGGAGTGTTGTTTCTATTTTTATGTGTGTGTGTGTGTGTGTGTGTGTGTGTGTGTGAGAGAGAGAGAGAGAGAGAGAGATTGATCTCTTTGGGATTAACATGTGCTGTGAGAGTTTTTGTGGACTCTTCATGACTCTTTATAGTTGCATAGTTTTTGATTGTAGTTTTTATCATAGAATATCTGTTATCTTTTGCTGGACACTTGGTTTGTTCTCATCTTTTTGCTCTTATGACTAATGCAGCAGTGAATACAGGTGCACTGTGTGTGTCCATGTCTTTGCTCTTCTATCTCTAGAGGATATACCTATAGCTGGGGGTGGGATTGTTGGACCTCCTGGTAGCTCTAGCTTTTCGAGGAAGCCCCACACCATCACTATTTCCTTCAGTGGTTGTATCAAGTTATAACCTCACCACCAATGAATAATGTTTCCAGCCCCCTTGCCCACACCCCTGGCCTCCACCATTTGTAGTTTTATTTCTTTTGCATCAGTGACATTTTTGCAGGCATGAGATAGCAGAGCCCGGTAGTTTTTTGTTTTTTTTTTAATTTAGGTTGTTTATTTTTCATTTCAATGAACATCTACAGAGATTTTGGGATTCCATTCATTCATTGTTGCACCCTTCTCCCCGCACAAACCCCTCCCCCCCCCATTTGCTCCTCTCCTTGAAGCCCGATAGTTTTTAATTACAATGAGTTGGCTTTTGCCAGAAGAAGATTGCTAGGCTGGAGAATCTTGTTTTTATGGTAACAAAGGCGGTCTTCAAGGACCTCTTGTTGTAGACACCTGTGACTCCCACTGACACGGATCATGACTACGCAAACTGGGAATGCAGTCCTTTGTATGGTCCTGTGGGTGAGCTAGCGGTCAGAACCCACTGTTACTGCTTGGGTGTGCACCCTCAAAGGAGCTGTCTATCTCTCTCCTCTGTTGGCACGCATTGTGGTAGTGTTAGCGCTGTAAAATAAATGCCAAACTCACAGCAGCCTGTCTGTGAAGAGGAGAACAGTGCCCCATACGGGTTTCAAGGCTTTGGGTGCCCAACACCGTATCTTCCCGGACCCCTCTGGGTGGATTTGACAGTCCAGCCTTTCAGCTGGTAGTTGAGTACTTCACCAGTGGTGCCACCCAGGTTCTGCCCTGGTGCAGTAATTCCACTAGCGTGATCACCCACTCACTGCTGGGGCGGGGGGGGGGGGTTCTAACTTGTAACAAGCAATCCTGCCCCAGAGGATTTCCAAGCTCGGAAAGCCTTATGGGCGTGGACTGCCTCACCTTTTGCCCACAGAGGATCTGATGGCTTTGTGCCACTGGCCTTTCATTTGTTGTTGTTCTTGTTAAGTGCCATAGAGTCGTAGGCAACTCATAGCAACCCTATGAACAAAAGTCCTCAACACTTGGTGACTTTCATCCTTTCTCCAGGTTCATAGGCTTTCATTTAGCAGCTAAATTAATTGCTTCACTCTAGCGCCACCAGAGCATCTTTGATTTGTTGTTGTTGTTGTTAAGTGCCATCAATAGATATTAGGAAGATGAAGAAAAACTAAACATTGCTTAATGAACGTGCAAAATGGAACTACTCATTGTTTCTAACTAAAGTTGACATTATTAGGGAACAGTCATAACTCTTCCAGTCTGGCCTCCTGGTGTATTGGGCTCTCCTCTGGATTTCTCTAACTTGCCCTGTGGTCTTGGCAGGCCACTGTTAAGACTGTTTCCTTAGTAGCAGGAGAGGCTGGTTTAAAGGATTGCTCATTTTCCTTCGGGATTAAAAAAACAGGTCCATAATACTATCCAGTCTGTTTAACTGCTTCTTGAATTTTTTATGCTGTCTGTGTCTCAACTCACTGCTGTTAAATTGGAGCAGACTCATAACTGACCCTCCGTTGGGTGTAAATTACGCAGGAGGAGATTGTTCATCATTTTCCCACAGAGCCGCTGGTGGATTTAAAATGCCCGAGAGGCGTGGTCGTGGGTTCAACTCCCTATAGACGATGCCACTAGGGCTTCCTACTTGAAAAAAAAAAATCCAGAGCAGGTCTCGTAATCTTAAAAAAAAATCTTTTTTTACAGTATTTTCCACATGTTCTAGTATTTCCATATGTAAGAAAAGGCATTAAGAGTGAATGATTTAAAAAAAAAAAGAGTGAATGATTCAATGCTACTTTGGGAAAAATAATTTTAAATTGTTATAAAAACATCTGAGTGGCCATGAATGTACTACAATCTATTAGCTTCTTGAATCATTGTTTAATAAGACACAAAACAACTATATGATGTAATCTCACCCCAATAAGAATAGGAAATTTAACAGAA
>NW_006399753.1:21365329-21390839 GCF_000299155.1 Elephantulus edwardii
AAATAAGATATAAAAAATAATAATTATGTGAAACTTAATCTTGTAATCGAGCTCTATTCTGGGAAACCTACACCAAATAAAGAAAAGAAAAGAAAGAAGTTTTCTTTTGATGTTGCTTATCAGCTGGTTAAGCTCC
Organism: Elephantulus edwardii; assembly: GCF_000299155.1. Lineage (NCBI taxonomy): Eukaryota > Metazoa > Chordata > Mammalia > Macroscelidea > Macroscelididae > Elephantulus > Elephantulus edwardii. Next base: position 21,365,466 of record NW_006399753.1, read on the forward strand.
AGGATTGACTCCTGCTGAATAAGGACCACGGATACATTTTAGAAACTGGGTAAAAGCACAGCATTGACAGTTTTAAGCCTTTTTCTTCTCTTTAATGCTATGTATGTCAGAAAGATCTCTACACAACTGATAGATTTGATTGGTGACCCATTGTTGACCAGATTTCACATGAGAAAACTTTTTGGTGAACTCTTGTCAGAGCAAGACATTCAGAGGAAGAGGGGCCACGCCTATTTACAGCAAACCTTTGGTAGGTGCAAAGAAATCCTTCCAAGTTCAATGCTGCAAGGTGGTTTCACCGAATAGAAGAAACATGGAAGATATTAACATATGGCACCTACTGAGACCAGGATCTTCCATTCAGAAGCACCAGAGCTTCTTAGAATCCTCACCAGTATCTGAGAACATCCTGCTGATATACCCTTGCTGCTGTGCTGTGGACCTGTGGTTCTGTAAACAAGCTGTTATAATGAATTAACTAACACACTTGGTAGTGGGATTTATTTCTGGCACCTACTGATCTATTGAAAGTCATGCTGTAATAGCAGTTTCTCCCTCCCCTTACTAGTTTGTAGGGAAAGCTGTATGTTTTAAAATAAAATCTGAAACAAGCATAGCAAATTATAGTTCTGTTGAATAAAAGGAATGAGCACTAAAATGAATTAGATAGCTGGAAGACACTCTCAGTGTGAATTAGAATAACCCATACCATTCAGTCCAACACTTTTGTCTCTTATACCTAACGTGGTTAATTTGAGTTAAAACTCTGTGTGTATGTGTGTGTGTACACTAAGGTGTATACACTCATTTGTGTGTAGGAGTGTTGTTATCAGGGTGTCTGTTTTACTGAAGTTGGATACACCTCACAATCCTTCTTCTGCAGGGAGAAGCAGAATATCCTCTTCTGAGTTCTAGGCAATTTACAACTTGAAAGACAAAGGGAAATTTGTGAGCTTGTGAATGAATGGTTGATGAGGACTTGAAAGCTCATCCAATTCATCATACTTTTTTTAGTGGCTTGAAAGGAAAGTTTAAAAGTATGTGAATGAAATTCATGGGTAAATATGAAATGAAGAATGCTGCTAATAACTGTCTGAGTAAAGCTTTTCTTTGTGAATCATAAAGAACACAGAACATGGTTACTAAGGATATAAAAGCGTATGTTCATTTGATGGCTTTTAGTAGCCTCATTCTACATTACTTAAACAAAGGGAGAACAGATTCTAGGAGTCTGTAGAATTGCCAGATGTATAAACAATGTAAAACAAACTTACAAGTGGTGTCTTGTCATGTAACTTTATGCTAACTGTGATGTAGAAATGAGAGGGGACTTTAACTCAGTGGGATGAAATTGTCAGATGTGACTCTAAAGAGGACACAAACTTTCTCCATTCTTAGCTAAATAGGGCTTTGGTGGAGTGGTTTTTCATACATCTTTAAATTGTAAGGTTCCCTTCCCTTGTTTGTTTTACCCAGACATCTCAGTCTTCAATAGATTTTTAACCTAGGTTCTTGAATCAACAAAAATGAACAAGACTTTCAGAACCATGTCTTTTAAAGGAACTCCTAAAAATTTGGAACTGTCCCTGCCAGAACTGGAAAAATTCTTTGCTAATGAAAAAGGTAGTTCCAGTCAAATGATCTGATTTTCAGCCGGAGCTTAGTAACAATTCTGTCTAACCAGTAACAGTCCACCCTGGCTCATAACAACCTTGCCTGTGTCAGAGGAGAGCTTTGCTCTGTCAGGGGTTTCTGTGGCTGATTTTTCCAAATTAGATTGCCAGGCCTTTCTTCTTTCAACTTCTCGGTTCACTGCTAAGATTCTTAACCATTTGTACTGTTGTTGTTTTGTGCTGTCAATCACCTGTGACCCACTGTGACCCTATGTACAGCAGCTCTGAACCCTGCCCTGTCCTGAGTCAGTTTTTTTATTCTGACACAACTTTCCCCATTGCCTCAATCACTGTATCAGTCCATCTCATCTGGGGTCTTCCTCTCCTGTGCTGTCCCTCCACTCTTCTGAGAATGATGTCCTTCTTTCCAGCGACTGGACTCTCCTGGCCATGTGCCCAAAGTGTGTGAGATGGAGCTTCAAAATCCTTGCCTCCAAGGAAAGACTTTGTTTCACCCTCTCCCAGACAGACCTGTGTGTTTTCCTGGTGGGCCATGGTATGTTCAAGACTCTTCTCCAGCATGATAACTCAAAGGAATCAATTCTTCTTCTGTCATCCTTAGTCATTGTCCAGCTCTCTGAGGCATATTTGTACTAGCTAAGGACTTTAAAAAAAATAATATGTGTTTTAGACAAAAGTTTACAAAGAAATTTCATTTTAGTTTCCCAACATTTGCGGCAGTTCCCTCAGTATAACATTCTTCCTTTCCCCCCTTGCTTCCTTCATTCATGCCCCCTCCCCTCAAACTGTGATTTGAATGCAAATTTGCAAACACATAGGTTTTCCATTCAGCCATTCATAACCATTTTGGTGTATGTGTGTGTGAGTTGTTTTTTTTTTACATTATTTTTTAAATTGGTTTGCCTACCAAGTTTATATACATTGTGTTTCCCACTATTCTTCATTCATGTTGTGTTTGATACAATCATTCTTATGCATTATGTTTATAAAATTCATCACCTTTGGACCTTACCCATCATTATTACACTGTCTTTTCACCCAGATCCTTCCCATTTGCTCCCCCCCCACCAAACTGTGCAGCCCTGTGGTTTCACCCCTACCTATCCTCCCCTCCTCTGGTCCCCCCCCCCCCCTTGAGTTCCTGTATGCTTTACCAGTTATCCTTCTATTGTTTTATCACATCTATGACAATACTCACAGGGTCATCAGACTCTTCTCAGTTCTTCTCTGTAATTCTCGTATCCATCAATCCTTCTTATCCATTTGTTCTTTTCTGCCGCTTCCTGCCTTCTGAACGTTGTTTTTTGGGGCAATGCTGTTCTTTTGTTTTGCATGAGTGATTGTTCTGAGGATCTTGAAGCCAAAGACTTTAAAATCTAGGTCTAGAGATGTGCTTTTCTGTTTGGGACATGGAGATATTATTTTTACCAGAAAAAAAAGTTTAAGAAAGATAAATACTATATTCAGACTGAAGAGAATTATAAGATGTCAAGCATATACTGATACATTTAATTCCCCTTCAGCTATGTTTTGAAGTCAATGTCTCAGTGTATAACTTATTAAGTAAACAATGCCTGAAGTATACAATGACACCTTTTCACTGCAAATCACAGAGACTTACGCCATGAATTTCTGAGATACATACAATTTGAGTCATTTAGAAGTTGGCTGAATTACTTTGGTTGGTTTTTAAAAATCATGTAGAAATCTGTTTTTTTGTCATTTAGGAAGATTCTGTATTTATGAATGCAGTGTCAATGGGTTATTTGGAAACTTTTTAGGGGGACCTATTTTTTTAAAATCACAGTGGAGTCTAACCCAGTAGCTGTGACAAGGAGAGAACAGTGACAGCCTAGAGGTAAGTATTTGTAGAGTGTGATCTCATGTATTTAGAACACGGAGACACTGACATAGGGACCTGGGTGAGAACACCACTTTGCTAAGGCATCAGGCCAAAGTATCAAGTCAAAATGGTAACTTTCTTTGTAAGAAGTGATGCTCAGAAAGCATGATTCATAGTTCCAAGAGGAGGCGTAATACAGTATTTAACTCTTACAGTTAAGTGGCATCTTAAAAGTGTGACCAGAGAAAATGACTCATATTGTTAAGCAGAGACATAATATTAAATTCTATGACTGGGCAGCCTCATCTACTCTAATTGCCAGAAGCAAAGTGCCAGACCTTCCTTCTCTTGGTGATTTCAAACTAACAATCTTTCAGGTAGTGGTCTAGTGATCAGCTGTGCTGCCAAAGGATTTCTGGTCCAGGAGAATAAGTCCTTCAATGTTCTTGAGAGAAAAAAAAACCCCTGTAGCTTTGTCATTTATAGTTCACAGTGACTCTGTGAATAGGTAGAATACAACTGTTTTATATCTGAGTAGAATACAAACAGGAACTGCCCCACAGGGACAGTAAATCTTCATGGACACACACTAACTCATCTCTCCCCTGCAGAGAAGCTGGTAGATTTGAACCACTGATCTTTTGATTAGCTGCCCAACACTTAACTGACTGCATCACTGAGGCTCTTTTGCTTGGGGGAAAATAAGTGATATAACCACAATCTGTACCCTCTCTTGAATATTGAAAATAGGAACAGACATAATTTAAATGACAGAACTTTCCAGTTTTCAAGTAAGCTGAAAGTTTTCAAATATAAGTAAAACTTCCCCTTTGGCTAGCATCCCAATCTGCACTCCTGCTCAGTGCAGAGATTTCAAGGGAAAGATTGGAAGCCCAGGATGAAGTCATATGTGGATCATAACTCTTGTCATGAATTAGGTTCTTTCTAATAGTTTAGTGAAATTATAGTTTCTCCAGTATCTTGGAGTAAAAACCTTGAGTATAATGCTCTATAGTATTACCTCTGAATGTAGAGAATAAGATGATATATTTTAGAGATAAAGTTTTACTTAACTAAAATTTCTTCACCACAGCTGCTATTTGAATCCCGCCTTTGAATTTGCATGAAATATATAAGTTTTACATTGATGATTCTCTTAAGTTACAGAATTTGAAAAATAACTAATGTACAGAATTGTCACACTAATGCACATCTCTACACATATAAATACATATTTTAAAATTGAAACCCTTGTTTAGGGAAAAAAACCCCAACCCTCTATATGTATAGACCTACAAAATTTGTTTGGCAAGATCCTGGAGCTGAATTGTATCTTGGAAGTAAGAGAACACACTTTCCAATAGGAATAAAGTACACTTGAACCTTATAAAATGATTGGAAAAGAAAATGCTGGATAAGGAGCTCCGTGCCTCCATCAGATGCACCCCACACTCTGACTTCGTCCCTGCTTCTTCTGGATGGCCTCAGAAATGACCCCCAGAATCAACTTTGCCAATTTCCATCACACCTCCTAGAACCACAGGGTCCCCATCCATATTTCGCAATATCCATGCCCTGTAAAGAAGGAAGAACTTGCAGACTTTTGAGACTGTCATTGTTATAGGTCCTGGACTCTTCCTAGGTCTATTAATAAAGTGCAGTAAAGAAGCCCTGGTGGTGTGAGGGAGAAAAGGTTGGCTGATCACCAAAAGATTGGAGATTTGAACCCTCTTAGCAGGCCTTTGGGAGAAAGAATTGATTCTACTCCTGTAAAGATTCTAAGCCCTTACTAAACCCATGGCTGGCCGTCAAGCTGACTGATTCATAGGGCAGTCACAGAACCACCCCAATCAGCTTCTGATGCTGGGACCTTCATAGGAGCCGATTGGAACAGCTTTTTCCTGCAAAAGAGCTGGCTGATTTGAATGGAAAGAAGAAAGACCAATAAAACGGACCAAATTCCTAGAGATATTAGAAACAAAGTAACAGAGGGAAGAACTTCTGAGGAGGGAGAAGCTAAGTGTATGGGTTTAAAAGGAAACATTTAAACATGTTCTAGGACACCGTAAAAAGGAGGAGACCAGAGAAAGGCTGTGCCTTCTTCTCTGGGTCTCAGCTTATCAGCCTGGCTAAGCAGATTCACATCTGCAGCCCAGGAAAACGACTATTACTCAGGATGTGTTGGAGGGATGTTGGGATCGTTCTGTGTCCACAGTCCCCTTCGCAAATAGAAGACTTCGATTGCAGATTTTGCCTGATCTTATTCATTTTAATGTAGATTCCTTTTTCTTTTTTTCCAATTCTCCCCCTCTTGTTTCTCATAGTCTCTTGTGGTCCAGCTTACACTTTTGATATGTTGGCCAAAGTCAATAGAAAATGTGGTTTCTAGATTAGAGGTAGGGCCTGGCTTTGGGACTCTGACGTTATTTCCTAAACTGAACTGGTGCGGTTTGTATGTGTTTCCACATCCCAGAATCAGCCATGCAAAGACGTTTCACATCCCATGGTCTAGTGAATCTGTTTGCTTTAGTTGAGCTGATCTCATGTCATAAAAACTAGATAGATGACTTTAACTGAACAGAATATTCAGTTAAATAGCTTAGCTGAACCTACAGACATCATTTCACAGCTGTTCTCTGCCTATTTTTATTTTTCTATTTGGTTTTAAAAAATTTAATGTTTTTATCATTCATATGCATTGTGATTCATCCATCTTCATTACATTCTATATACTCTTTCATTTACATTATATTTTGTTTATGTATTTTCTGCTTGATTTTAAATATAGTAATTCTAGTGATAAAAATTGGAAAATACATAAGAAATATAAATCTAAAAAAAAACCCCTTCATCAAAACCAAGTGAAATTTATTGCAATGGAGTCGGAACTGACTCACAGATGAGCTTCATTGGATTTCTGAGGCTGTAAATCACATGTAATCTCAGAATACTTAATTATCTCATATGAAACCTATACTTAGAACAAGATGCTGTTGTCCAAGCAGAGCAGGGGACATTATATGGTTTAAAATCAGGAAAGGTACACTTCAGGCTTGCAGCCTTCAATATTTCAATCTGAACACTGAGCAAATCATTCGAGGAACTGAATTCTATGAAGAAAGAACGTGGCGTCAGGATTGGAGGAAGACTCGTCAACAACTTATATCAGGCAGATGATATAATCTTGCTTGCTGAAAGTAAGGAGGACTTGAAACACTTGTCACAGCAGATCAAATGGATCTTCAGAACGAATTGCATCTTAACAACAAACAAACAAACAAAGACAAAAATTCTCACTCCTGAACCAATAAGCAATGTAATGATAATGAGTATCATGATAGTTGGAAAAAAACCTTGGAATTGTTGGTGATTTCATCTTACATGGATCGATCCATAACCAACACCCTTGGTGGCAGCAGCCTGGCCATCAGATGTATTCTACTGGGAATGCCCACTGTCAGGGACTTCTCCAAATTACTGAAGAGCAAAGATTTCAGTTTGAGGGCTGAGGTGTGCCTGATTTAGACCATAGTCTTTTCAATCACTTGTTATACATCTGAGAGCTAGATAATGAATAAGGATGGCAGAAAAAGAATCAATGTCTTTGAGTTGTGGTATTAGAGTATTGAATATCCCATGGACTGCCAAAAGAACAAGCAGATAGGTCTTGATATCTGAACAGCCAGCGTGCTCCTTGGAGACAAGAATGGTGACGCTTCTTCTCATATTCTTTGGGAAAGGCTATTCCTTGGAAAGGTGGAGAGTCAGTCAATGAGATGAAGACCCTTGATGAAATAGATTGACACAGTGACTGTAGCACTGGGCTCCAGTGTGTCAGAGATGATGAGGATGGCACAGGATAGGACAGGGTTTAGGTCTGTTATTCAGGGTCACTATGAGTCATTCTCAGCTGGATGGGACTCAGCAACAACAAATCACATGTCGGGGTGGGGATAGGGAGATTACCCATCTTTCTTTCATAAAGTGCTGGTAGGTTCGATCTGCCGGAAGGGCTGGCCTTTGGGTTAGCAGTGTAACTCCTAATGGAGAGAGCCATCAGAGAACATACAAATACCTCACCATAAACACACTTGTCAGTGACATTCCTTTTTTAGGGTAATGCAGGCTAATGTTTATATATCTCTCTGAAGGAAGCAAGGTGTCCTGATACTGCAAAGGTTAATCACTTGGTTACTTACTAACTGAAAAACTTGAGGTTCAGATCCACCTGGGAGCTCTGGGAGAAAGACATAGTGATTTTACATCCCCTGAGATGATTAAACAACCCCATGGAGTCACTATGAGTCTAAAATCAGTGTGGCCACTTCTAATAACAGCATGCAAGACAGACACAGAGAGAGATAAAGAAGCTGGCAAACAGACCGCAGCAGACAACTTGTAGTGACCATTTGTGAAGCAATACCTGGGAAGGCCGGAGAGAAAGGAGAATGAAGTAAATTCTTTCTCAGTATCATTTTCAGAGAAGAAATTATTACAAGTAGTTTCTTACAGGTGAAAAAAAAAAATTTGTTCACACCTGCGCCTGTGGAAAACTAACGCCTACCTGCCCCTTTTCTCAATCATTCTCTCCCTTTCTCATTTTCCCCCCCTGTCCTCTCTGTCTCTCTCATCTCTGTTTCTCCTTAATGTTATCTTTATATCCATTTTCAACACAAAACATCTATCTACTAGTATAACCCTGTGAGCTTGATGGTGAGAAGTTGTGCTGCAATCCCAGAGGCACGTGGCTTGAACCCACCGGCTGAGAAGGAAGGAGGACGGACAGTCTCCTCCCATGTGACTTCTTGCCTCTGAAAACCTACACGGAGGGTCAGCTGAGCCCAGTGTTGGCTCAACAGTCACAACAACAACAACAACGTAATACTGCAGATGAAACACATCCTTTCTAAGGGCTGTACAGTCTCTTACTGATGACTAGAGTGATTCCTCATGACCGCAAACCATTTTGGGGGTTCCCCTTTACCGAGAGCTACATTTCTAGCAGTGAAGTTCTTGAGCCAATGATCCATAGGCATTTTTAAAGTTGTAGTGGCCTAGTGGGTAAAGAGTTGCACTGCCATCCCAAAGGCAGATGGTTTGAATCTACCAGCTGCTCTGTGAGAGAAAAATGGACATTCTTCTCCTGTGTGATTTATACCCTCTGAAAACCCACTGGAGGGTCAGCTCTGACTTGGCCTTACATGGCAACAACAACAACAACTAATTATTTATGTATTACAAAGTTGTGAAACTTTTATCTCCCTGAATTTCCACTTTTGAGATTTCTAGTTGAGCTTGAATTCTGAAGGTGTAATTATAGCCTAAAAATATAATGAAAGAAGAGAGGCTTTTGACAAGTAGAGATTGCAGCTGGTATCTGAGTAATCCCAGCTCTTAAGTGTAAGATTTTACAGGTGGACGCCAGCTTACGGGTTTTCTTTTCCCCCCACTAATTTGGCGAGTGCTAATAATACCTGGTGGATCCCCTTAAAAGTAGATCCTTAGAGAAGCCCTGTTTCTAAGTGCAGGGCTAAGTACAGCTCTCTGTCAGCATCATAGCATCCACAGAGGCTCTAGCCATGCAGAGATTTGTAACAACAGTAATTGTTGAGCAGTAAAACCAGTAGCCAACACTGGCTATGTGCTGTGACTCTCTGACAACATGCCAGCTGCCTTGCAAGGATTGTTACATTTTCATGACAACTTAGTGCTACTTTTCTTAATCTGCCATTTACACATGAGCAAGCTGTGGCTTAAAGCTGTCAGATAGCCTGCCCAGGATTCATAGCTAGTTGATGGAGCCAGACATTCAACCCAGAGGGTCAGCTGGCATCACCACACTGCACGGCTTCCTCGTGCCTCCTTATGTGGCTTCAGGACCCACCTGCTCATCCCATTTTCTGTGCGTCTCGCTCCTGCAGTGTTATCAGACTCGCCCTGGATCAGCACCTCTGGCTCTTGTAAGGGCAGATGCTATGAACTCCAAGAGATGGAGCCCCCCGATTGTCGGTGTGACAACCTGTGTAAGAGTTACAGCAGCTGCTGCCATGACTTTGACGAGCATTGTCTGAAGACAGGTAGGCAAATGTTTTGTTTTCTTTATCAATAAATGATGGAATACATTGTTGTTACACAGCTTGGTAAGATTCACACGATGGTGGATCTTAGTCGTTTTTTCTTGAATAATTATTGGTTATATAATGAACATGCTATGTGATTGACTTTTGTTCCTAAGCAGCTCCACTCAGTCCTCTCTTTAGCTTTAGTTATTATTTATCTTCAAGTCAACACCCCCCCCTTCATCTCTTTATAGCAATGTCCTCCTGTTATTTTATTCACAGCAGTTGGCACAGTTTGAAATTACCTTTTTATTTATTAACTTACTTACAGTTTGACCTTTCCAGTTGAAATATATAAGCTCCCTGAAGACAAGAAATGTATTTGCATTGTTTTTTAAGATATCCCTTGTAGTTAAAACACAGAACACACTGTGGAAATAATTTAAGACTGTATTCATTAAAATTTGAGTGAAAGTTTGCAAAGAAAAAGACTCATTCACTCATGCATCCATTTCATTTTATAACATTAATTTCAATATCCATAATGTAATTGCATTTTCCCCACTTTCTCCCTGTAATTTTGATTTATATTAATCCTTCTCAATGTCTTAATAGTGTCCCTTTCTTTAGTGATATTGTAGGATCATTTCCTTATTGTATTTAATTGCCTTTCAAGATTGATTGAGTGAGTTAATTATGGTGTTGCTCAGTACAAGCTTAACTTGAAAGAAATGTATTATATTGTTATGATTTTTTTATGGTATTTAATTAACATTCTTTGAACACTCAGTGTGTTCTAAGCACAATCTCAGGCACTGGAGAGAAAATGGTGAAGAGAGGGTTGTGATTTCTCACATCATAGAGCCTATAGTTTAGCAGATTAAAAAAAATCAAGTGAATATATCACTTTCTTTAATATGAATATATTGTTGTTAGGTGCCGTTGAGTTAACTATGATTCATAGAGACTCCATGGAAGCAGATCTGATCCCTGTTGCTGTAGTTGCTGCATCATTCTTTCTTGCTAAGGGCCTTCTCTGTCCCACTTCAAGGAATAGCCTCTCCTTCAATATAACCAAAGTATGTGAGACGAAGCTTTATTGCTGTCGATGCTCCAATTTACAAAGGAATTGAGTTAAAAGGAATATGTTACTTTTCCAAATCTATCTTCTTGGCAGGATTGTGTCTTGAGCCCTGAATCAGATATGCTCAGACAGAAATCTATAGCCCGTGGACCAGTCTCCTTGAATGTAGGATCTCTGCCTGTTATTGCAAGTTGGGCCACCTTTTTTGGTCAATGACTGGCATCTAAGTATTTTTATGCCTCCTGAAATACTTCACATCTCTTTAGGACTTTAACTCCCATACGTCTAATAGCAAGTGGAGGCCATTTAGTCGCTCCAGTATTTAGATTTAAATCAGGACTGATTAAAGTTAAGTGAAACTGCTTCTGAAAAGAGTCAAGCTACTGTGCCCATCTCTGTGGTGGTAGTCCCGTCACAGACCTTCAGTACCGCACACTTTACAGACGTCTTCATAGGAGTAAAGGAAGAGGAGGGGTATACTTTCATGCTCTCAGGATTCATTTTTATGAAGGAATCAAGTTGCAATTTGTACTCTGAAGTTGAAAAATTAGAAATTTGCCCTGTTTGTATGTCCTCCAAGTATCATCTAGGCACCAGGCCAACTCACATTTCACAGGCAGATTAAACGGTGTGGGATTCTCATTCTTGCAGCAATGTGGTCTCCTGCCTTTGGGTTATGTGCTCCAGTGAAAGTGTTTTATTGTGATGATTTCAGCTCGTGGCTGGGAGTGTACGAAGGACAGATGTGGAGAAGTAAGAAATGAAGACAATGCGTGCCATTGTTCCGAGGACTGCTTGGCCAGGGGAGACTGCTGTACTAATTACCAAGTGGTTTGCAAAGGTACGTTCTTCTCTTGAGCTTTGAAAATAGAAAGCTGGAGATATTCCAGGGGACCCAGGGGATTGTGAATATGTTGTTGTTGTTGTCATGCACCATCCTGTCAGAACCGACCCATAGCTGACACTCCAGCTTTCAGGGGTCAACGATCACATGGGATGAGATTGCCTGTATTTCTCCTGTGGAGTAGTTGGCGGATTCAAACTGCCTGCTTTCAGGTTGATAGTGCAGTTCCTTGCCATTAGGCCACCCTACTAATGGACTGAGTGGAGGGACTGAATTGTGTTTTGTACTTTCCAATGCTGCTTTCTTCAATTTGCTACCCTGCAATTCATGATCTGAAAGAAACCCAAATTCTATAATTGGATAGACCCAAAATAATAAAAGTTTGAAGACATCCTGTCTTAGGTGGGCTCCCTAGGAGCAGGGCCTGGAGCAGAGATTCAGTGTGTTTAGTTGACTGAGTGAATGCTCTGCAGGAAAATCATGTGAGCAAGCCAGATATGGAAGGAGCAGGTGTGAGGTGGGGCAGGTGCAAGGACCTGCTTTCAGGTCAAGTTTTAACTTGACTGGCTTCACTGGGGGCTCTGGAAAGTTGTCATTCTGAAATGAGGGAGCATAGCTTTTGTACCCACAGAATGAAACTGTGTTAGCTGAGATACTGGTTGCTGCCTTGGAATGGAGAACAGGTAGATGAGGGGACCAGCCAGCTCCCGTTCCCCAAACACATGCATGTATATGTGTTGACATTGCACGGCTTTTTAAATAGAATAGAATGCCTTTATTCTCATAAAATAGAGAGTCTGCAGAAAATATAAAGAATGTAATTCCTGCTTTGTAAGGAGTTTACCGTAGTACCTACTTAGACAAAGTAATGGAAAGATGAAAGACTCTTCTTAATGTAAGGTTTGTAAATCACCTTTCTTGGTTTCTGAATTAAGTCCCTCTGTGTTTCTGTGGCACTGCAAAGTGGCCTGGAACACGTGGGAAGAGTTTCTGGTGCAAAATTTTAAGGGAAAATCAAGTCAAATGTGAGATGTGTGCAGTGGGGAGTTGTGGCAAGCAGGGGTTGTATTAGTCCTGACTCTGGAAATGTCTCCCTACCCAAACCATTCCTGTAACTGTTAACAAAGCACAAAGTTGACTGAAAATTTACTTCCTTTAGCGTCTTATTTCCCCATATAACAAGTGTTCCATTAGATCACGAAAGCTAGTAGAAGAAAAATAAGCTCAATGAGAAAAGACCTACATGTCATTGGTCACTGTGTGTGTCACGGGTGTGGTAAAGCCTCCTCCTTTAACTCATTGTCTTTCTGACTCAAAGTGAAATAATAGGACAGAGCAGAGCAGAGCAGAGCAGAGCAGAGCAGAGCAGAGCCATAGGACCGTCGGGGCTGTGATCCTGACAGAAGCCGACCACAATCCGCCACATTTTTTTCCCTTGGAGCCGCTGGGGGGTTCAGGCTACCCTATGGAGTGGCTGGGGGGTTCAGGTTACCCCCTGGAGCACCTTGGGGGGGTGTTAGGCTACCCCATAGAGTGGCAGGGGTATTCAAGCTACCCCACAGAGTGGCTGGGGTGTTCAGACTATCTTGTGGGGTGGCTGGGGTGTTCAGGCTACCCTCTGGAGCAGCTGGGCATTCCAGGCTTCCAGCACGTTTGTTTAACAGCACTGTGCTTTAAGCTCTTGGCCACCAGGGCTCCTTTACCCTCTTTTAAGTAAGTAGAACGCTAACGGCTTACACCGTCATCAGTACTTAGATTCTTATTTACTATGGTAGATATCCGGTATATTTTTTTTTAAAATTTTTTACAGCAGAGGCATTTTGTGGAAGTCGAACACAAATTTTCCTTCCGCTTAAGGCAATTTATGATCATTTTTTTGGGAGATATTTTTCTTTTTCTCCAAAGGAAGCCTCATTTAAACATTTTGGCCCTTTTCTCCGAAAGGAGTAACATGTGACTTAGGTTTATACTCTAAGATATTTGTGGCAGATGAAAACAAAGGATAGCATTGGTTTTAATTCCAAAATTCCTGGTCTGTACACAAGACCCATTTTCACGTGATCTCTGTATTGCAATCTTTTACCTATCATTCTGTGGCTTTTAAGATGCCATTTGCTCTCTAATGAGAAGCTGTGCCATGCTGTTTATGGTTTCGATATGTTTAGTTCCAGGAGCGAATCTTCCAACTATTCATTTATTTTAGTTTATTTCTGCAGAGCTACAAACATAAAGCATTCCTCTCCTGTTCGTAGGATTTTCTGAGGCCTGAAATCTAAGTAGATGGCCAGTCTTATTTCCTAGTCTGTCTAAATCTGAGACCTCTACTAAGGCTTGTCCACTCTTGGTGACCCTTGTGGCACTTGACACACCTGTGGCGTGACTGTCAGTATCACTGCAACCCACACCTTATGGCACAGGATAGGGTTGGGTTCAGCTCTGTTGTTCATAGGGTCATGATAGGTTGTACTCGATTTGACTGTACCTAACAAAAACAACAACAATAAATGTAAAACTTTCTTCACTGATGCCACTGCTGTATATTTTAACAAATACTATTTTATTATGTTTTAGGAGAGAGTTCAAGCCACAGGCTAGGTCCTCCTTTAACAATATTTATACAGATTGTCTCTTGCTGTTTTTTACCATTTCAACAATGTGTCAGCCTCCTCATTGCCTCCACTCTCTTTATTCTGTTTCCATTGATCTAACTTCCCTGCCCGCCCCCATCCTCCCTCTCATTTTTGCTTTGGGTAAATGTTAACTGTGTTAACATGTTTGGAAACATATTCTTCATGGAAACATATTATTGTTTCAAGGTAACATTATTTGTGAGTTATATTGTTTGCTTTATAGGTCAAATTGTTATTCTGTTGAACAGTGACCTACATAGATAGCTTCACATTTCAAGTTTGAAGGCTCTCTGGGGCTAGTGGTCTGGGGAGTTTGTCTAATTTCTCTCAGTCCAGAAGCTCTAGCCTTCTGTTGGGGATTGCTATTTTTCTTCTTCATTTTCTTCTCATTCTTTGCTGGCCCTTCTAGAGTATCCCTGGACTGAGTCTTTGGAAGTAGTAGCATGTGGCATCTTGTTCTTCTGGTCTCAGGCTGTGGTCTGTGGGCTTTTAGTCTGGTGCACTGGTTTCTTCTTCGAGACTTTTATTTCCTTCATTCTCATTGCCTCTCTATGTTGTTGTTAGTATTGCCATGTTGACTATAACTCATGGAGACCTTGTGAACAGCAGACTGGAGCTTTGCTCCATTCTAAACCATCTTCCCTGTGTCCAACATGCTCGAGTCTATTGCTGCAGTCACTGTGTCAATCTACGGAGGTTAGGATCCTCCTCTCTTTCACTAATCCTCCCTATCTTGCCCGGCATGACACCTTTTTCCAAGGACTGGACCGTCCTGAGAGCATGCGCAGTGCATGTGAGAAAAAGCTGCACCATCCTTGCCTTTAAAGAGTGCCCTGTATGAGGAGAGACCAATTCGCATCTTAGGTGGCCGCTCACAGTCATCTCAGGCCCCAGACGTGACTCCCTAAACTAGGCTGTAGAACAATATCTTCGTGAACTTTTGTACTGATGGAGGTAAATGGCCCTCTGGGCCACTGGTGTATTTTAAAATCTGCAAGCTCTTTAAATGGCGAAGACTTGCATTGGTAACACTTGAGGTTTTTAAACGGTCATGTCTCATCATGTTTGGCTACAATCTAGGAAGCTAGAACAGACAGTAAATTCTAATTAAGAATTGAAAAAAAAAAAAAAAAGAATTTCTTTTTTAGATTGTGTTCCATAAGCAGCGTGGGCTAGCACGCAGGTCCAGGAATGTACTGTTAAGGCTTTGAGTGGTATTTCTGATTAGACTCACCAGCAATTGCCCATCTTTCTGTGCAGGAGAATCACACTGGGTAGATGACGACTGTGAGGAAATAAAGGCTCCAGAGTGCCCTGCAGGGTAAGTGTGCTTTCTGAGCCTTTTATAGCTTTGTGTTAGTTGGTGAATGTAAAACAGCAGAGGGAATTGATGGGTAAGCAAGAGAAGCAGTATAACACTGCCATACTTACTTCTGAGTACTCTTGAGTAATTCATCAGATAAAAGCTGACATTCTATCTTACAGTGGGGGTTGCTTATTAATTTCTCCTATGGCCTAGTATGTAAGGAATTGGTTGTCAACTCCAAGATAGCCAGTTCGAATCCATCAGCTTTTCAGGGAGAAAGATCGGTAATCTTCTATGATTTACCACCTCTGCAGACCCACTAGAGGGCCCACCGTAAGTCCGTTCCAACTCGATGGCACATAACAGCAACAATCACCTATGGGGTCACTGGATAGTACCAAAGATTAGTGTGCTCAAATGGCTAACCAAAGCATGGAGGTTGACTTTCATTCAGAGATCCCTCAGAAGAAAGTCCTGGCAATCTACTTCTGTAAATCCAGCCATGGAAAACCATATGGAGCAGGGTTCCAGTCCAATGTGTATGGGTCACTGTGAATTGGAATTGACTGCCTGGTAACTGGTGGCTTTGCCTGTGCATGTGTCCAGTTGTTGGTGTCTGCGTCCTCCCTGTATGCCACCTCAGCTGACGGTTTTATAAAGCATGTTTGTGTGTCCCTGAAGAAGGAATAAGGTATTTCTAGTGCTAACTTCTTTCAGTGCTACCTCTGGTTGGTTTGGGTCTTTTATTTAAGCAGAGCCGTATGTCCTGTAAAATGCTGTCTTCCAACATGGCAACACCTATCAGACTCTGCACGAACTTGTCACAGCACTGAAGCACTGCTTCTGTCAGGGAGACAGCTAAACCTGAGAGACCCCCTCCGAAAAAAAACCAAACCAGCCCAAGTGGAACCTGCATAAAGCAATTATTGCATGTACCAGGAAACTGTTGGAAATTTGTAGACCTTTAAAACACTTGGCAGGAAAAACTTTTCCAACAAATGAGTTTTTAGTAGTACATGTGTTTTTATTTATTTTTTAAATATTTTTTTCCTTGTCATTTTGTTCAGGCAGCACCACCTAGGACACAGAATCCAGAGATCTACTTGTTCTTATTTTTGTCCCTTTTTTAACCCCATAGACCACTGAAACTTCTTTGGATTTGAATCTGGATAATGAAATGGCAATAATTTATGACTGTTTAAAAGTGTGCTGAGGCTTTTTGGGGGTGGGGCTAGGAAGGGAAATGTATATGTGATTAAATACCTTCCAAGTGATAATACGAACCACAGTAATAATGAATCTTTATGTAGTATTGTTCTAAGTGACTCGTCTGAGCATTTAAAAATATCCCTCTTTATGTGGTTTTGAGACATTTAAACCTATCCTTGCTGAATGAGTTTCAGACTATTAGAAATATTTTTTCACATTTTTCAGAGTTCTTAAATCTGACTGAACTTTTTAGAATCAATTAAAGATCCTCTTTCATCAGCTCCAGCCCTGACTAGACAACAGTGCGGTCTTTAAGTGATCAGGGATCTTCAATACATTTAATGACATTTTAAATGAGTTAATAAATAAATATAAATATTTTTAAATAAATGCTTAGACCTAGTCATAAAAGCACCACTGCTATAAATGCCATAATCCTTCATTCATTGAATTATTCCTTCATGAGTTCATTTGATCTTTATTAAGCTCATGAGAGCAATCAACAAAAATGATGGAAATAAACAGCCCTTTGGAACTCGTAGGGTAGAAAAACCTGTCAACATCATTATAGTATAATGTAATAAGATCCATAAAAGAGATATGAGTTGATTCTTGAATTCAGAAGAGTTAGCAGCTAAAATTATAAAAGAGGAAATTTTGGACTGGGTCCACCAGGTATTTGTTGGAAGAATAGATATTCTAGGCGTCATATAGTAGTTCTTTGGGTGATAAACAAACCTTGTTTACAAGGTGAAAGAGAGCAGTGGAAGAAACATATGGAGTCTCGTCTTCTCCTGGTACATTTTGTGACTTTGGCCATGTAATCCCTGGACTTCTGAATTCTCAAAAGCTATGTGGGTTCAAGTTCAGATTATAGCGAGGCCCTCCTTTGAAATTGTATCTTGGAAAATGCTGAGGAAGACTAAGAGCAGTGAGACGCTAATGCTTTTTCTATTTAAGGTTTGTTCATCCTCCACTGATCATCTTTTCTGTGGATGGTTTTCGTGCATCGTACATGAAGAAAGGCAGCAAGGTTATGCCCAATATTGAAAAACTAAGTAAGTGATTTTCATATTCTGTATTCTCACTTTGAATCCATGGCCTGGGAATTAACCACTCAGCAGTGGGCTTTGAGGTGTAGGGACTCATAGTTTTAAATGTATTTTATTATTTGAGATATGAAAGTAAAGGCAATGTATGGTTTTGATACCTTAGATTAAGAAAGTATGATACATTCACACTGTGGAATACTATGCAGCAAGTAAGAGCAATGATTTTGAAAATCACTACCTAACTTGGGAGGGACTGGAGAACATTATGCTAAGTGAACTAACTCAGTCCAATAAGGACAAATATTGTATATGACCATTATTGTAGAAATAAATAACTAGTAAAAGGTATATGAGGATCTAAGGTGGTGAGGAGGGGATCAGAGAGAATAAGAATGGTTGAGGGGTGGTTAATCATAGGATCACAAAATTTGATAGGTGGAGGGAGGGGTGGGTAAAACAAATGGGAAAGATCCAGTGTGAAAAACAATGTATATGAAATTTGTAAGTGAACCAGTGTAAAATTTAAAAAAAATTAATTAAAAAAAAAAGGGGGGATTTCTCTACATGATGTGATTCTTGCTGGTTCTTGTTCTAACATGTGGGATTCTGTTTCTAGGGTCCTGTGGCACACATTCTCCCTACATGAGACCCGTTTACCCAACAAAAACCTTCCCTAACTTATATACTTTGGCCACCGTAAGTCTTTTTTCAAATGATACGCATTCATAAGGCTACTTTCATCCTGCAGTGACTTACAGTGGAGAAATTGAAAAGCCTGTTCAAAGAAAATCTGTTTTCTCTGCAAATGCGTCTTTACAGTTTTCTAAGTTACAATTATATTTCATCATAATTTTAAAACTGAGACATCCTTTCAGGAGCAGATTGATTTGAACAAAATACATACAGCATCTTTCAAATGCCAAAAAGTTATAGCATTCATTTTCTGAGTGTGCAAATAATAACATTGACTTCTGCTATGTTTTAAGATTTAACTTGTTTCAGTTTAGCTTTTTTCCTCTTTAAAAATAATCTATCACTTTATTGTAATTATTTAAGGTTTGGTTGATTTAGGGAAATAATAGAATGAGGAAGAAGAAAAAGTTTATTTAGAAACAGAAGTTCCTTGAGTGACAAATATGTAAATTTCAAACTAAAGTGAATTTATAGGAATAGAAAATTGTTATATCATCATATTAAATGACAACACTTAAAAATACTAACTGTTGGGGAAAGTGGTGGGCAGGGAGAAAAGTGCAATAATGAATGAATGGAAATCCAAAGTCTGTAAATTTTCATTAAAATAAAAAAAAAAGACTAACTCTTTTTTTGTGAGCTGTAATAATAGTTTTCATGTTGGTCTAGATAGCAGATGTACATAAAGGTTGCATACATTTTATATCATTTGGAAGTTCTAGTGTTATAAAACCTGCTATGTAAGGAGACTTGCTAAGGGAAGTAGTACAGGTGAATCACCTTATTGTTGTTTTAACTCTAAGTTTGCTTTTATACCAAGGGGCTGTATCCAGAGTCACATGGAATTATTGGCAATTCTATGTATGATCCTGTCTTTGATGCTAATTTCCATCTTCGAGGGCGAGAGAAATTTAATCACAGATGGTGGGGAGGCCAACCGGTAAGCTTTATTCATTCATTTTTGCATATGTGTTTGTGTGTGAACGGGGAAAAATTTTATTCCAAAATTTCTCCTTCAGTATCCTGTGTATGTATCTCTGCCTATGTATATACGTGTGTAAGAGGCCCTGGTGATGGAGTGGTTAAAGCAGTCAGTTGCTAACCAAGCAGTTGGCAGGTTGACTTCACGCATCAATCCACAGGAGAAAGGTTTGGTAATCTGCTGCCTTAGAGATTGCTGTTGTTGAGTGCTGTGGAGTTGGAACCGACTTCGAGCTGCCTGGTCCTTTAGTGTGGGTTTTCAAGGCTACAAATTGCAAAGAAGGAGACTCCCATCTTCCTCTAGGAGAGAAGTGAGTGGACTCGAACCTTCTGCCTTTGGGCTGGCAGTGTAACTCGTTACCACTAAACCACTAGAGCTCCCTCCATAAGTATTTGTTGTTGTTGTTGACTGCCTTCGAGTTGAGCATGACTCATAGCGACCCTATGAACAAAAGACCTGAAGCCCCTCTACAACTATCGACATTTATCCAAGTCCATAGAGTTTCCAGAGTTGTGATGTTCAGGAAGTGGATGCCACTCCTGCTTCCAACCACAAAGTTTACAGCCTTGGAAACCTTAAGGGCAGCAAGTTTAGGGTTACTTTAAATGGAAAAGGGAGCTCTGGTGGCTTAGCGGCAAGAAGCTGCACTGCAATTCCAAAGGCACACTGTTCGAGACCCCCAACTGCTTCATGGAAGAAAGATGAGCAGTCTCCTTCAGTGCGATTAACTGCCTCTGAAAACCCTCTGGAAGGCCAGCTATGGGTCAGTTCCAACTCTGTGGTACATAAAATGAACAACAATAAATGGAAATAGATTTGATACTATTTTTTTTTAAAATTAACTCTATAGTTAAATGCATGTCCGTGTATACAAACTTGTGCACATGTGCTGTGAGATATATGTAAATTTACGTATGTGTGGTGGTGGTGTTAGGTGCCCTGGAGTTGAGTATGTGAACCTCATGTTAACCCTGTGAACAACATATCTGAACCCTGTCCTGTCCTGTGCTGTCCTCATCATCCCTGACATGTGAGCTCATTGCTCCAGTCGCTGTGGTCAGTCCATCGGGTTGAGGGTCATACTCTCTTTCACCGACCCACCACCTTTTTCAAGCATAATGTCTCTCTCCAAGCAATCTGTACATGCTTTGAAATGCATACATATATGTGTACGTGGGTGTGTGCAATTAGGCACAGAAAAATGGGAGGTGAGAAAATTTACAGTCGGGCGGTATTGGTGGAAGTGGTGGCATAGGGGTGAATTTCAGAAACATTCTGAAGAAATAATAGTCAGCTGCTCCAGGCAGAACAGATTTGGGGGCAAAATTGAAAAGAGAAGCCCGTGTACCCATCCATCCCTGAAGGGTTTCACATAAGCAAAGCCATGTATCCCATCCATCCCTGAAGGGTTTTACATAAGCAAATGCCGCCTGCAGGTTATGTGAAGAATGGGGACTATAGAGTAAGAGAAAGCGAATTCACAAACTGTTTTCTTCTTTCAGTTCTTTTCTCTCTACGAAGAGGTCATTTATGATAAAAATATTCACACTGTGTAATAGATAAATTGGTGTGCAGGCATAAATATGGGCCTTTCATTTTTTTAAAAGAGAACACTGGAAAGCTTCTTGTATGTCTTTCAGAATGGTTCTTTGAAAGGGCGGTTCTGCTGCTGCTGTCTTTATTCAGGCTGGACTCCCAGAAGTCTCTGGTGACCTAGGTTATGATCAGAGTGAAATTTGTTTACAGGGTGGCTTTCACAAACAGCGTTTATGATGGAAGAATATTTTAGGAGTAAATAGAAATGATTGAAATTAGAGCTCTGTCAAGCCATGGCTCTTTGGCCCTTTGTGTTAATTTTATCATGGGAGTAAATTTGCCTGCAGAACCACAAAGTATATAGAGAGATAGTCATTTTATCAAATTGGATCGCCTTCCCCCTGTGTGGATATTCCGTGTCCCCTGGGTTAGCATGACTCAGAGGATGAGCCCACACGTTAATTAACCTCCCAGAAGGCAGCAGAGCACTGCTGTTAACCTGCCCGATGAAGTGAAGACTCTGTTTCAACTCTGTTTGCCTGGCCCTTGCTAACTTTCAAAGTTGACACATTTGACCAAATTTAGGACTCCCCTCATGCTTACTGAGATTTGTGGTGGAATGGACTTGTGCTTCAGTCTGTCGTTTTGAACAAGCTGATTACCATTAGAATTCTAAGTCAGTATGGTAGCCATAATTTAAAAACTTATTTTCTTGAAATTGGATAGGTAGGAAGAATACCTTGGTAGAAATGTTCTGTAAGAAAAGATGGGCCTTACTAACACTTCTTAAGCTTTTTTCCAAACCATTTAGGGAGCTTTGCAACACCTAAAGTCACCAGTGGTGAGGGTGAGGGTGGGGGGAGGAAAACAGTTGAATAGAGATATTGTTCTTTAAAAAAAGTTAGATGTGTAGTTAAATGACACTTCAAAAATGAAATGAAATAAGACTTATTTGATATTTAGCTAGAGAATATGGAGATCTGATTAAGCCATGAATGCAAGGCGCTTCTTAGTCAAGTGGAAGGTGTGATAGGCAAGATAAAGCAAGTAGTGGAGTAACGTCCATCTGAATATATGTACTTACTGATCTGAAAGTTGCAGAGTCAGAGAAGGACTGGAAGGTCCTCAACAACATTGATGGTTGTTACTGTGACTGAAACAGTGGGCGTGAGCGTATCATAGACGGTGAGGAATGCAAAGGAAAAGGCAGGGTTCAGATCTATTGGTCATAGATTTACTACAGGTCGTAGTGAACTTGATGGCGCCTAACTATAATAATCTGTATCTCATTCCAAATATTTGTAAAAGATTACTCCATTTCATCTTTCTGTTAGCTTAGTATTATATTGTGCTGTGTATATCCTTCTTGTTTGTTGTTGTGTACCGTCGAGTCAGACCTGACTCATAGCTGACACTCCATCAGTTTTCTGTCAGTTCATCGCCAAAAAGGAGATTGCCCGTCCTTCTCCCGTGGAGCAGCTGGTGGACTGGAACTGCCGGACTTTGGGATTGCAGTGCAGCTTCTTGCCTCTAGTCTGCTTTTGTTAGCTGGGCTTCAGAAAGCACTACAAGAAGTCCTTAGCTGTCACCAAGTGGCCCTACATTTCCTATCTGTTTTAAGGGTGTTCCTCGAGTGTGTTTGTTTGAGAAGACTCCATGTGGTCATTTTGCAGCGATAGGAGGAAATTATTTGAGAATTCTCCATGTGGTCATTTTGCAATCTGCGATTGGAGGAAATTCCCCAGTTGATCTAAATACGAGCTCAGTCATGTGGAGAATGTATGGTGCTCTCAGGGGAACACAGTGTGGAGTTTAGAGAAACAAGACCAACCCCTCTCCTCAGTTCAAATCCTCTAAATCCACTGTTTCCACAGCAGTCGATGCTGGGAAGAACAGATGTGTCCTTATTGCTTCCCAAGATGCACGACCTGGAGTCCAGTCTTTCTGTTGGTTACGGTGATGCAATTGCACAGTAACCGTGCCTGGTGACTTATTGCAGAAGGGAAACTCGGGCATGATGGCATGTTCCAGAAAGAGAGCAAAGAGAAGAATGCAGAGCAGGGGCCTGCTTCCAGTTGAAAGGGCTTGTTTTCCTGGGAAGTGCAAGTCCTGGAATGTGGTTGTTGGTAGATGTCCTCGAATGGACTTGGGCGCATAGCAAACCCAAGTAGGCAGAAAGGAACCGTGTCTGATCCTGCCTCCTGGTAGCTGGAGGCTTTTCTTTCTTTTCAAGAAATTTATTTACTCTTTGTTCTGCCATTTCTTCTCCACATACTGCTATAAATACAGTTCGTTTGTGCTTTGTACTTTATCTTAGTATACTTAGAGTGGGCCCTACTCACCTGGTCTGGGCCCCTTTGCCTCCCAGCCCCACTTCCTGTCAATTTGAGTCCAACTCACGTCCTTACAAGTGTGTTGGAGGAACTGTGCTCTGGAGCGTTTGTATTAACTGATCTTTCAGAAGAAGGTCACCAGGTCCTCCTTCCCAGACACCTCTGGGTGGACTTGAACCCTAATCTTCCTGTTAATTTATGGCACCACCCTGGTTCTCCAGGCTCCTTTCACTACTAGTTATTAATAAGTAATACTAATTATTTCTCATGCAAACTTCAGTTGAAGAGCCTACTCCTAGGAAGCTTTCCCTAACTTTCCTTCCTCCAACCTAACGTGAATGACGCTTTTTCTATCATAATCTGACTCCATCTGTCTGAAATGCGTTGTTCCCATGAGTGCTTGGAGCTCCATGGTGGGCAAGGATCTGCTTGCTTTCTTTTTCTATCGTTAGATTCTAACCCAGAGCCTGGCAGGTTCGGGTTCTCCAGTACTGTTTTTTGTTTTAAACTGACCTGCATCATTTTCAAGACACATGTAGCCTCTTTTTCTTCTAGGGTGAATTGTCCTTGGGGACAAGGTTCTAACAGGCCTCTTGGCTCTGTGGCCACTTAACAATAATTTCATCACTTACATTCTGTCCTTCATCACCTTGTCAGTAGCTGCTTGGTCCAGTTGATTCTGCCATGTCCTGACCCTCATATGCCTTCACTGTCTTGTGATTCTTGAATTTTCATCATCTTTTTTCTGTTGATGTCATGCCCCAATCATTCCTGTGGACCTCCAAATTCTCTTGTCTCCAGTTCTATGCTTTGAATGCAAAGGAATAATGCTTCTACAGAGAACTACTACAAGGAATCGAGCAGTAGTTCATATTTTTCTTAAAATTACTTTTTGTTTGTTTACTTTTGTTTTCTCAGAAGTTCTAGCCTTCTCTCTTGGCTGCACACTCGCATAATTTAAAGAAGCAGTAAATTTGGTGTTTAGACCCTAGTACTTCATGTGTTGGGCTGCTAACTAAAAGATTGGTGGTTCAGATCCACCAGTTGCTTCAAAGGAAAAAAAAATATGCATAAGGATTTACAGCCTCAGAGACTCAGTGAGAGTTATCATGAATAATCGGAAATGACTAGATGGCTGTGGGCTAGTTTAAGCAGCGGAGCCTTTTATACATGCCTTAATATGTTTATTGTGCTTATTATAAAAGAACTATATAACTGAGTTTGGGAGCAAATATTAAGGAATGAAATGTTGAATTGAGTGGAGTTAAGTGAGGAAAACTTCCTGGAAGAGGTAATTATTTTTAATAACATACGAAGAAACTGCAGTGTTCTTCACATTTGCATTCTTCAAAACTAGATCACAAAACTGGAAAGCTGTTACAGCAAACAAAATAGAGCGCTAGAGGGAATGTTGGGATTAAAGTCAGGAAGCCCAAGCCCACCGTCTTCTCAGCTTCTTTTTTTAGCTGTGTTGCTTTCCCAGTTTTTGAGGAAATTTATATTGCGTTCAAATTCAGAGAAATCCTAATTCCCACTTCTCGGAATCAACCAGGAACTAAAAGACTTTTTTCCTTTCCTGTCACCCTGGAGATTTGTTTTCATGTTTCTTCTTTTGTGGAAACAGTTCAGCCAATTTGTAGTGCTTCCTCACTGGACCCCTTCTCGGAAAAAAGCGTGTGGATGTAGCCCCTACAGGGAGACTTTGTGAACCCTCATAACATAAGAATTTTTTTCTCTGTGTGTCATTATTGAACCACTTGCCGTTCACTTGGAGGGATTAGGTTTATTACTGCTGGGAGTCCTTATTTTAAGAGTTTACAATATGATTTCTATTTCAAGCACTCTCTCTTATTTGTTCACTTTTTGTACTTTGCTGATCACTCGCCCAATTTAGAAAAGATGATCAGTGTGATTTTTATGAAGAGGCAAGGTGTGAGAGATTTCTATTTATTATTTTTTTAAGAATAGTTTTTTAAAAGAAGAAGAAGTCTTTGCCTGAATATTACATGCTGGGGTGTTTGTTTTTTTTTTTTTTTAAAAAAATTAGCTAATCTTTTTTAAATTGCAGAGATCTATAGCTTTTTTTAAAAAATAATTTTAATGAGCATTTACAGAGATTTTGGATTTCCATTCATTCATTGCTGCACTTCTCTCCCTGCCCATATCCCC
>NW_006399753.1:21390984-21415309 GCF_000299155.1 Elephantulus edwardii
ACTCCCTCATCTGTTTCAGTGCAGTTCTTATTGTAAACTTTTAGAAAGTGCAGAAAAGTATTTATTGTTGTTGCTGTCTACTGTATAATTGGAATCGATCCATAGCTGACCCTCCTGTGGGCTTTCAGAGGCAGTTAATCACACGGGAGGAGAACCCTGACTCTCTGGGTTGGAATAGCTCTGTCATAATCACATGTAGGGGTTTTGCTATGCTTTTTGTATTTTATCAACAATACAAAGGCTATATCTGGTGACATTCATCCTCGCACATCCTGCTGTCCAGATTAATGCCCACGTTAGCATGGAGTCTACAACATTTAGGGTTGTTGCTTTTTAAGTGCAAGGTCATCTTATGAAAAACTGCATCAGCTACTTATGAGCATACACACTTCCATTTTTAAAAGGATAATTACCTTTTTACAACCCCAGATTGATCTTACCACTCTCTATATTCCAAATATTACCTAGTACAATTCCCTTGGAATTAACTTTGAGCTCGTGGAGTCAGAACTGACCAGTAGCAGACCCTCCAGCAGGATTTAGAAGTTGTATATTGCATGAGAGGAACATGCCCACCTTTCTCTCTAGGAGCTGCTGGTGCATTCAAACCAATAGAGAAGCACTATCTTTGGATTATTGGAGCAACACCCTGTGGACTAAGTCTTCAGCACTCTCTGGAAATAGCTCAGTACTACCAGTAGTAAGAAGCTGCGTTGCAATCCTGAAGACACTCGGTTCAAATCCACCACTCCTCCACGGGAGAAGGATGGACAGTCTCCTCCCTGTGTTTAACTGCCTCTGAAAACCCACCAGAAGGTCAGCTGTGTGTCGATTCCAACTTGATGGTAAACAACAACAACAACAACAACTGGGTTTTCTAGGAAATTGCTTGGATATGAATATAATACTAAGCAAGTATCTGTGATAATACAAGAAACATAAAGATACATCATTTAATGGAAGCAGCTGGCGCTCCTGAAGCCTGGAATGGTTCTGAGACACCATGAGGCATCCAGTACTTAGCTGGCGTTCATCTTCTTTCTGACAGGAGCTGGAACAAGAGGGAAACCAACTCCAGGACATTGAAAGCAGTTGGAGTAGTGGCACCACTTCGGGTCAGAGCTCCTCTAGAAAGCAGAAGGGTGTGTTGGCTCAACCTGGGTAGAAGACATCAAGCGATCTGAGTGCAGCAGGGCCCCATTCCTTGCATATCAGGGGAATCTGCCAGCTACCTGAAACTAGATGGATCTGAAAGAGGGACTGGATGCTCTCCTGCCTCATCTCTGTGTACCAGTTGCAGCAGCTGTGGCTCTTGGTGCTGTGAATCTCTGGATATCCTGAGGGATCAGTAAGGAGCCCTGTTGTTGGCTGCTAACCAAAAGGTTGACTGTTTAAACCCACCTTTGGTGCTAGAGAAGAGCACTGAAGATACCAGGAGAGCCAGCGGGTCTGTCCTGGAGAAGGTGAAGCCGGGTTGCTCCTTGGAGGCAAGATTTTGAAACTCTGTTTCACATCCTTTGGGCATGTTGCCAAGAGGGGCTTAGTCCTCAGAGAAGGAGGTCATGCTTGGAAGGCTGGAAGGACAGCACAGAAGAGGAAGTTCCTGGGCAAGATGGATTGACACAGTGAGACTGTGGCACTGGGGACAGGTGTGTCAGAGACAGTGATCTTGGCTCAGCCCAGGGCAGAGTTCAAAGCTGCTGTTCATAGGGTTGCTATGAGTTGTAATTGACTCGATGGCACGGAACAACAGCATCATCAACAACAACCATTCTTTGAGAGAGAGACCTGGGAATCTATTCCTGTAGGGAATATATATAGAAAACCCTAGGGGCTGTTCTACCGCATCACA
This sequence comes from Elephantulus edwardii, assembly GCF_000299155.1. Taxonomy (NCBI): domain Eukaryota; kingdom Metazoa; phylum Chordata; class Mammalia; order Macroscelidea; family Macroscelididae; genus Elephantulus; species Elephantulus edwardii. Next base: position 21,392,837 of record NW_006399753.1, read on the forward strand.
AGAGGCCAGCAGAAATTGAAATTGACTCATGCAGCAAGACCTCGGGGTCTGTGGGCCGTTCCAGGTTGGGTGGCCCAGGCTGTTCTGTAGCCGTGACCAGGCTTTTGGATGGCCTCCACCTCTAACCTACTCCTTTAAACAGAGCACAATTGAAGTGGGAAAGGGCTGCCTACAGTTTTTGCTTTGGTTTGATGACAAACTCACCACAATTCTCTGGTGGCCTCCACACTGGTCCCTAAGGGAATTGAGTTTCTTTGCATATGTTCCTGTGCAGTGAGCGTGCTGGCCTCTCTAAGTGGTTTTTAGTGTGGCCTGGTAGACAATGGGGTAGGCATGTCGGAGACAGTGAGATTGACCCAGGATAGAGTAGATAGGCTTAGGATAGGTTCAGAGCTGTTGTGCATTGGGCCACTATGAGTCGCAGTTGTCTCGATGGCACGTAAAAACAACAACAACAATGGGTCAGGAGCCATGCTACAAAACCGAAGGTACACATGGTTCAAACCTGCTAGATGATCGATCCATGGGAGAAAGATGGGCAGTCACTGCCTGTGCAGTTTTTTACCTCTGAAAACACACAGGAGGGTCAGCTATCATTCGGCTCTGACTTGATAGCACACAATAACAACAGCAACAACACTCTATTTTTCATGTCAGCTTAACTATAAAGATGAAAATTGACTCAGTCTTTAGCAAATGCTAAGATACTGTCTTCAGAACATTGTTGGTGTTAACTAACTCATTAAAGCTTGGATTAATCCCACATGCTAGGTGGTATGGTCTACATTTCAAAGGGAACTGGCATCTTGTATGATTTCTTGGAGGACCACGTATGTAGTAAGGGACAGAGACAATGGGGTTTTTTTTGTATTATTATTTTTTTGTGTGCGTGTACCGTCAAATCAGATCTGACTGGTACAGGAGGAGATTGTCCCTCCTTCCCTGGCAGAGCATCTGGTGGGTTCGAAAGAGATAAGGTTTAAGATACCGTATTACTGTGTACAAAACCCATGTTCTTGACTATTCGGTCTTTTGCCTCCCAGTAGTATGAGCTGTGAAAATAAAATATTCCAAAAGAGTTCATGAAGAACTTGGCTTAGCCAGCTTATCTCAGAAACGTATGTCTAAATTTTCTCCTCATTCGTGTAGTTAAAACAAAACAGAGCAAGACACTTACGATCCAAGAGGCTGGCATCTGTGTGCCAAATTGAGGTTTCTTCTGAAGACATTACATATAAAACAAACATATGGTCCACTCCTGGGGCTTTCATCAGCAGAAGTTGACCACATAAGTGAACCATCTAAACCAATTACCAGAAAACACAGGTACAGAAGATGGAGACTTTTGTGATGAATGATGATTGAAACAAAAAAAATCATTACAATCATAGCCTTTGAGAGCTTTTGCAGAAAACATATTGAATAACGTTTATAGAAAGAGCAATTCTGATATCCAGATGTGGCGAGGGAGAGGGGAAAGGTTGCAAATAATGTGAAATTTATGGTGGGGCATGGGTAAAATGTAACATCTCTGACCTAATATATTTTAAAGTCTCTTTTGTCTTTGACCCAAAACTGAGAACATCTTCTAAACCTCTTGTCTTTTCCTCATTAGCTGTGGATTACAGCCACTAAACAAGGTGTGAAAGCAGGGACCTTCTTCTGGTCTGTGTAAGTCACTTTTTTCTTTATTTCATGAATGCTTGCAAATTTATAAAGTGCCTACTTAGTGTTGATTTTCATTTTAGTTAAATAGAAGAGCATTTTTAAAATCAGAATTTTAGAATATTTACTGATTCAAAATAAGCTTCCAGGCCCTCTTCTTCCTCCCAAGTCCTCACTTCTCCTCCTTCCCTGACCACCCTTCCTTTGCCTTTTCCATCCCCACTCTTTTTCCAATTCTTTCTTAGAAAAAGTGTAAGGAAGGAAAACACTGTCTTTTCCTTTAGATTTTATGGAATTTTGGTAACTTACCACCTAGAGAATGTATATTTATTTTAGACTCGGTTTATTGCTGTGGCTTGCATTGTTATTTTATATAAACATATTACACCATGCTCTCTTTATTTTTGTTCATAGCTTTTAAAAGTGAGTGTGGCTGTGGACAGATGGGGAGTTGATATAGTGGCCTGGAGAGTGGAGCGATGAGATAGAAAATGAGGGGGAGGCCTCTGTTTTCACTTCATTTGCTTTTTGAAGTCTAAGATTTTTCCCAACAGAAAATAAGGCAATTCCTCACATGGAGATGATAGGCAAATTAATAGTTAGTGTTCATAAAATGGTCTTAAGATGCAACTTGCCTAATGAAAGTATCAACATGTTGATTATTTTTATGGCTTCTTAGTAAGAAAAGGAATCTGTTACAATTTTCATGAGACTTTTGTTCCCACTAACATGTTCTTTCCATTCTGTTCCCCCCCAAACTACCTAGAGGTGTTTTTGTACTTGTCACTTATGCCTTAACAAAAATCTGCCTTCAGATTGTTGTATAAAAAAGTTAGCATAGTACATTTACAAACTACCTCCTGGGGGGAGGGAGTGGTTTGCAAACATAGAAGGTGTGTGTTACTTGTATAAAAGTACTGTATTCTATAACAGCATGTTGAAAGTGTTCACAGATTCAAGCTAATCCCAAATGGCATTGTCTATAGTCTCCAAATTCAGAAACAAAAGTAGCTTTATGGTGTTTTGTTTTGTTTAAATCAGATTTGAAGAAATTGAAAATTTAAGAAACCAAGTTGAAATACGATTTGAGACTATGAGGGAGCCTCTTTTAAAAGATTTTGTTGTATTTTAGGAGGTTTTCTGAGTTGAGAAAAACTGTGAGGACTTTAGAAATGATACCCCTCAATATAAAATGACTTCTTGATTTACCAGTTTAGTCTATGCATTACGTATATATTTTTCCTAACCCTTGACTGTCATAGGTACTTAGAGAGGCCATTTCTTCTCCTTGGCAATACATTTGGCTCGCAGAGTGGAGACGAGCCAACAATATAATTAATACTTAGTTCAGACCCTTACCCCCTGGAACTGCAAAGCTTCCTTGAAAAGGCACAGTGTTCTGTTTTGAATGGCAATTTTCTCCACCCATTTCAAACCACTGACAAGAAGGTGGCTTTTGTGTGCTCCAAAGATGTCTGTAGTTTTGCTCTGCTTCTCAGAGTGTCTGGGAAAAGATTTTGATTCTTTTTGTCTCTTTTTTATTACCTTTTAAAAGCTTCTTATATATATATATAATATATTTTTTAAAGATACAATCATACTTTCAGTTATTTAATGTAAAAGTCACACATAGTATATTCAGGGAAATCCACACATGCTTATACTCTGAAAAAAAATTAAATTTATAATCAAATTAAATCTGTGGGCCTAGACTTTAAGGATCATATTTTCTTTGAATTTGGCGTTGTAGTGCTGGGGAGTGCTGGTGGCCTAGTGTGTAAGGAGTTGCACTGCCAACCCAAAGACAGGCAGTTTGAATCTACTACCTACGCCTTGGGAGAGAGATGGACAGTCTTTTCCCCTGGAATGTGCTGTCGCTGAAAACCCCCTGGAGTTGATTCCAACTTAATGGAAACAAGTTGTTGTCATATTATAGAATATTACTGAGATTGAATGAATGAAGGCATTGAAAATGTTTAGTGGCTTACTTGGTACACAGAAAAATCAGCAGGTCGTGTTTGAGCTCTTCTTTACGTTTCTATTTCGACACTGACCAGACAATGTCTATATATGTCTGAGAGCATTTTGTCCCCATTAACAAACGAAATATTTCATCTAGCCCTTTTCCATCCGTCCTGCCCAGTCCCTCTATGCTTCATTTGCATGAGAGAAGCCTTGAGAGTACAAAAGGCTACTAACCAAAAGATTGAGTCTCTCAACTTTTCTCGCTGTTCCATCTAGAAATCCCCCTGTGTTCTTTTTTCATAGAGACTAGAGCCAAGGAGACCTGGTAGGACAGTTCTGCTCTGTCAAACGAAGGCTTTCATTATAAGGCAGTTCTACTTGGTCTCATGGAGTTAGTATGGGTCAAAAGTCAACTGGGTGGCACGTTGGAACAATGTGCTTGGCCTCACGACAAAGTCTTCATCAGTCAACAATGGAAAAGCCACTGTCACAGGCCCTGATTCCCTTTCTTTCTGAACACACACGTGCCTGGGACAGATTGGTTTTACTATTTGTTTCTTATCTTAAAAGTTAGTGGCTAAAGGCTGTGGGGGGTTTTGGTTTTGGTTTGTGTTGTATTCCTCCCCTGCCCCCACCCGGTTACTTCAGAATGATAATCTAGAATTTCCAGGAAACTTAGAGAGAGATCAGCTCTTCCAGTACCTCACGTTAGAGATGAGAAGTCTAAGATCTAGAGAAGGTTGGATGTGCCAAATGCCGTGATAGGACTGACAACCTCCAGATCCTATTCTGATGTTCTTGCTGTCCTCCCAGTCCTGTCCAGAAAGGATAATCATCTCCGTGTCTTCCCAAGAAAGGGACAGTGGCTCCTCCATAATGGTTGTTTTGGCAGGAGTATCTTCTATCTTCCTATCATGCTTGGAAAAGTGGAGGATCAGAGAAGGAGAGGGAGACCTTTGATTAGATGGGTTGACACAGTGACGTAAGTAAAGTGGAGGTTGTGAGGATAGTATAGGATCAGGCTAGGTTTCTGTTTTCTTGTACAGGGTTTATGTTTTCTGTGAATCGGAACCAACTCTATAGCGTCTAACAACAATAATTTTATATCTTCAGTTGTTATTGTTGTGCGCCCTCAAGTTAGAATCATCTCACAGCTGACCCTCCAGTGGGTTTTCAAAACCTGTAAATCATGCTGGAGGAGATTACCCATCTTTCTCTGGAGGAACAGCTGGTGGATTTGAACCATGTGCCTTTGGGTTGGCAGTACAAACTCCTTACCCACTAGGCCACCAGAGCTCATATCATTATTTATAGTCACACAAAAGCCTTTAACAAATATTTTATGAAGAGTTATCTTTATAGATGAATCTGATGCCAAGGGACCAAAGTTAACATTTTTGCCAAGGCCTTTTATGAGTCAGGTCTGTTGTGTTAGTGTCTCTTGCAATATTCACAACCATCTTATGTGATAACGGCAATGATTCTCTTAACTTTAACGAGATGTGGAAAGTTCAAGGGACTTATTAAAACCCTGTAACAAGCATATATTGAAGTCATGATTAAACTGAGAAATTTTGGCCTCTGAGATGAGTCCATTATTCATTATCCTCTCTGGCCAAACACTGTACTCGCTATGGATTTAGAAGTTAGCACTCAAGTTTCCATTTTTCTATAGACACAAAGTGGATTCATGGCAGCAAAGTCTGTGCTGAGTTGTGCTGAGAATCCAAAAGCTGCACTTGTCCAGCAGGGTAGAGATGAGTACTCTCCTCTCATTACAGTTTACAACTTCAGAAGCTCAATGGAGGGTGGTTGCTATGATTCAGAACTTGCTCTGTGAATGAGTGAATGAGAGTGAATGAAGGAAAAGGTCACAGCATTTACACTTGGTACATTAGGAAAGGATTCAAAGAGTGTCAAGAAGCTGTGCTGCAATCCCAAAGGTATGCTGTTCGAGGCTACCAGCTGCTCTATAGAAGAAGGATGGGCAATCTCCTCTCTAGGATACACAACAAGTATGCTGTTCTGACATAGGGGATTTCTGACTGAAAAATTAAATACCATAAGCAATTAACCTGACTTTTCTATACCTATTATAGTTGTGTTGTTTTTGTTGAGTGCTTTCGAGTCAGAACCAGGCTATATATAGCTGGCCCTCCAACAGGTTATAGAGACAGTAAATTACACGGGAAGAGATTTCCCATCCTTCCCCTAAGTAGCAGCTGGTGGATTCAAACTGTGTGCCTTTGGGATTACAGTGTAGGGACACCTTTATTTAGTAGGATCTGAATATATTTCAATTAGGACTAATTACAAATATTATTTTTCTGGCCAGTGCAGTAGTTCTGAATAGAGTAGGTGTGAAGAATGACACGTTTCCTATAAGTCAGAGATGAGTTGTCCAGGATGATTGGCAGTGATGGTGGCAGTGATGCTGGCACTGATGGTATTGATGACGGCAGCTGTGGTATCTGTGGTGTTGGTGTTGGTGGCATGCAGGTTGTGGTGGCGGTAGGAGAGGAGAGTATGCTTGTTTTGAGCTCTTGCTAACTCTAGCCATCTACAATGGTCCTGAAAATGTGTCTTTCTCTTCTCTCTTGTTTTAGTTCTGCAAGACTTAAAGGCTGTATAACTTAACAACCTCTAGCAACAGTTTTTACTAACCGCAAAGGAACTAGACTATTAGTCTGACTCTTCATGAAATACCTTGAAGGCCTATTTTTGGTTGGAGGGGTTGTGGATGTGAGACAGAAAAAAGCCTTGTATTCTTAGTTAAGAAAGGATACGTGAAGTTCTTCAGAAACGAAGGTACCACTCAGCTGTGCAGCATCTTTATGTCCCTCAGTGTCGCATAGGGTGATGCCATGCCAACCCAGCACTCTTAAAGTTAGTGCCAGGCTTAGAGTAATTATATTTCAACAGAGGAATGAGTCTTAAACAAAAGTCCTAGTAGATGAAGATTGTGGCCCTGTATAGTCAGTCTCATAATTATATGATAGATTTTTAGCAATTTGGAAAAGAATTTTAAGATCACCTTCCCTAACCTCTTTTTTTTAATTGGAAAAACCTTAAAGTTTCAAGTTAAAGAATTTTCCTAAAGTCTATAGGTAATTAGAAACTGTGCTATTACTAATTCATTTAATTAGGAAGAAAAGCTTCTTAGCACTTCCTATGTATTAGACACTGCGTTAATCTCTTTCGTGTCTCCAGCAGAGCTGTGCAATGTGTTTTACTTTTGTACTGATGAGTAAATGAATGCGTACAGGGGTCAAGAAGCCTAGACTCTCACAACCAGCAAACGGCAGATGGAGGATTAAATACTGAGTAGTCTATGGTCAAGCTCGTGATCTCACCCACGGAAGCACCGCAGTTCTGAACCCAGAGTCCTGCCTGCCACCTCCTTCTGCCTGCAGGGACGGCTGTGCTCAGCACGGTGGGCCCCTCATTTCGACTCCAAATCAGAATTTCCAGTCTTGTCCCTGTGGCAGATGTTGAGCTATGTAATGTGCTGCAAATGGAAATGGCAGCCTAAATGCTAAAGGGGGCCTTTTGCTGAGAACCAAGTGAAAAACAAATTGTGGGAACCCGTGTGCGCCGGGCCCGCGTGCCAGAGCAAGCCCTCCTCTGCTGGGGTTGGGGGAGACCCGGTTTAACAGTCTGCTCTGCTTGGTTTGGCCCCACAGAGTCATCCCTCACGAGCGGAGAATATTAACCATCCTACAGTGGCTCACCCTGCCTGACAACGAGAGGTACTTGCGTCCTCCCCTCTCTGCCCCCCACCCCGCTGCTTTCTGTAACTTTCCATCTTAGGGTCGAATCGGGTGTGCAGCTAGATGGACTGGGAAATAAAGCGGCAGCCAAGGTGTGGTATTATTAAATGTTTTATGGTTCTTAGCCTTAGGCTTTATTTCCCTAAGATGGATACAGTGAGCTTTGGTTATTGGAGCTGCTTTAATTACTTCAATTACTGCAACTATTAATCGTTGTCATGTCACCATGGATCAAAGTTGAAGGGAAGTGAACCCAGTGAACTTTTGTGAAGTGAACCAAGGATTAGGGAAACTTAAGACTGACTTTTTACCTTGGGGGTGGGGGTCATCCTTTCAGGCTGGGGGTTGAATGTCGCAGGTGCACTTGGCCTGTCTCTTTTACCCTGAAGATGAAAGACCTGAATACACCCAGATATTTTCCTTTGTGATTTTTTAAAATTCTTAAGTAGTGACAAGTGACATTTGATAAATGTCAATAGTTCTAGAAAGGCTTCAGGCCTTTTATTCACAGAGTCGCTAGGAGTTGAGCTCAACTGGACGGTAATCAACAACAACAACAACGATAAGTCCTTAGCAGAGTAGTCAGAGAAAAAGAGGGTGATTATAGAGAAAACACAGGAATAAAAGAGAGACAGGCAGAAGAGTTTTCCACTGAATGAAAACCATGGTTGGGCGGTGATCTTTGAAAAGTTGTTCAGGGGTAGTTGGCTTTCTTTGTCGTACATGATTCAGGAGACATGTGAACTCTGACTTTCTCACAGGCCCTCGGTCTATGCCTTCTATTCGGAACAGCCGGATATCGCTGGACACAAATATGGACCCTTTGGCTCTGAGGTTAGTAGCTTGTCATCTGCTTGAGGAAAAACCACGTTCTGAGGCTGCCTGACTGACCCACTGACCTTTTCAGGATTCGTACAGCATTTCTGCGCTTACGTGTATCTACAAGGTTTGGCTAAGAAGATGTGTAAAAGTCCCAGACATGCCCATGTCACTTATAGGAACTTGATTTCCAATTGATTTGATATTTGGACACATCCTCAATTTGGTGTTTATGGCAAATGATCTCATGACTGAGTCATGAGGTGCAAAGGCATTTTTCATCCTAGGTCAGGACCAAGGAGTTTGGAGAAAGAACATGTGGCACAAAGCATTGCAAGTTGATTTCAGCTCCCTTAACATGACATCGCTCCTAAGCGATCTTAAAAGCAAAAAGAAAATAAAACAGAAAAAATATGCCCGCTGCCAGTTCTGACTCATAATGACCCTCCATTGGGTTTCCAAGTCCATAAATTTTAATAGGAAGATACTGCCTCTCTTTCTCTGTGGCTGCTAACTCCATCACAGAAGCAGACTCCTTAGATAGTCTTAGCAAGTATAACCAAATTATGTGTTAAAGCAGTGGGCACATTTGTTAATACATTGGACATATTTCTACATCTGTGAAACTACAGCCACAATTAAGAGTATGAACATATTCATCAACCCCCACAGAGAAGCTAATTCTTAATTGAGAGAGATACACTGTTCAAGAAATCTATTTTAAATAGTATGAATCTTAGTGGAATCTTAGTGGAAGCCAACCTGTTTATAAGGTAATATCCAGAGTAAATTCATACTGAGAAAGTTAGAAAGAATAAGACAGAATGAGAGAGAGAGAGATAAGACAGAGAGAATGTTTTGACAGTCCTTTTCTACTGTAGAGATGGAAACCTTTCTGGAGTTTCTTAATCCTTTATACATATGTTGGCCTTACAAATATAAACTTTTGAGTATTTTAAAGTGTTTTTCACCTCTCTTTCTTAATAGGTGATGACAGTTACTTCTGCATAATAAATCTTGACTTGGGATGAGAAATAATTTTAAAATATTTTGGTTGATGGAAGCTCTGATTCTCTAATGGTCTGTGACAACCTGTTGACCCTTCTTATGTTCACTGTGTTTGACCCAAGAGTGAGTTAGAGATACAGATAAATGCATCTCATTTAGATATAATTGAGCAGGATGTAGGATATCTTAACAAAGGTTATAAATGCCAAGGAGTCGTAAGTATTTCTGAAAGCTTAAACATGGTAGAAAAGCAACAAGTTCCATGGTGAGTTTTTTAAACACTAGAAAGTAATGACTACATGAAATGGTTCTTAGCTGGTCTGAAGTCATTGAAATAATTTAACACTAATGCTATCTCTTTGAAGTTTAACTAGCGCTGCCGTGATTGTGAAACGCAAATGATAAAATGAGATAATGATCTGCATCCATGAAACATAAATCTTCCTTTGTCAGGAAAGAAAACCAGAGAGAGAAGGAAAAGCTGTGTTATCTTTTTTAGCATGACTTTCTTTGAGATTAATCTAACATGAACAAAAGAACCACATTTTATGAAAATGTTGAAAGTTTAAAACAAAATAAAACGTCTAAACAGACCCATGTGCAATGTTTAAAGTTTCAAATTTGCTTGCGTAGGAAGCTTTCTTAGAAGGCCTGCTGTAGTAGGCAACATGGAGATTTTCCCCTCCCATTCATGCCATCATGTTTACTGTATTTTTTTAAAAAGTTATTACTATTATTATTGTTGTTATACTAGTTTATTTACAAAATTCGAAAACATTGTTTCCCAGAGCAGATTCTTCCAATTTTCCTCACTCCAAACATGGAGATTTTTATAGTTTTTTTTTTTAAAGTCTTAAATGACCTTTTTAAGTACTGGTAAGTAGGGAATTCACACTTTCAGTCTCCTACATTAGAATACTTCCCAAAGATTCATTTTCTCTTTCTTCAAACCAGGTAAAAAACAGAATGATTAGTAAATGCACGTGTCCAAGTTATTTGTATACATTCTCTTTATGTTCTATATTTGACTTTTAATAACACAGAGATTATATTACTTTTGATTCTCATTTCCATAAAAGTCATATGCCTGCATAACATAGCTTTCTCCAGGCACTATCTTTGCATTTCAAATATGTGACCTATTTGGAAGTGCCTCTGTGTTATGCGTAAAGATGAGGAGAGGACTTAACTGTTGTTTCTTTACTACTGAGCATCAGAGACCTAAAATGGGATGTTAGATCCTTTAATCTGCATTAGTGATGGTTCTATGCCCAGAGTTGTTAATAATTTTAGAAACAGGGGTTTCCCCCATACAGTTCTAATGAAAAATTGGAAATGTTCATGCAGTGTTCTTTTCAATGGACTTATTACAGCAAATGTCTTCTTCAGCATTCATTGGGTATGATACTCTTGATCAGGGCTCTTCAGTGATGGTAACCTAATCCCTTTCTCTTATGTTCTTCATAAGATAAGGAATATTTTCACATGTCAACTGTTTCCTATTTCTCATTGGATTCTAGGAATCCTGTTTTATCAGAAGAACATAAAAATGGTTTACCTTTTTATTTGCATTTGATTTAAAACCCAAAACTAAAACAAGTCAACAAAATCCGTCTTCTGTCATAGATGAGTTTACATATATATATATATATATATATATAATAAATTTGTTGCATATATAGGTTATGCAAGCTGAAAGGTTATTTTTAAAATAAAAATATAGTGCCTTTTACATAAAACAAGCATATTATGTTTAATTTTTAATCAAAATGATTCTGTTTAGCAAGATGCTTGCTGTCTGTTCCAGTGAGAAGAATCTTGATGTTGCCTTTACTGTTTTATTCATTTAATATCTGAGTGCAGTTCCCCACCCCCACCCCAAGACTCTTCTCAAAGGAGATGACCAAACTTTGAACCAATGGCTTCGAGGAATGATTCCTTGCTCCTGGTTTCTTAGTGTAATGGTGAATGTTCTGAAATGGCCTTGCTTTGTTATGGGCATCATTTTCTTCTTGACCTTCTATGCTTTCTCTGTGACCCTTGGATCGGCTGCTTCTCCAGGCCTCGAGGCAGAGCTTTGGCTGGCTAGTTCCTACCTTCAAATGGCAAAGTATCCTCCTGAAAAGCAGGGGCATTTGCCCCTCTATCTCCTCATCCTCTTAATAGCTTCAGGCTAAATCTTCCCAAGTCAGACTAAAGTATGGCTGGTCAATGAGAGCTTAGCTTTCGTCCTCCGCTAACATTCAGAGGAAGAAATGGATGCATTATAATCGTTGAATGAAAACCATCTTGCTAAACCCAATCTCCCCCGGCTGCTCCTCTAACCTGCTGCCCTTGGAAAGACTCGCCTTTGAAGTCTTGGGAATGTTGAGGTCTTTTGCAAATGGCCTGGTGTCTGCTGGGCCCATTTGAGTGCTAGTGGAATGTATTTGATGACCATGACATGGAATACCACCCTCCTGTTTTCTTTGCTGCTCTCCTCATGGAGATTTGCCTGAAACTGGAAGCATTAAAACCAAACAAAAGCAACCCCAGAGTCTGTGGGCTGTGTCTTTTAATTGCTCCACCGGAAAGAGAGGATGGGACGGAAACGGAAGTGCCTTTGCAGTGGCTTTGCCTTGGAACAGTGAGTGCATGGCAGTTGTCCTCCTTGGGTACACTAACATTGTTACTCCTTGCTCCCTGCATCTCCATGACTTTCTGGCCCCGTCAGGAGAAGTCAGCCAGGCAGATAGCAGAGCTTGCAGCTTTAATTCACCTTTGCACGAGCAGCAAATCAGGGGCCTGTTGTTCTCCTGCATTTAGAAGTCCCAAATGTTACCTCCCCTGACTCAGTTTTTGTGTCACTCATGACTGCCTCCTAGAATAATAATAATTTTTAAAAGCCCCAAATGACCAATTTGCCTCAAAATGGGACTTCTGATGGAATAGAAGTTGACTCTTGACATGTATGCCAAATTTGAAGATACCTTGATGACGTGATCTGATCTTGTACCTAATTTAAAAAGAATTTTTCAGAAGACATTCTCACTTGTGGCTATGCCTTACTGTTGACTTTCTCTATGCTGGAGACCTAAATGGCCAGTGAGACGTTCTCCCCTGAATGTCCTCATTTGTGAGAACATTTGTGATTCAGGACGATTGCTTAAATTTCACTTTATCTTTGACTTGTGTTATCCTGTTACCTAAAAACCATAGTGACAGTTGTTTTATATATATACACAGTTTTTATATACTGTTGATATATTTGGTGGTGTGAATAGATTCTTGTTGGATTCTGAATTGGAACCTCACATGTAAACTTCATTATCACCTGGAAATGAATGAAGAGCTGGTCTCCTGGTTCATGTCTAGCCTCTAAAATGTAGAACACTCTTATATAAGGACCAGTCTCTTGATGCAGGAGTCACTTCTCCATGCCACCTTCCAACATGCCCCTTTCAAAAGGCTCCTTACCAACAAGAGACTACGTTCTCAGTAACAATGTTGTTCTCAGTGAAGAAGCTGAGAATATTAAGATTGACTTAAGAGCCTTCTCCCTATAACATTCTCTAAACTGCCCCTTGTACCAACTCTTTCCTCACTTAAGGAGCCTTAGTTTCTCCAACTAAGACTCTGTCGATCCAACTGGCATAGTGTGATCTTTATGATCTGACCCAGAAGGCCAGATGACTTCTGAGTCCAGACATCTCTATTCGCCAGTACAGGAGAGTAGTTATGGTTCATCTCTTACTTCGGCTAAGAGACCTAAGAGGAAGGTTACCCCTAAGAGGAGACAGGAAAGACCAGTTACTCCTCCAAAGAAAAGAAGACGGAAATTACATAGGATGGATCAGTATGCTGCCGAAACTCGTCAGGACAAAGTAAGTCGATCTATTGTTCCAAAGCTTTGTGGCGGGCAGACCTGAGTTGATGGTTTCCTTCAGCCCTTGGTTTGAAAATGCACTGAAAAAAATCTATAGAAAAAAATCTGGTGCAGCATCCTTGACTTCGAGTCCGGAAGAATCTGGCACTTCAGAGGTTAACATTAATGTGACAACTTCCTGAACTTTCAACAAGACATAAAAAAAAGCAGGGGGCCTTTTATTCTGCCTAGAATTACTTGTCTTAAAGGGAGTTCTGGTGACATAATTGCAGCAAGTTTTACCATTAACCCAAAACTGTGTGTCTCGGGCTGTTCAAATTCACAAGTCACTCTGCAGGAGGGTGACAGGCAATGTCCTCCCAGTGCCACTTACAGGCTGGGAAATCTTGTGGAGAGTTGCTGTGAATTAGTATTGACTTGACAGCAACGAGTTTGTGATTTGTTTTGTGGTTTTAAAACAATAGATATTTACTATCTCATGTTTAGGTGTTTTGGATGCCTTTATTCACAGAATTGGCCCAGAAAATTTGTTCCCTGGGTCTCTTTGCTAACCAGCAAGATTGTTGTTGTTGTAGTCGAGAAAATCTTTAAACGCACTCTAGAGCAGAATTTTACTGAAGATTTAGGTCTGTCCCTTCAGAGGTCACACTAATGATTAGATTGTAGATAAAAAGGTAGAAGAGACAACAGGGAAAAGAAAATGGTTAGAATATATTGTGGTTTTTTTCTTCTCATAGTGATAGAAATTCTTTCTTGTACATTCTGAATAACGAGTATGTTGTTACTTTCGCTGAGACCTCCAAATGGTTCTGAAGCAGTATCTTATTTCCGATTATCTGAGCTGATGACAAAGAGCAGATACTGAATCTTATCCGAGGGTCCCACTGCTGAGTATATAAAGGGAAGCCCTCGCGGGGGTCAACAGGTGCACCTTGGGCCTTCTTTACCTGCTAATGATCTTAGAGGAGAATAGGGTTTTCGTCAACTAAGTAAATGTCACTTAATCCTGCATCTTTTAGTCCATTCACATTATACTGCACAGATTGTCCTAAAACCTTTCTATTGTGATTTCCTAATTGAGGCAGGATTTAAAAGATTGACTTGTCTCTGAGAAAAAGTGTGAAGTTTTATGAGGAAAGGTCTTGATGCATCTGAGAAGACGTAAATGGAACAGACTGTGTGATGTGACTGAGTGAAAAGGAAGTGAGATCCTGACTCTTACCTCTGTCCCCTTGGCGTATGGGCCTGTTTATAGCAAGGCTGTGGAAGCTCATCTCAAGTACTGTCAAGTGGTTACGTGTCTGATGAGATCTTTCCTGAGAATCTTTCCGTTGCGTGGTTCAAGATGAGAACAGGGTGAATCCCTTAGAAGTGAGAGTGGGGGAGTATGCATGTCGTTATAAACGTCCATGTGAAGGAAGAAAATGAGAGGTGGATTCCGTACATTGTAAGACTTTCGAAATGTTTTTCAGAGGAGAATGACAATTTCCTTCTACATTATTCTAACTCAGAAGCCTTTCAGAAAAAGCTCGATGGTTCACTTCATTGAACTTGGGACTCTTGTAGACACCTTTTTACTCAAAATCTCCTTTGAACTAATTTGAGAAGCAATGATTTTTATTTTCCTCTTTCAGGTTAAGTTATTAAGATAAGGACCCACTGCTGTTAGAGAGGTGGGGGAGTTCTTTGGAGTCTTGTTTGGATGGTATTGTGTTAGTGAGAACCAAATTCAGCTTCTTGGGAAAGCTTTCCATTTCACCCTCACACCGACTTTTGATTTATGTAGCTTCACTCCTCTTGCCATGGTGCAAATCCTTGGGGAATTTCACCTAGGAGGCAAGAGGCTCACACCATCAGATTTTCTGTTACTCTCCAAAGTCTTTTATTTCAAGAACATTGTTATCGTTGTCCATGTCTTTTCTCTGAAAAAAAAAAAAAAGAATGTTTCTTAGTAATCTTTGTTTTCAATTGTTATACACAACCATCTTTAAGGAGAGTGGATGAGGAGATATTTCAATTTCCCCAAAAGAAGATAAAGCCTTTATTTAGCCCATATTTCTGCTCAGAATAGCAGGCAAAACTCCTTAGACAAAGCTCTGCCTCCAGACCTGCATTTCCCTGTTCCCCAAATATTCTAGGGGTGGAAGTCCTATGAGAACCTGAGAAGGAAAAAGAAAGCTCTAGAGACTAACTTGTTCCTTTTTCCAGATGACAAATCCACTGAGGGAAATTGACAAGACCGTGGGGCAATTAATGGATGGACTGAAACAATTGAATCTGCACCGCTGTGTTAATGTCATCTTTGTTGGAGATCATGGTAAAGCTTTGCTTTTCTTTGTCTGGTAGAGCAGATCTATCCATAACATTCCAGGTGAGATTAGGGGAAGGCATCTTAGCTCTCAGCACTCCAGGCTCTGTTCTTTATATCCTTATTCCATTTTTTCAAGGGTGGAAAAAGAAATCTGCAGACCATGACTCAAAAGCATGCCCTGAGAGGATCTAGGGTTCATTTTTATCTAAGTAGGAATTTCCTGCATCTTCATAGTCTTTCCAGGAAAGTGGTTGGTACGAAAATAGGTCTCTAGCTAAATTATCTGATGATGACCGCTTTCCTTATGAATGTGATGTTTCAGGTGATAAGGTGACATCTCTGCCAGACATATCTCCAAAGATGTGACTAAAAATTAACTACAATATGATAAAGAGGCAGACACAAGAGATTCTTGTCCAAGAAATAATATACGAATAAAATAGATTGCTTCCTTCCCCTGAAGGAACCACAGAACTCTGTTGTGGTAAAGAAACAGTTGTTTTGATTCTGAGTCATCATTTTTCTATGTTAATTTCTCAGTAGAAAAAAATTCACAGCTCCTTTCCCAACATAATCATAAGCTCTGTAAACGGAATTACAAAACTGGAGCAGAGGTTCTTGTAGAACATCCTCATATCACAAGAATGGAGATTGAGCTCTAGATAAGGTCTCTTGCATTCTAGAACAATCCAATAGAAAAATATGGACCCAGAGGTGCTGGCTGCCACCTTCTACTGGAGGACCAAGGAATAGGAAAAGGGTTCACTCTTTGGCTGTAAACTGGAAGTTATGTTAAGAATGATGGACAAATCTCCCTAGACTGAGCTTTGTTCTCAGACCTTAAAGTGCCCCCCCCCCCAGAGTATTCTAGGTGTTGATCTAGAAGAAACTAAAGCATTCTTCTAGAAAGCTGTAGGTTTAAACTTGACCCAACTTACTCCTCTGTGGGGATGGAATGTTTACATTCTTCAGAGCCAGATACATGAGTTTGACTTAAACAGGTGCAGACAGGACAGTGACTTTGGAGCATGTGACACATCTGATTCTATTGATTCTATCTGATTCTATTGAAGTTGCCCAAAGATAGGGAGAACATCTGGTTACATGTGAGGGCCCAATGCTTAAAAAGTAGATGGGTCCCAAGGAGTCATATGATAGACTACTTTGGAGGCCATCAATTAAAACCCTGTTGTACCAGTGTGCAGGCTTCTGAGATGAGTGCATCTTTTGGTTTTGGCGAGGTCACATCATATAAAACACAAGATATGAATGATTATAAAAGCAAAATGTATATGAACAAAACAGCATAAAGGAATTATTGTAAAAAGCACAAGGTACATGAATGAAACGCAATATATATAAATGACTATATGAAGACCATTTACGATAAAGGTATTTCAGATTGTGAGCAAAGGAGTTTTGATTGTACCTGCCTCTTAAGAGTCATGTCGCACTGTTTATTATATTTCTTTTTCTATCAAAGGGTTTGGAAATTTAAAGGCAGAATACATAGCCTTTGTGCTATGCTGGGGGCTGTTTGCCTCTTTCCTTCTCTTCATTTCAGTTGACTTTGGAGAAACAAAGATGTGTGTGTCTAATGTGGCATCCCAGAAAGTGAGGATTTTAGTTTTCCCAGAATTGGCTTACCTTGTGTTTATTCCCAAACCTTGAGATAGTCCTTTCTAAACATACTCCTTTTTAGAAACATTTATCTCTCTCCTCTTTAAGTATATCTGTGCCGTTAGATTTTGCAGAGTGATATTTTAAATCTTCATGTTGTTGTTAGCAGTCAAGTTGATTCCAACTTGTGTGCTGAGAAGAATTGAGTACTGTAGGATTATCAGGGCTTTGACTGTGTATAGGTAGATTTCCAGGTAGATGTCTTCCGAGATGCCTTCTGGGTGCGTCAAAACTACCAACCTTTCTGCTAGTTGTTGTTAATCTGCTTGAGTTAGATAATGACTCACAGCAACCCTTTGAACAATAGCTCTGAGCCTTGCCTTTTCCTAACCAACTTCACCCTCTCAGACACACTGACCCCATTGCCACAGTCACTGTGTCAATCCATCTCATCCAGGGTCTTCCTCTTCTGCTTGTAGTCAAGTGTTTAACCATTTTTGGTCTTCTAAGGACTCCTTTTCATAGATCCATGCAAACTTAACATATTTAAAAAATGACAGGAAAGACCTTGATCAGCTTCCATTTCTATGATTCTAAGATCTGAAGGTTTTCCTTTTGTTTTTAAACTCCCACAAAGCAGTCTTCCTTTGAGGAGGTGAAAAACAGATATGGCAGAGAGAAGACATATTTGTTCAAATACTAGCAAAATTCCTTGGTGGCACACTGGTTAAAACACTTGGCTGCTGACCGGCAAGCCAGAAATTTGAACCCACCTGTTCCCCCTCAAAAGAAAGATGAGATATTGTGCTTCTATAAAGATCCCTGTCCTTGGAAACCTTACTGGGTAGTTGTACTCTAGACGATAAGGTTTCTATGAGTTGAAATTGACTAGACAGCTGTGGATGGACCTTTTTATGGGTCCTCGTTGGCAGCTTTGTGTTCTGACTAATTGCATAGTTCACAAATGGTTTTCAGGGTTATTTTGGTTTTGCATTTGGATAGCCATTGGTGTTTTTTCTTTCTCATCTCATTGCCCATATTGTTTCCTCAGTAACTTCCAAGGCCACCAGTGGAGACAGAGCAAGAACTAGTGATTATTTGGTCTGCAAAGGGAAGATATTAGAGAAAGAGCTGAAAAATGACATTTTATAAAAGAGACGGGACTGTGTATTTCAGCTATCTGCACCATCCTCAGCTAGGAAGAGTTTAACACAGTATTAGATTATCTTTTGTAAAAAATAAATCTTTTTCATAATGACATTGCAAAGGAGTTTACGTTTATTTTTTGCTTTCTAAGCATGGTTACTTCCTTTGTTTGAGTCATTCTTGTTGGATGACTGAGACTTAATTGAGAAGCTGCATCCTCCGTCTCCGGATGCTTGCCCAACAGCATGGCGACATCACATCCCATGTTCTGTTGAGAATCCTTAGAAAGTTTAAAGTTCAAGGGATCTCGTAAAAGAAGGCATCTCCCGTGAAGTTGTGAAAAATGAACTGAAAAACCTCTTTACTCATTAGTGCCTGTAACAAGATTTTAACGTTAAGTATTTTCTATTTATTTGCTTGCTTATTTATTGTGGTTTTTTTTTTTGTTTGTTTGTTTTGTTTTTTGTTTTTACCTCTGTAGGAATGGAAGATGTCACGTGTGATAGAACTGAATTTTTGAGCAATTACCTGACTAACGTGGATGACGTTGTTTTAGTGCCAGGCTCTCTAGGAAGAATCCGATCCAAGTTTAGCAATAATGCAAAATGTAAGTTGATTTGTAAAACACTGGGTTATGAGAGTGCTAACATAGATTTGGTAAGAGCTTAGTCTCTGAAATGGTACTAACCCCTGGTGGTGTAAGCTACGTGGGTTTTGCCGCTAATCCAAAGCTTGTGCCTTTGGGTGCTTCAACTCCAGCAGCTCCATGAAGGTAAAAGGAGCACTCTCCTCTCCTGTGATTTACAACCTTGAAAACCCCCCAGAGGCACAGCTAGGAGCTGGTTCCAGCTCAGTGGCAGTTGGGAGGAGGAGGAGTGATAACTCTCACTGAGTTGATTCTGACTCTGGTGGCCATCCACCTGGAAGGTCACAGGGTTTCTGGAGGAGCCAATCATCTTCTCTCCTAGACTGACTGGGGGACTCCACCTCTCAACGATTTGGCCAATACCTCAACATGAATGCTTGGGTATAAAGCCGGTCTCGGCCTCCACGACCTTTTTTGATAAGTGGTTTTACGTCATTTCTGCTTTCTGTGCCTCAGTTCTCATCCACCCTCCAGCTCACAAGTGAGCATGATTTTGGCAGTAGCCGCCTTGTAGGATTTCTGGGAAAACGGATCTATAAATGTCACTAAGAATGGTTCATGGCTTATAGTTGTTGTTGTTGGCCTTTAATAATAGTAAAATAAATGTTTATTCTTGTTTTTGTCATGTTGAAGTGTACTTAATTAGAAGCATGTTTATGATGTAAGCTTCTGTTTCCAAGGTAGGAACTTTTCCATCAGAGGGAACCCACTCTTGCCCACTGGCTGCCCACGATGGTTTAGCAGAACCTTTCTTGGAGCCTGAAAGTTCCTCGGGCGTTTCTTCGAGGGGTCCCTTTCTTTTTTAAAAAATTAATTTCAATGAACATTTACAGAGATTTTGGATTTCCATTCATTCATTGCTGCATTTTTCTCCCAGCCTCCCCCACTCCCCCCAGTTCTCTTTTGAAGCCCTGAGAAGTGTTTGGAAAGACTAGACATCAATTATTCAGGAGTGATCTTGTCACTTCTTTTACATATTTAGTTTACAATAGGGCCCCTGCACTTTATTTTGTAAATGACAGTGTTTTGTGCACTGCCAGCCAGCTTTGGAGAACCTCAGAGTTTTTTCTTGGAGAAATACTTCACCTTGGGGGAAAAAACCCTAAAAACCAATAGAACTGCAACAACAACATCCTTTAGTATTTTTGTGTTGTTTGACAAATAAGAAAACATTGCCATCAAGTTTAAATTTTTAGAAAATTAACTTTTCCCCAAATCAGGTCCCCAAGTTTGTGCAAGTGTTTCAAAAGCAGCTATAGACAACACTGTGAAATGGGGAAAAATGCAGTGTTTCTGACTCTTCTCCCTTCAATGTCCTCTCCTCCCTCACTTGTGAGAGGCAGGCACACACCACAGCAGTGGTCAGTAGCACACCTCTTGCTTTGAATATTTGCTGACCCAGTGTGTTGTTGTGTACCACAGAGTTAGAACTGACCCACAGCCGACCCTCCAGTGAGTTTTTTTTTCCCTTTTAATAATTTTAATGAACATTTACAGAGATTTTGGTTTTCCATTCATTCATCCAGTGAGTTTTGAGAGGCAGTTAAGTGCACAGGAGGACGTTGCCTATCCTTTCCCCACAGAGCTGCTAGTGGATTTGAACTGCATGCCTTCGAGATTGCAGTGCAGCTTCTTACCGCTAGGCCATCAGAGGTTTTATGCATTTTGAAAGGCATTTTTCAGACGTTGGTCAATGTATGGGGAAGTTAGTTTAGTGAGGGGGAAATGTCTTCCTTTGAAAGCATGACTATCAGTAATTAAATACTTTCTACTTTCAAAGTGCTTTCCAATGCGATCTCAGTTGAAAAGGCTGCAGAGTACGGTGGTTAAGTGGACAGGCGAGCGTGGTTCAAATTCCAGCCATGCTGCTTGCTGACTCTGTGACCTTCAGCAAGCTACTCAAGTTCTCTGGGCTGCGGTTTCCTCATCTATAAAATAGCATTGCAGGAAGAGAAATGAGAGAGTGTGTGTGTTTGTATGTATCATTGGGGTCAGAGCAGAACCCACTCATAGCAGGTTGCTTAGGGAGAGAGATTTCTCGACTTACTCTGCTGGAGCTGCTGGTGGATTTGAATTGCTGAGGTAACATGGTCTTAGAGCTAGCAGTCCAACCCCCAGCAGGCTCTCCTCCTAGGGATCCATGTATGCATAGGTTACATTAGTCGGTAGCACATAATGGAAGTTGTATAAAAGCTCTACTGTGAAGTTCTGGTTACTTTTTTTTTTCAGCTAGACATACATGCAGTCTCTTTTAAATCTTCCTACTAGCCCTAAGCCATAAGTATTAACCTCCTTTTATCGCCTTAGAGGGCGTTGATTTGGCTTGCTTAGAATATGACACGTACTGAGCAGCCCTGGTCTGTCCACTAGCTGTATAGAAGTAACTCATGGTTGTTGTGAAGCTGAACACTGTGACACTGATGTTGCCAAGAGTGAAACATTTTAGCTTTAGCTTTCATAATTTGGGATCTAAAGTTCAGAGAATAATCATTGGGTGTGTTTGTGTGTGTGTGTGTCCCCCAAAGCAGACTTGTGCCTGAATTTTTGGCAATTATGAACAAATACTTCTTAGCAAATGTGTTCCTTGAGTGCTCGCTGTGTGCTTCCTGAGAGGTAGCAGCAGTGGTACAGACCAGGCTGTCCCTCCGGCTCTGCGTTCCAGGGTCGGCCGCGTCATGACACTTGCCATCTCTCCTGAGTGCTGCCTGCCCTTTCTGCTGTTTCTGTAATGACATGCTGAAGCAAATGCTTTCAAAACAAAACACAATCCGGCCAACCTACAGTCTCTTTCTTTTCCTCCCTCGCAAAGGGGACCTTCAGATAATACGGCCCACAGTTTAAACACAGCCATCATTTACATAGTTTTCTTTTTAGTTAGTCCAGGGTATTGACAAAAATATCCCGTGTTTGGTGCTAGTGAAAAAGAAAGATTGTGCGCACATGTGTCAATGGCTGGAGAAGGCACAGCTAGTTACGTGATGACTCTTGCTGGCGGGGGGCTCTGGAGAGGATTTGGACTCATTGCAGCCCCATGTGGCAGGAGAGAACCACCCCTGACAGCTCTTTGTCTCTGGGGCGCTCTGGGAACGTGGTCTGTGGAAAGTTGTGCTGCTGATCAAGGTTTGGATCACCAGAAGCTCTGCAGGACACAAGCGAGTGATGTCCTCCCGTGGGATGTACCCCCTCAGAAAGCTCCTAGAGGGTCAGCTCTGAGTTGTTTCTGACTCTGTGACAATGGATTGGTTTGCTTTTGTTTGATTTTTTTTTTAAATAGCTTTCTAGGCTGTAATCTTTATGGAAGCAAATGACCAGGTCTGTCTTCTATAGGCCCACTGTGTAGTGGGTTTCAAGAGCCAACCTTTGATTGACAACTGAGTGCTTAATGATTGTCCCACCAGGAGTCTTAGCCTCCGTAATTGGACCCATGATACTCCAGTGGAAATATATATCATAAAACACACACATATACACACACATATCCAAAGGGAAAGGAAAGAAGGGGACAGGAAAAGGGGAAGGGGGAAAACCACTGTTTAACAGAGGCTAATGGGTAGAAGGGGATAAAACAGTGGCAGTTTGAAAAGACAGGGTGATAGTAGACATAGAGCAATGGTAATTAATTTTATAAAATATAATGTATATGAGTGATTGTATAAAA
>NW_006399753.1:21415409-21545108 GCF_000299155.1 Elephantulus edwardii
TACAAAACACAGCAATGGTAATTAATTTTATAAAATATAATGTATATGAGTGATTGTATAAAACACAAAGTACATGTACAAAACACAATGTAAGTCTGCTCTAGTGGCCTAGTGATAAGAAAGAAGCTGTGCTGCAATCCCAAAGGTGCACTGTTCAAATCCACCAGATACTCCACTGGAGATGGAGGGGCAATCTCCTCCTATACCAGTTGGATCCAATTCTATGGTACACACACACACACACACACACACACACACACACACACCCTGAAAACCCCAA
Source organism: Elephantulus edwardii (assembly GCF_000299155.1). Classification (NCBI taxonomy): domain Eukaryota; kingdom Metazoa; phylum Chordata; class Mammalia; order Macroscelidea; family Macroscelididae; genus Elephantulus; species Elephantulus edwardii. Next base: position 21,415,690 of record NW_006399753.1, read on the forward strand.
AACAAACAAACAAAAAACCCAACAACCCCCCCACCCCAATTGTAGATGAGTGATCATATACAAACAACCAAACACTTGCGCTTCCAGCCCAAACACTCAGCTCCTTGGACCTTAACTTTCTCATCTCTGAAATAAAACATTTGGAATAGATGAACATAAAATTAAATAACTCTGTGGATAGGAAAAAAGTCACCTTAGAGTTGAGAACCTGCTTCAAAAATCTCCAGGGAAGTGGGAAATGACATGATGTGTCCCAGATGACCAGTTTAGTTCCTGAGGTTAAACTGTAAATAAATAAAGTCTAGAGAGACCATTTGGAGGCAACAAAGAGACAATTCATTTGCAGTTAGGATCCGGGTGCTGCAAGGAGTGCCTGGCTTCCCCGAAGAGGAGGACCGCTCCGGCTGGACAGTCCGTGTCCTCTCAGAGCTGGTCCGCTTGCTCAGCTGCACGCCACTCTGAAACGTTCAAGCCCACATGCATTTGACGTCCCTTCACTTCCCATTTGACATGAAACATAAAGTAACTGCTCTTCTGGGAGAGGACAAAAGAAACCACCAACAGAGAGGGTCTTGCTACCAAAAAATGTGATTATTCTCAACAATTCTTGTCATCTCTTTTGAAACCCTTCTCCCTCTCTCTTTGGACAGATGACCCAAAAGCCATCCTGGCGAATCTCACGGTAAGTTGTGCCGCCTGTCTCCAGGTCTCTACGTGTAGTGCTACTTCTGTTTGCTCCCTTTCCTTGTTCAGCTCTCCTGCGGTGGGAAGAACACCTCTGCCTGGAAGCCGGTGTGCTTATCTCTCTAAGAGCTTTCACACTTTTGACCTCTTGACTGATGCATGCACCCTCATGTTCTTGGCAGTGCCATGAACTGAGAGAAGATTTGATCCTTCCTTTAGAAATGAAAAGGAGTCATTCACAAATCAACCAATCTTTATTCTCTGTGAATCAGATGTGCCCCACTGTCCTGTTTCCTCATTCCCTGCTCCAGGTTTTAGGCCAGTTTCCTCTTCTTGTCACCTTACTTGTTTGCAGTTTGTAATTTTTGATGTAGAAATAACAGATATCCTGTTTTTCACTAACTAGCCTTTTGTTTGGCTTAAAAATCTCTTTCAACTACCTGGTGAGAGAATGAGTAGGACTTTTTCAAAGTCCATTTCTTGTTTCTATTTCAGTGTAAAAAACCAGACCAGCACTTTAAGCCGTATCTGAAACAGCACCTTCCCAAACGTTTGCACTATGCCAACAACAGAAGAATTGAGGACATCCATTTATTGGTGGAGCGCAGATGGCACGTGGCAAGGTAACCTGGGCATTGGCTGTCCCTTTCTTATCATCACATCTGCCTCTTTAAAAACTGGAGCGCTTGAAGGTCTTTAGCAATCAGAACAACAACAAAATCTCAGTGAGAAATCTGTTCTCAGAGGTTTGGCATATTAGAGAAACAATTAGCAGAGAGACAGTGCATTTCATTGTCCCTTTGTTGCATCTCAGCACATCTCTATGTGTGTTTCATTTTTGTTTTTTGAATTTGCATCCTGCCCTCTGTTCTTACTTCATGAAGTCACAAGAGTAGCTGAGAACTTGTTCTGATACCCAAGGCTGGTCTAATATCAGTTCACTAGACCTTGCCTATAAATGTTTCTAGACGCCTTCAGGAAATGTTCAACTTAAAATTTTTATGATTGTGGGCATGTTTTAAATCAGTTGCCATGACATCCATTCCAACTTGTAGCAACACCACCTGTGTCACAGTAGAACCAGGTTTCATCCAATGGCTGGTCTTTGGAAGCAGATCAATAGACCTTTTGCTTAAGAACAGTCTGTTCACCAGTGGGTTTGTGGGTGTGTTTTACCTTGCCTTAAATATTTCAGATCTTTTACCTTATTGAAAACGCCAAAATAGTCTCCAAGAATTTCAAGGGGGAAAACGTAATGAAAGGTTCTATTCTATCAGGCCATCAATGGTGTTTAGTGCCAAAGAGATTCTTTTCTCCTTTGGAATATGGTATCAAATGTGACCAAAGGCTCTGACCACTCTTAAGAGTTAATCATTAAAATTTATTTTCATGAAGATTTGGTAATAGTTCCTCCCCACTCACTCTTGATCCAACTTTCTTTTTAAGGAAAGTGTTGTAAATGAGCCCATAGTCATAATTGAATAGCCAATGCCTGGGTTCTCATTAGTTATTTTAATGAGCGACAAGGAAAAAGCAGTGAGAAAATTTTGATCCATTAGGAGCTTGCATCCATATGTAAGCCTTAGAAAAACACTTGTGACAAGTGTATAAATATCGTCCTGTAACTGCATTGGATGATACATAAAAGTTAAGTATGTAGGGTGATGGAGAGAAATGAAAAAAACCCCAAAACTCAGAATTGGTTAGAATAACATGGAGAATCACTGGAGAAAAGTTTCAGAATGGCCCGTGACCAATATAACTTGGCTGAGAATGTTCTCTTCAGGTTTTTTTAATATATGAGCTCGTTTGGAAGGTAGAAAATCCCAATGCTGGACAGAATTGGTAGTTTTATGTGAACAAAACATAAAATTTGGGTAGAAGTTACGTGAAAGATGATGACAGGTGAGCAAATTCATGTACGGCAACAGCAGGCATTTTATTCTATTCTATTTTGAAGCTGTAGTTCCTTGATTTACTTAACTTTCAACTTTATTTCTGTGATTTCAGTGAAAGGCTACAGAAGAAATTGGTTTTTCCATTCACCAATTCAGACCCATTTAGATCCGTTACATTGACTGCAGCCCTCAAATTGCAGTAGCACTCTTCCCAGGCCCTCCCTGTGATCCCCATTTCCATCCGTCCGGCTTTCTGATCTCCGCCTGCTTTGACAGCCCTCTCCCTAGGCAAAAGCAGCTGTTTTGATCTCATACGATTGGTTATTCTAAGGACGTGGTTTTCCTTTATGTTGTTGTTGTTATGTGCCGTCGAGGCGTTTGCGACTCATAGTGACCCTGTGTACAACAGCCCTAAACCCTGCTCTGTCCTGTGCCAATCGCATTGCCTCTGACACACCCATCCCGATTACCCCAGTCACTGAATCAATCCACCTCATAGAGGGTCTTCCCCTCCTGCGCTGTCCCTCCACCCTACCAAGCATGATGTCCCTCTCCAAAGACCTGTCTCTCCTTGCATCATGTCCAAAGTATGTCAGACAAAGCCCCAGAATCCTTGCCTCTGAGGAGTAGCCTGGTTTAACCCTCTCTAGGATGAATCTGTTTGTTTTCTTGGCAGTCCATGGTGCATTCAGTACTCTTCTCCAGCATCACAGCTCGAAGGCATCAATTCTCCTTCTGTCCTCCCTAGTCATTGTCCAGCTTTCTGATGCATAACAAGTGATTGCAAAGACCATGGCCTGTATCAGGCACACCTTCGTCTCCAAAGAGACACCGTTGCTCTTGAGTACTTTAGAGGGGTCCCTAACAGCAGACTTTCCCACTGCAATACGTTTTTTGATTTCCTGGCTGCTGGTGCCAGGAGTGTTGACTGTGGAGCCGAGCAAACTGAAGCTGTGAAAAAGTTTTATATATAAAAAATACATGTCCAGGCACTGATCATCTACTCTGGTGGCCTCACCTCAAGGGAGTTGCTTTGCGAACCCAAAGATCACACTGCTCTGGTGGTTGGAATCTACTAGTGAATCATCAGGAGAAAGATGATCAGTCTCCTCTCACTTGAGTTACAGCCTTGGAAACCCAATGAGGCTCAGTTATGAGTCGGTGTCAACTCAATGGCCATTGCAGGGATAGAGACTGATTCATTGGTTAAAAATTACTTAAGAAGCAGCTACTATATACTTGGCACCATCCCTAGCAATGGGTTTAAAGGAGTCAGATAAATATGACCCCAGAACCCAAGAATATTATTGGTTCTGAACCTGTGAAATAAATAGGCAGACAGAACTTTTCCTGTGATGATTTTTCTGCTCAGGGTAAGCGTGAGGTACAGCTGGGCACCTTGACTTCTGTTGCTAAGTTTCATTTTTTCCTTGTATATTTGTCAGAGCAAAGGCAACTAGAACTTCAGAAATTAGCGGCATTGCTATCCCATCATATTTCAAACTCAACTTACTCATTTGCATGCAGTCAAAACCAAGTCATGGTTGACCTTGCAGTGGGTTTTCAGAAGCTATAAATCTCATGGGAGGACATTTCCCATCTTTCTCCCTTGTAGCAACTGATGAACTTGAACCACCTGCATTTGGATTAGGGCACCCCCTACCCGCTAGGTCACTGGAGCTCCTTCACCATCACTTGGGTGATACGATTAAAATGAAGATTAATACACTTTGAAAATTCAATTCTCAGAGACTCTGTGCCGTGAGGTTGGTTTTTATCAGAGCTAGTTCTGTGAGAAATCCAGACTAATGATAAGACTGCTTCAATGCAGGAAGCCTATGGATGTTTCTAAGAAACCATCGGGAAAATGTTACCTCCAGGGAGACCACGGCTTTGATAACAAGCTCAACAGCATGCAGGTATAAGCACAGAACCATGAACTGAGTGTGTCATTGGGAGGAACGGGGTGTGGGAACTTGCCTGGTGTGCACGGGGAGAGGAGGGGTTGGGACGAGACATTAACCATGTTTAATGTTTTCCTTTTCTTTTCTTTGGAAGACTGTCTTTATAGGTTATGGCCCAACGTTTAAGTATAAGACTAAAGTGCCTCCATTTGAAAACATTGAACTTTACAATGTGATGTGTGGTAAGTCACTTATTTAATCAAAACTCATAAAACAATCTTGAGTTAGCCTGTGGATTTCCTAGGTGTCAGAGAAAGAAATGAGGTGTTAGGACCACCTCCTCCCCTCTAAATATGTAGCTTGCTCATTGGGTGGAAGAACAGCCTATCACCATGCTCTTCTAAGGCTTCTTTGTCTTTCCTCAAGAGTTGACTAATGGCCTGTTCACAGTGTTGCTGTTGGCAGCTGGTGGCTGACCCAACATAGGGTTACAGTGTGGCCCTGCTGGTCAAAGACCAGGTGAAGCAGGAGTTCGGCACTGCACTCTCCCCCACCTCCATCTCTTGCACTGCAGCCCAGTTAGAAATTTGCCGGTGTGCATCCTGGCCAGCGATTTATGTGCTCCCTAATTATGTTGCTTCCTTGAGCTTCTAGTTGGTGAATGAGAACAACTTTTCCTATTTAGCAAGGGAGTGCCAGTCTGGTGGTTAGTGGGGGAGCCTGCGAGTCGGGTCTCCTGGGTTCTTTGCCCATCTTGGCTGCTAGCTCTCCCCTGCCCTGCCTCTCCGCTTAGGCAAGCCACTGTGTGCCACTTGGCACCATTCACTGGCTATGAAATCAGCCTGTTCATCTCACAGTGGAGTTTCAAGGCACAGGGCCAGTGCCTCCTCTTAACCCCACACTTGTGGGGAGTGCGTTAGAGGGCAGGCCTGTGGTTATTTATTGATTACATGTCTCATTTCAAAATTTGGGATGAAGCAGTAGGATCTGGACACTGATGGTTCTTGGGGTATAATATTGAGGTGATCATTCACAGTGAAAGTCAGTTGCTGAGTTGAGTCTGGTTTCTTTCTTTCTGAGTATGTGCCTTCCTCTGATTCAGCAGTGCACTTGACTGTTTCAGGAAGCTCAAGCAAGACATGGTCAGGCTAGACTGAATCAAGAGGTAAAAAGGGCTTAGTTCGGTTTCTTCAGATTTGTGCCCCAAGATCTTAAGTCCTTGAAAGCAAAATGGTTTGGATTCTCACCATATTTCATCAAGCCGTTTAAGAAACATCTGGCCCCTTTCATTTCTGTTCACCAGATCTCCTGGGATTGAAGCCCGCTCCTAATAACGGGACCCATGGCAGTTTGAATCATCTCCTTCGTACCAACACCTTCAGGCCAACCATGCCAGAGGAGGTTACCCGGCCCAGTTACCCAGGGGTTACGTATCTTCAGTCTGATTTTGACCTGGGCTGCAGCTGTGATGATAAGGTAGAGCGACAGTAGAGGTCATGTTCATGTCTATCACAGAGGAGGGTTTTGAGTGAAGAGCATCACTTCCTGTGATAATGGAAATAAATGGTCTAGATCTGTGTTTGCAAAACGATAGCCACTAGCTATGTGTGACTTGTGAGCACTTGTAGTGTGATTAGTGTGACTTAAAAACTGAGTTTTTAAATGCCATTTAATTGTATTAATCTACACAGGGATAGACCAGTTGGCCTAGTGTACAGAAAGTGATGCTACCAAGCCAAAGGTGGATGACTAATCCGCAGCCCTCAGGCCTGTTTTTTAATTGTATTTGGTGAAACATTCTTCTAGGTCATATAGCCCTGGTGTGTCCACTTGCCATACAGAGAGGAAACTCGTGGTTGCTGTGAAGCTGAACACTGTGACACTGATGTGTCAAATGCGATAATGGTCACTTATGGTGGACAGTGTTTGGTGGAGCTCCCCAATTAAAACAAGCTTGGAAGCAGGAGTGGCATCCACTTCCGTAAATAGCTTGCCTCTGGAAACCCTATGAATGGGGAGCAAGGATGAAAGTCACACAAGCGTTGAGGACTTTCATTCACAGGGTTGCTATGAGTTGCTTACAACTCAACGGCACTTAGCAACAACAACACTGTATTAATCTAAATGTAACCACTTCTGACTCATGATTACCCTATTGGCCAGCACAGGTTTAGAAAATGAAGGGCAAAAGGTCTGATGTATGATGTCAGGATTCTTGAAGACTTTTTTTTATTTTCAATAATAGATGACATGCTTAGCAGTCAGGCTTCTGATATCAAGCAGATGGCCCATGGAGAAGAAAGTTTTTGGTGTGGTCACCTTAGGGCTAGCAGTCTACCACTCCTTGGCCTGAGGGGAAGGGGAGCAGTTATCAGAATTAGAAAAGAGAGCTGTATGCAGGAATGGTGCTATTTGATGGAGGTCTGCAGGTATGTAGTTGTTAAGTGCCATTGAGTTGCTTTCAACTTTGTACATCTTACTTACAACAGAATGAAATACTGCTTGGTTCTGTGACATCCCCAGGATTTTTACTATGCTCGAGTCCATTGTTAGCTGCAGTGTCAAACCATCTCCTTGTTCTTCTTCCTGTTTGCTGACCCTCTATTTAAGCAAGTATCCTGCCCTTCCCCAAGCATGATGTCCCTCTCCAAGGACCTGTCTCTCCTTACAACATGTCCAAAGTATGTTAGACGAAGCCCCAGAATCCTTGCCTCCAAGGAGCAGCCTGGTTTAAGCCTCTCTAGGATGAATCTATTTGTTTTCTTGGCAATCCATGGGACACTCAATACTCTTCTCCGCGCCACAGCTCAAAGTACTGCTTAATTAAAAATGGTTGATACCAGTGCAGTTCAGCTCACCGTACTTAAAGTATTGATCTGCCATTTAATTTTTTACCACTTCCTGTTCTCATGTATTCACACTTCCTTCATTTCCTGTTCTGGTTATTAATGAATGGTTATAGCTAATTTCTTCTCACTTTGAGTTGTGCCATATTAGCGAATGAAGAACCTGAAAGTTTGACTCGATAGCACTCAATTCGGCCCTACTTTGAGGAGGCAGCTTCTCTCTCACAGGTCATACTACGTAAGGAAATGTTCTTCTGCTATCCATGAGGTTTTCATTGGCCAATATTTTTAAGGAAGAAGATCGCCATGTCCTTCTTTCTGATCTATCTGAGTTTGGGAACTTCACTGAAACCTCTTCACTAAGAGTGAGGCTGCTAGTGTTTGAAATACTGGAGGCAGATCTCCCAGGATCCCAGCACCATGCAAGCCACCAAAGAACCTCGAATGGGTGGATGCAGTTAATACACTGCTACTTGGCAGGGTGAAAACTGTAGAGTAACTATTCTCATCTGTCTCCTCCAGTATCTTCCACACTCAAAAGGAAGCCAGAGAACAATGTTGCTCCTTCCTGCTGTCCTTAGAGGTGATGCTGTCTGACACAAGGCAGGGAGAGAACAGATACTAGTCAGCACCAGTTGGCTTGGCTTTTGAGTACAAAACCACTCCAGTTGTTAAGCAGTAATTTGCATATTGCATTTTCTGTGGATCAAAGGCCTAAATAGCTGCCATTCAGCACTTTTGATAAGCAGGAAATAACCAGTATGGACCACAATGAATTGATGTGCTTCCAGCTTAAAGCAATTAAACCTGTTATTTTTGCCTACGTTGTCTGATTATGAGTGTTCTGTGATTATTCCTCCCTGTTCAGCTTGTGAGAAATGGAAAACAGTTCTCTGATTACTTGCTTGCCTACCTCGTCATTTGTTCCGTCCAGGATTCAGAGAGGTTTAGGAGCTGGGACACTGGGCGTGGGAGGAATTCTCTTTGTTCTTCTGTCCTGTTCTACTCTCCTTCCACTCCCCAGCCCTCCATCCCCCAGCCCTCACCTTCACCCTTTCCTGCTTTTATGGACTGTCTAGAAACAAGGAAGCTAAGCAGATTAAACGTCCACTTCCTAAAGGACATGCCTCCGGAAACTCTATGAACCTTGATAAATGTGGATAGTTGTAGGGGGGCTTGAGGTCACTATGAGTTGTACTTGACTCGACAGCACATAACAACATTTCATTTAGTCATTTGGTTGCTGATATTGAATGCATAAATATATAGAATATAGAATACAGAATACAGAATATAGAATATATAAACACACCATGTTGATTTTATTCTTTGTCCTACTTAAGAACGTGGGGTCATTTCCAATTGCTAGCTGTTACACACCATGCGGCAATAGGCTTTGTTGCAAATGGCTTCTTGTACACGCATACGCTGGAGTGTTTCCTGGATCTATACTGAGGGCTGATGTTGCCAAGTCCTTACTTTTCAGAATCACTGGGTCATAGCTTTTCAGCTTTGGAAAAAGTGATTCAACAATTTACTTTGGAAATCGCCTTAGTGTACCTTGGGCTCAATCTGAAATACTTAGGCACCATTCTAATTAAGTTATATTTATTACCCTAAATGATCCTCATTATATACACATGGCAAGTTAGTATACAGTTTGAACAGAAGGGAAAAAAGTCATGTGAAGATGGGAACTCGAGATCTCATAGAGTTTTTTACTAGGAAGTGGAACCTAGAATGAGTTTGAACAAAAACAAATTCCTTTATAGGGCTTATGAAATTGATAGAGTCAACATCCCTTTTGAATTTTAATGCTAAGAAAAGAGAAAAAATAAAGAAAAAAAACCTTTTCTGACTGGTTTTCTTTTCTTTTTCTTGTCTTTTCAAAAATGAAGAGCAAACTGGATGAACTCAACAAACGCCTTACTATAAAAGGGTCTACAGAAGGTAAGAGGTTGATGAAAAAAATCAATCAATTATGCTTTGGATTTGTTTTTATTTTTGGTTTTCAAAAATGGAAGAGAATTCTTGTATATAGTGTAAGCACAAATTCTTAAAATTTACAGTCTTTATTGTAAGGTAGTGTTTATATTTATCTGACAAAAAGTACTGATTTATTCTGAGTCTGAGTTCATGGGAGGCCAGCTACCAAAAGTGTAATCGTTAGTACATTTCCATTAGTGTCCCCCTTCTAGTTTTTAATTTCCAACAAAATAGTGTCATTATGTATCTAATGAATTCTAAAGTGGAGGTGAGAATTGTCGTTGCAATAATAAATAGTAGCAGCTGGTACCCTTACTGCTGTCTACCCATCTGGAAAGGAAAGGTGTATGTTGTGGTGCGAAGGGATTCACAGAATGAAAGGAGATACAAATCCCATACAGCATTCCCTGGACCCTAACTCTTTCTCCATTAATATTATGTACAGTGATAACAAGTGTTTACTAGTCAATTTTTATAAGCTTATTCTGGGGCAAAAATCAGCCTTCAAGTCTTATTGCTTTGAAGGAAGAAAAGTGGGTCCTAGTCTTCATTTCAGGATGCTCACTGAAGGCCGTGTGCAACTTGGCTCCATGCATCGTCTTCCTGCATTCTACACTGAAGGCGTCTGGGACATGCCCTTGTCAAGGCAGAGGAGGAAGGAATGGTCGACACAGGGTCCCAGTACTTCTGCTTTTATGAGACATATGCCACTTCTGTTCACAAATCACTGGTCAAAGCCAAGTACAGGGTGCCTGTGGTGTGGGAAAGTAGAATCTGCCCACAGGGACATTGTCCTTTATGTTACCACACAGAGTGGGTGGTAGTATATAATCCTTTACTGGAGGACAATGAATAAAAAAGAACAGTTATACAATGTACCACACAGTCTCTTCTAATTTTGGAATGCTAGACTCTTAGAAGAAAATAGAAGAGGAGGAAAAAAACCCCTTTATATAGGTCACTAGAATAGATGAGAAAGCAGGAGGATTGCTTTTAGTTGCCATTGCATTATCTCCAGCTCATGGTGATTTTCTGTAGAGCAGAAGAAAATATCGCTCAGTTATATGCCGTCATTCAGTGAATGACTGAGAGTATATTAAAAACATACCAGCCCCAGCAGTATAATAAAGGATGACACGGCCAAATTATCCTAAAAGAATCACTTGAGCTATTAGTTTACACATGGTTTTATTTAGTGTGTGTGCTGTTTCCAATCAGATTAAGTACACTGGGGAAACCAGTGTAAGATTTTATTTACTTGACTTCTTCTCCTTCTTTACAAAGATCTTCATCTGCTTCCCCTGTTCCTCTTTTGTGTCACCCCCCTCTCTTTTTCTCCTTTGATCATAGAACACACAAACTCTTAGGCAGATAATTGGATGAACACAGCTTTGAAGATAGGACTTAATTGGCGAGAAGGTACCCAAGTCCTTCACAAACTCTACGAGAGACTTAAAATGTGTGACATCTAACCTTTAATGGACTCTAGTGTTACTGTGATTAGAGAACTTGGACAGTTGCTGGAGTCTGGAGCCGAGGCACTTGGTGATTTTAAAGTTTTCAAATATCCAAGTGCTACTTCCAGACATCACTAATGGAGTAATTTGTTATAACGACATTCGAGGGACTCTCATGCTTTTGTTGATTCACGATAATAATTCTTTACTGTAGGAAAACATTTCTGTCTGGGAAAAAGAAAAGTCCTGCATTTACTTTGTTAGTGGCAGAGGGCTCATGTAACAAAATCAGTCCCACAACTCAGTATAAATGGTAAGCTCAAATCTCTACACTTGAAAGGGCTCCTTGCTCAGAGTTATGCACCCACGGGCTTCAAGGAAGATCTAGTTCATCCCTGTGACACTTTTTAAAAAATTAATTTTAATGAAAATTTACAGAGATTTAGGGTTTCCAGTCATTCATTGTTGCACTTTTCTCCCTACACAACCCCACCTCCTGTGGCACTTTTATCAGAGTTGAATGTCAAGTGTCTGTTTCAAGAAGATTTTCTGTCACTGAAGCTTGAAGTTTATGAACCATCAAGGAAATTAAATACTGTGGGTTCATTCAACAAGCCCTTGCGGGACACCTGTTCTGAGCTCATCACTGGTTTCTCTGAGACAAAAGCCCCACTGATAAGTAGCCCACATGTGACTTCAAAATGGTGACATAAAATAGTCGGGAAGACCTGCTTGCGGCTTGCTAGAATAGTAAGTTTAATGAGATGGGTTGACACAGTAAGAGCAGCGGTGAGTTCATGTGTGTCAGAGATGTTGAGGATGACACAGGATAGCACAGGGTTCAGATCTGATGTTCATATGGTTACACTTGACTCAACGGCATCTAACAACAATGTGAAATAAAATTAATTCTATCATCGTTGCCACACTATGTGCAAAGGACATCCTTGTTTTGATTCTAGGATACATAATCCTCCCTGTCATCTCTCTCTCACTTGAACTCTCTGTCTCTTCTGGGTCTTTGGAAGAGACCTCTATTGACAGCTATACCAGTGCTGTCTCTTGAGGTTTATCTCCTTAAGAGCACCATCTCAAGTCATTTCTTTAGCTGCAAAGTTATCTTTGTTCAAGTTCTTGAAGGGACTTTCTGGTACTTCCTGGCTCATCCATTCAGTCTTCCAGATAGTCAGGGTCTGCTCTACTGGAGTGGAACCTGGTGGATGCGTGACCGTGTGGGTGGGTGTGCATGCTATTTCCAGGATAATGACTTCCTTTCTGGGTACTTTTGACTATACATCAAGGCTTTTAAAGCACTTTGAACCTAAGGTTCTAGCCAAATCCAATCTCATATTACTTTTATTACTGTTAAGGTTTTTTTTTCTAAACAGATGTAGGTAGCTGACCCCCCCCCCCCCGTAAGCCATGTGCTCTGCACATCCCTCTTACAACAACATCCATATGTGGCAGTTTTAGTACCATATACTGTGTGAAATCACCCCTGCAGCTTCGCAAAACAGATATGTAAACACTGTACAATCCATGTGAGGAAACAACAAAAGGAACATTTGAGGTAGTGAATATAATCAATTAATATTGGGCAGTATTTTGCTGTAAATGTTTAAACTGTTAAAGAATCAAGTTTTCCAACATGAAGAAAGGCAAAATGTAATATTCATAAATGGTGACCCAAACTGCTTACGGAAGTCTTAATATTTTGAGTCATGTGGTGAATTCTAGATGCAACTGTGTGATTTTATTTTGGAGCACAGGCACCTAATTTCTTGGGAAAGTTACTGTTCAGTGTACACTCATTCTTTTGAGACTTGAATGAATGAATGAATGAATGAAGAAATTGCTAAATTGAAAATGTCTCAAAAACAGGTAATCTAACAGGGTAGCAAGCTGTAATTATCATTACAAGATTAACCCCATTTATTTTTACTTCTGTTTTTTTCTTGATTTATATGGTCATAAAATTGCTTTATGTCTTCATAGGTTAAACTATTATATTTGTGGAAAACTGAGTTAAATAATTTTAAACCTAAGTAAGTTTGGTTCTTCCTGACACACAATGAGAATGAAGTTTGAATAGAGAAATTACTTCAACACCAGGAGTTTCTGTTACCTTTAATGCAAGGTCTTGAATATGGGAAGAGACAGATTCCATCAGGATATTTTTTTCAACCCTGATATGTTTTTCACTTTAAAAAAAAATTTCAAAGGAGATGATAATTGTACCCCAGAAAAGGAGGAGAGGTACCTATCTATTTGTGTTTTGGGTAAAACTTGAAAGAAATCAATACCTAGTACAATTGTACGTAATTTATAGTAGAATTTTGCTTGCATTTGATGAGTAAAGAAATAAAATTTTAGATTCAAGGATGTTAACCTTGGTCTCACATGTTGTTGTTATTGCTATGTGCCGTCGAGGCATTTGTGACTCATAGCAACCGTATGTACAACAGACCTAAACCTTGCTCTATCCTGTGCCAATCTCATTGCCTCTGACACACCCATCCCGATTACCCCAGTCGCTGAATCAATCCACCTCATATAGGGCCTTCCCCTCCTGCGCTCTCCCTCCACCCTACCAAGCATGATGTCCCTCTCCAAGGACCTGTCTCTCCTTACAACATGTCCAGAGTATGTCAGATGAAGCCCCAGAATCCTTCCCTCCAAGGAGTAGCCTGGTTGAACCCTCTCCAGGATGAATCTGTTTCTTTTCTTGGCAGTCCATGGTACATTCAATGCTCTTCTCCAGCACCACAGCTCAAAGGCATCAATTCTCCTTTTATCCTCCCTAGTCATTGTCCAACTCTTTGATGCATAACAAGTGATTGCAAAGACCATGGCCTGTATCAGGCGCACCTTAGTCTCCAGAGAGACACTGTTGCTCTTGAGTACTTTAGAGAGGTCCCTAACAGCAGACTTTCCCATCGCAATATGTTTTTTGATTTCCTGGTGCCTGGTGCCAAGAGTGTTGACCGTGGAGCTGAGCAAACTGAAGCTGTGAACAATGTCAATCTCTTCGCCATCCATCCTGATACTACCAATTGGTCCAGTGGTGAGAATCTTTGTCTTCTTGACATTGAGCCTCAGTCCATACTGAAGGCTGCAGTCCTTGACCCTCTCACATACTATGGGCATATTTCTAGGGAAGGCTATTCCTTGGAAAGGGATATCCTACTTGGAAAGGTGAAGGGTCAGTGAAAGAGAGGAAGACTTTCCATTAGATGGACTGACATAGTGACTGCAGCAACGGGCTTAAGTGTGTCAGAGATGATGAGGATAAGACAGAATTCAGATCTGTTGTTCATAGGGTCACTATGAGCCTTATTTGACTCAATAACAACTAACAACAACAAAACAGACATTCTTTGCTGATATTGATGTAGAGCAAACACCATTAACTCCGAGATACCATGAGTCAAAACTAAGCTTTGGGCTACCCATCCAAATAATCAAGTAGTACAAGAGAATTGGGAGCATGAGTTATAGAATTAGGGGGGAAATGAGGTAATTATTAACTCTTACACTGTAGGACTCAAAAGCACACATACTTTCCTTTTAAAATTCTTTTTCTTCTAGGATTTTTGGTAAAGAAACCATACAAGGAGAGAATCTTTAATCATGTTGGGATTTGAAAGATTTTTCTGAAGTACTAGATGTCTTGATATGAACGCATCTTCTCTTTAGCTTCTCAGCAGACATTATTTGGAAAGAGCTCATGCCCAGGGATCTTCATTCTAACATGCTTCCTGTTAGTATCACCCAAAAGTTAGCCTCTAACTAGAGACTGGCCAAAAGCTTAAAGAGAAGTGTGGTGGCCTAGGAGGGTGGAGGTAGATTTTGGATGCTATTATGTGGCTGAATAATCAAGTTCAAATCATAAAACTCCATCTTCACCCACTTGAGTGGAAATGATAGTGATGTCTACCCAGTATAGCTCTTAGGGTTATACTGGCAAAAGAAATTAGATACATTCAAGTCTTATGAGTCCTAAAGATTGATTTTTTTAAAAAAAAATTTCTTGATCCAACAAATATTTACTGAGTGCTTATAAGATGCTAGATACTTGTGATCAGTGGAGGAGATACCATGAAGAACTAGACATATATAGTTCCTGACTTACCAAGTTATTGTTCTACTGAGGGATACAGGCAGTGATGGAATCAGCACAGTGTTTTAAGGTTTGAGAGTTGAAAGACTAGGGTATAGGTAGGGATATCCACTCCCAGAGGAGGTTGGAATAACAGTGAATGATAGGTACTTGCAAAGCAAAAGTCAGAGAAAGGATGCAAGAAAAGGAAAGGACATGGGGAGAGATTTTGTGGTAAAATCTAAGAGTATTATTGTGGCAGTGAGCACTAAAAAGACATTAAAACTGGGGAGATTTTCATGTGGCTCTTCACTCCGCCAGTTATTCTGTGGGAATATGAATCCGGAAGCTGAGGAGGGAAAAGAAATACAAACTCAATTCTGGTTGACTAAGTTTTGGAAGCCTAAAAAAAGAATACCATACCACTTAAAAAGATTTGCTTTGCAGTATTTTCCCAAGTGTGGGATCTGGAGGAGAACCTTGGTGTGCAAAAAAAAAAAAAAAATGCCAGAGACACTGTTGTAAACAGGGAACTGGGATGTGGAATGAAGTCTTTGTCTGGAAATACGGGAGCAGGAACCCAGCCTGGGAAGACAGGAGACAACATGAGTTTCCCGTCAAGAAATCATGAGGAACATATTTCAGATCAGAAACTCACAGGCAGGTCTCCAGCATGTGTAGTCTTGAGAGCAAAGACCACACGTGCAAAATCTAGGATTGCTGGATGCTGATGTGGGGACTCTTTGCTAAGCAGAGATGCAGACGGGTGGCTTGCCAGAGATGTCACAAGTAGATGAGTCAGACTTTGGGAAACCTGGTCTTTGATACTCTGATCAACTCAAAAGTCAAATGTAGATCTTGAAGTTCTCCTTTTTAATGAAAAGATTATCTGTTTTACCTCTTTCATAATAGAAAAAAAACCCCATTATGCTTTGAGAGACTCAAGTAGCTTCTTTGGGTCAGTAGAGGACCTTGGTGGGATTCCAGTGGCTGTAAAACACCACTACATCCCTGCCCCTTCGCCATTTATGCCCAGTGACATTTAAGACACAGAAATGATTAGTGCTCCAGCTGTGTGCCTAAATGACAGTTGTAACAATAGATTGGGACCTACAAAGCCCAAGTTCCCAAGGAAAACGGACATCGTCTAGATGCAAGACAAGACTTTGAGCAGAGATAGAAAAGTGCAACTGAGGAAATCTTTCAAGAGAAAGTGAATCTTAAAATATTTCTTCTCCCTTTGTTCTCTCTTTCCTCCTAATTCCTCCAGGATGAGCTGAACTGCATGACATCATTTATCATCCACTTTCTTCCCCCCTTTTTTATAAAAAAATTATTTTATACTGGTTTACATACAAAGTTCATAAGGTTCATATCTGAGGGTGAAAGTAGGAAATGTTAACAGTTATACGAGGTCAACAGGCATAAACCAGGATGTAGGTTTACGTTGGCTTTATGCTCTATAAAGACCCTACTGATTCCACCTCATCTCCATCAACAGTATTTATTATCCTCTGCTTTCTCATATAACTTTGTAAATATCTCTGGTATTGGACACACATGTTACATTTTGATAATTTATGTTATGTTTGCTTCTTTGAACAGTAGGTTGTTTGTGTGTAAGAGCTTTATCTTAATCATCTTTGAACAGTGTCATCATTCTGTAACGTAGAAAGGATATTCTCAGTATTTAATGAGGAGGATGTAACATGAATGAATGAATGAATTAGAAAAGAGATAGATGGTAGGGTTTCTGGAAAGACAATTCCTGGTAGAGAGAAACAGAACAACATGTACAACAGTTTAGAGGTGTTAAGAACATTTTGAGCAAAATGTTGCCAGAGACCTTCAGGCTTTCTTAGACACTGAGGAGCCTTGAGAGATATTTTGCTGAAGGAGTCTAAGGAACGAGGAGGACTGAAGGAAGATCCAGGGTCGGTGGACACTGTAAGTGGGCTAAGACAATGGTGACTGTTATCAGAAGGGGTATTTTCAGAAATCAAGGGCTGCCATTTTGTTGTCCCCTCAGTGGAATAGATTGGATGCTAGGTTTGCATTTGCATGTGGAGGAATATGTTTGGTAAGTAATCAAAGTTAAATGATTTGAAGAGAAGAGCTTCTCAAAAGAATTTTGATACTTTTGCTTCCAGCCGAAACCAGAAAATTCAGAGGCAACAAAAATGAAAACAAGGAAAACGTTAATGGAAATTTTGAGCCTAGAAAAGGTTTGGTTTGAGTTTTGAAGGAGAAGTCTGGGGTGGTGAAGTGCCCCCAAGTACTGCTGTTATGATTTGCAGGCTTTTTATTTGTTCATCATGTTTGTAACGTAATCACATTAGGTTCTAAATCTTAGGGGTGGGTCCCTGAATTTGGCAGGCTTACCAAGGCTTCTACATTTATTGCGATGCTGAAGAAGCCAGAACTCCCAGAACAGGCTTGTGCTCAAGCAGTGTGGGCTGCTTTGCCTCAAATCATCAGTTCTACTTGGGCGAGTCTCCAAACTGTCTTACAAAGGGTTTTTCCTGTTACATGCAGAGATTGGTAACACTTTAATTAAAGCAACATGTATATATAATTTAATAAGTGATTCTCCCAACCGCCTTTGTCTTTATTTCTACTAGATTTCGACTATTATTTCTTTTGGAAATAATAGTAATAGTCATTATCACTTAGAGAATCCTTATGAATTGCCTAAACCCTAATCTCTAAATATTTTGGTTTTTAGGACCCCAATTTCCAAGAATCTGTGGCAGTTCTGATTTTAACTTATTCAAAATGGGCAGAGAGATGCAAGTGATTTATTTTGGGGGTAGAGTTAAGCTCTGTGTCCTAAAGTCACCTCTCTTGAGAGTGATATCTCAGACTATTTTTCCCTAAGACGCAACTTTCCCTAGCCAGTTTGAATTTGCAATATGGAGTCTTAAACGAGCTCATTGATATCTGATGACCTTTCCCCTTGTGTATCTGAAGGACCCTTTTAAACACCCTCTTATTTTATCTATACATGTTCCTTTAAATTCTTATCCAGAGAGTTTTCCTCCACGGGACCAAGGTGCTTACTGATAATGCTCATTTCTACTCAGTTTTTATGCTCAAATAATGCACATTTAAGTTGCAATTTGCAAATAAAGACTAAAGAGAGCCTTCCTCTTAATTAAATCATTGGTTCATTTGATAAACCTCTCCAGGGGTCAAATGGATGAATTCTATACCATTTCAGTCAGCGTGGCTTTTCATTTGGCTGAAAAAAAAAACACAAACAAACAAAAAAAAACCCAACAACTGTATTTCTTTCCTGTCTACAGACTTTAAATTTATTATGACTTTTAAAAAAACACCCAAAAAACCTTCAATGGAAATATGTATGTTACCAGCTCCAAAATCTTGACCCATGCTTAGGTGATCAGATAAACCAAGAAAAGGTTAGGAAAACTAACTTGATTAAATTAAAGAGAAGGCGCTGCATTATTAATAAGTAAGCAAGCACATGTTGGACCCCTTGATTCTCTCCTAATAGTACTGTAGCATTCAATGCAAAGGTTAATACACGTTTAATACAGTTTATCTTCTCTTTCCTAGAGCGACACCTTCTCTATGGTCGGCCTGCGGTGCTTTATCGGACTCGATATTCAATCTTGTATCATACTGACTTTGAAAGCGGATACAGTGAGACGCTCCTCATGCCTCTGTGGACATCGTACACTGTTTCCAAACAGGTCACTGGGAAAATGGGATTTTCTTTTCCTCACTGTTTTATATTCCTTGAGGCCACGCAATAATTCCTTGCATATGAACGTTTTGGCTTCTGAAAGATTGTCTTGTTTGCTGACAGAGGAAATGTTCAGGGACATATTGCGTCGAGACTTTAGGGGGTTCTGGTGTCACAGTCCAGGGGAAGGTGTGCTGTTGTTAACTCTTGCAGTTCGAATCCACCAGAAGCTCCAAAGGAGGAAGACAGGAAGTCTCCTCCCATGAAAGTCACAGCCTTGGAACCCACCCGAACCCAGCTGTGTGCTGGTTTTGACTTGGCAGCAATGAGTGTATAGGGGTTTGATAAGTACATGGTCAAATATCAAATACTGAAGGCAGAAGAGGGTCAGTTTATTTTATTTTTTTTTCACTCTGTTTAAGTCACTATCTAATAAGTAAACTCCCAAGATTTGTTTGATTTTTTTTTTTAATAGAGGGTTTATATTAGGGTTTCATATTTTGGTGAAGATGACTAGTTCGTTGTTTGTTGTTAAGTGCCATTGAGCTGCCTACAACTCCTATGTACCCCTACATACAACATAGGGACCCCTATGTACAACAGCCCCAAACCCTGCTCTAACTTGTGCCAACTTCACTGTCTCTGACACACCCACCCTCATTACCCCAGTCACTGTATCAATGCATCTCATCAAGGGTCTCCCTCTCTTTCTCCATCCCTCCACCCTTCCCAACATGATGGCCCTCTCCAAGAACTGGTCCTTCCATTATGTAGAGAATCTTTACTTACTTACTGAGAAATGTGGGCATATTTTTACTTTCTGAGACCAAAGTAAAGAATACTTTGCCCCCAAACACAGTTGCTGGCCAGTTTCCAGCATGTGCATGTCCATATGTTCATGCTCTTAGGTGTGTATACTTTCCTTGTTTCCCCTTCTCTCCTACTACAGAATAATTTTAAAAAATTTTATATTGGTTTCCATGCAAAAGTCATATACATTGTCTTTCATTTGTATACATTGTGTTTCATGGATTCCTCCACTCACACTGTTTCACATTATCATTTCCATATGTTGTGTTTTATAAAATAAATAGCCATTGATCCATGCTCATCATTACCCCACCTTTTCAGGTCCCCACTGGATGGATCTTTCCTAATTCACTCATCCCCTTGCTCTACCTGTCAAACTCTGTGACCTCGAGATTTGCCCCTCTGTACACCCTCATCCCCTCACCACCCTCCCCTTCCCCCTTTGGACTTTGAGAAATCGTAACACATCCGCACAGGGGAATACTGTGCAGCACTCAGGAACAATGATTTGGAAAAATACTGTATAATGTGGGGAGAGGCTGGAGAGCATTATGCTGAGTGAACTAACTCAGCCTCATAAGGACAAAGATAGTGTAAAACCATTAGAGTAAAAAAAAAAAATAGAAGGGTTACTGGTAAAAGGTTTACCAGAGTGTATTTTCTTTAAGATAGCTCATGTATTTATATTTCTTAAGATTGTTATTTTCAAACTGTGTCATGGAATTCCTTTTATCATCTCAACATTTGAGTCTCTATTTTCTGCTTTGTGTGCTATTGTATTTAAGACTTTGATAAAAATCTTCTGCTGAAGAAAGAAATCAGCTTTTGAACATTACTGGTTTACTGTTTTAAAAATTAAGGACTTCTTAAAGGAATCAGCACCTGACCTATATAGCAAAAAGTACAAGTGTCTTTGCCTTTGACTATGAAAACAGCAACAAGATATCGATGCTCTCATGATGTCTTGGCGCTACCCTTCAGCCACCACCACTAAATGCCTGTACCTGTCCTTGCAGGCGGAGGTGTCTGTCATCCCTGAGCATCTGACCAACTGCGTCTGGCCTGATGTCCGCATTTCTCAGAGCTTCAGTCAGAGTTGTTTGGCCTACAAAACTGATAAACAGATGTCATATGGCTTCATCTTCCCACCTTGTAAGTTCCAATAGAGTGTAGTGTCTGGAGATTCCAGAGGGGTGTGGTTTTGTGGATTTGAAGTATGAGTGGGTCCAGGCATTGCATGGTGGTAGCATTAACTGCTTACCTGTTGATTCAGATCCACCCAGCAGCTGTGGGAGAGACAGGCCTGGCAGACTCCTTCTGCAAAGACTGTTATTAGTTGCCAGGTTGTTTCTAACTCATGGGAATGCCACCGGTGTGTGCAGAGTCACCCTGCAGAGAAGATTTCCAAGGCTGTGAGCTTTTGGAAGTAGATTGCCAGCACTGTTTTCTGAGGTGCCTCTGGACAAAGTCAAATGATGAACTTTTAAGATAGTAGTCAGGTGCTTAACCATCGGTGCCACCTGCTGTTGTTGTTGTTGTTAAGTGCCATCAAGTCCACTGGGACTCCCAGCCTGGATCTGAACAACAGACCTGAATCTTGCCCTACCCTGCACCATCTCTGATCTGCTTGAACCCGTCGTTAGGGTCGCTGTGTTAGGGTCTTCCTCTCTTCTTCTCATCTCTCACCTTTCCCAACATGTCCCTACAAGGATTACAGTCAAGCCAAAAAGCACTCCCCCCACCCCCATGGAACAGTTGGGTCTCCACGAGTTAGAATCAACTTGATGGTAACTGGTGTTTGGTTTTGGTTTGAAGTATTCAGCTTGAGGTTTCCGTGGTTCAAGTTTCACTCAAGATAAGAGGGACATTTAAAAGATTGTAGAGCTAGACACATGTGGCCTTTCTAGAACTCACTGTGATTGGTGAGCTTTCAGAATTTCCATTCCTCCAATGTGTAGAGTTTTGTTTTGTTATCTTCACTTATAGAAGAATTAGAGAAAATTAAATAGGAAATCATTAAGGCATTCGTCTTCTATATAATACTAGGAAGTGATCTTTCTAGAATAGCCCTTTAGTTACCTCTCATTACATAGATAACTTTTTTAAAGGCCTAAATTTCTCTATTGGCGTCAAAGGATGTTTTTACTTCATAATTAAGAGACCCAGGAACTAGAAAAGAAGAAAATAATATTGAAAACATTAAGAGAGAGAGAGAGTTTTTTAGTGAAGGAGAAAGGTTTGGTGGGAAGGTGAAGTAAAAGGTCCTGAAGAAAAGAGAGTATGAAATAGTTGATGCATTTTCTCCATTATCTCTGGCTCATTGTAGATGGATACTTGCTTATTCATGTAGGTTTTGGTAAGTGACAAGCTTTATTTGTCTTCTAACTGTTTAGATCTGAGCTCTTCACCTGAAGCTAAATATGATGCATTCCTTGTAACCAATATGGTTCCCATGTATCCTGCCTTCAAACGTAAGTCCAATATTTACTAACTAAACTGTGATTTAGGAAAATAAATGTTTCTGAACCTACTACTTTTCTACCTCCATATTAATTTAATGATACAAATAATGGCTTTCGTTTTTACGGTTTTTTAAAGACCTTTCCTGTAAATTCTCTATGGTTGTTTCGTAACACTTGTTTGTGTGGGAAACGACAAAGGCAGTGTAGCTTTTGTTTATAGTTAAGAAATTGAAGTCCCCAGAGGTGACCCAGGTTATAAATGGTAGACGCTGGCCTGCCTAAGTTTGTATTTTCCTTCGAATCGGATATTCTTTCTATTTCTGTGCTCATTATTTTCATGGTTGAACACCAGTTGCCTGTATTTTGGAAGTCAGCGGGCATATAATAATGTCTGTACTTATTTATTGAAGATTACAGTAAATGCTACCAACATTTGCATCTTTTGCTGCAATGATGGACTGCAAATGTTGAGCCCGAGACCCAGCAGAAACTTAGAAGGGTCTTCTGAATGTCAGATGGCTTGACCCATTGCTATTTATTAATTTATTAATAAATAATTTATCAGAGAGTTGGACAGTGAATAGGATTGATAGAAAGAGGATTGATGCCTTTGAGCTGTGGTGCTGGAGAAGAGTGTTGAATATACCAGGGACTGCTAGGAAAACAAACAGGTTTGTCCTGGAGAGGGTGAAGCCAGAGTGTTCCCTGGAGTCAAGGATTCTGAAGCTTCATCTGACATGCTTTGGACATGTTGCAAGGAGGGACTGGTCCTTGGAGAGGGACATCAAAGGAGGGCCTGGTCCTTAGAGAGGGACATCATGCCTGGCAGAGTGGAGGGGTGGCGAAGGAGTGGAAGACCTTTGGCGAGATGGATCGATTCTGTGACTGGAGCAGTGGGAATAAGTGCATTTGAGATGGTTAGGTTGGCACAGGATAGAAGAGCATTTAGAGCTCTTGTACGTAGGGTCGCTATGAGTTTCAAGCGACTCGATGGCACATAACAACAACAACAATGTATTAATCTCTCTGCACACTTATAATACCCTTATTTATTACATAGATATTTGCAGGTGACAGTGATATTGTGAATGACGTAGGTTTAATGAGTCCTGGCTCTGGAGTGTGATTGCTAACTGTGTGATTACAACAATGTCATATGACCTTTCATTTGCAAAATGAAAAGGTTTGATTTCATGACCTTTAAGGCTTTTAAAGATTTAGGTTTTAATTTTCCAATTTCTAAAGCAATTATTTTTTTACTTAGGATGATAAAGAATTTGCCCATTCATCCTCCCACCCATTCTTTTATCCTTCCATATACGCATCAAAGATTCATTTACCTCTCTTTTAGTTGTTTTGCAGTGAGGAGACGCATAAGAAGCTTAAGAGAAAGGCAGGAAAGCATGTTAACATAGTTCCACCCAGCAACCCAGCAAGAGAGAATTGGATTGTGTCGCAGACCTTGTGGGGCTGAAATAAAATCTTAAAATAGGTCCAAGATGACTTAGCCTGACGTTGGTGAAATGGCCCACAAGGTTTATTTGATGTCTCAGTTAATAAAGGACGCTTTATTCAAAGGTAGAATTCATGGCTTAGGAGTGCAAAATTAAATGATGTTTTTAAAGAGAACATTTCCTGGTGTGTTCATAGACCAAAATTAGGACCATTTGAAAAACCCAGGTGGATACATATGTCACAATGTTAAATGGGAGACTGCTTCATTTCATTCCTACAAATCAAGGTTTACTGAATTTCTTTATTGAGATGTGTTTGACCAAGCAATGATGAGGGAAGCGCATGGTGCCCTGTGGACGGTGAGGTGGCAGAAGGCTTTTCACAGAGGGCTTTCTGTTCTTCACCAGGGCGTGATTTGCTCACATGCCATACTTCTGTGGGTTTGACGTTTTGACTATTCTCATTTTTTTTTCTTTCTCTCACTACTTCTTATTTTTTAATATACTTAAATTGAAATTTGAGATCCTCTCCTACTAGTCTCTGTTCTTTATTATAAATAACTGTTTGTGAGGATTTTGAGTCTGGTAGGCTGCTCTGCCATTCTCTCATCGTGGAACAGCTGAAGGTAAATCAGTGCAGCGCCCAGAAAAGTGCTCAGGGAGCTTGTAATAAGGGAGAGGTGGAAAGTGCCTGTGGCCCAGCACTCTTCACCCGCTGTGGCATGTAGCATGATGGATTGAACCTAGCACTTCAGAACTAACTCACTTTCCTTCTCCTGACCTCTTAGTCTCTTCATCTGCCCTTTTTACCTTCCTCTTTCTTCCATTCTATTCTCCTCATTTCCTGTGATTTATTGTAATCTGTATTGGAGCTCAGGTGAACAGGAAATGTTCTCCAGGAGTGGCATTTAGTCTGTGAGATGAATAAGGTGACACAACCAGACATGAACAAATCAGAGCATGCGCTTTCTAGGCAAAGATAAGAGTAAATGTGTAATTAATTATAGCCTGGAGCAAGTTTTGTAAGCTTGAGGGACATGAAGAAGGGCATGTAGCGGGTGTCAGTTGGGATGAGTAGTGATGGATTGGGATTTTTATTCTACTTAGAATGAAAAACTATCTACAGTGTCAGAAATGAGTGTGTGTATTAATGCATGCATGTGTGTTTGTGAGAGAGAAAGGGAGAATGAGGAAGGGGGAGGGAAATCTGATATATGGTGTAAAACATTCTATTTGGCTGTCGTAATAGAGGACAGGCGATAAAGGAAGTAATTTTCTCACAAGGAACCTAGGAAGCAGTCTTAAAAAAATCATTTCTTGAAGAGAACGTACTAAGATCAGGTGGAAGCAGTGAACATCATGGGACGTGGTCAGATTAAGGATAATTGGGATGTAGGTTGAAGGTAGCAGTATAACACTTGTGCACGTGAAGTCAGGAGAGAAGAGAGGAGGCATGTGATCCTTAAATTCTCAGGCTGAACATCTGCTGGAACACTAGTGTCATTAACTCTAATCAAGAAGCCTAGAACTGGAGCAGGACTGGGAGAGGAAATCAAGAATTCTAATGAAGACTTGCTTGTTTGACATGATTAGTAGGTATTTAAAATGGATGGTTAAAAGGATGATTGGATACCAGCCTCCAGTTAGGACAATGACCAGGGCTAGAGGGACAAGCTTGGAGACTAGCTAATCATGAGATCGAGTGGAGAGTTTCTCAGGAGCACCATGCTCTCTCTTTGACACATACTGTTCCCTGTACCTAGAAAGTTTTATTCCATCTTTTTGCTTGGAAATGCCCATTTACATATCTCTCAACTTTCTAGTCTATACACCACTTGACTTTCTCCCTTGGGTCCTTACTTCACTCCTGGACTAGATTAAATTCCCTAATCCTTATCTCCTTGCTTCTTATCTTTTTCTTTCCTGGCTCATAAATGACACATAAAAAGATAATATTTGAGGGTAGATTTCCCCCTAAGTTACAGTGTCTCTGTTGTCTCTTGGCCATTAGCATTTGGCTTGTGGAACACATAGAGACTTTGTCAGTCTTAGAAGTTTTGCTAATAAAGACGTGCCTTTGCCTTTGCCTTTGTACAGGAGTCTGGAATTACTTTCAGAGGGTATTGGTGAAGAAATATGCTTCAGAAAGGAATGGAGTTAATGTGATAAGTGGACCAATTTTTGACTACGATTATGATGGCTTACATGACACACAGGACAAAATCAAGCAGTAAGTTTCGTATTTTCATTTTGGTGTATATTTTTAAATACTAAGATGTCATTCAAGGCTATGTCTTCTAAGTGTCTTATTGCTGGATATCTACCTAGAGAAGACCAAATGGCCTTTGCGTGTTTTGCTTCTAGAATCTTGGTGTGGGTTTTCAGTTCTTTTAAATTTTAAATTCAACCATAAGGTTGGTAATTGCAATGGGGTTTGCAGTAAATAAACACACATATTCATTCAATGGAAGAAAAAAAGATAGAAACGATAACATCATTTGTTTTTCAATAACTTTTCAGTGGAAATGTGATAATGCCAAATTATCTCCTTTATCTAAAGAGCCCTTTAGATTTTCTCAGTCTGCTTTGCAAGTGAAGAACACTGGCTGAATCCATTAGTCACAATGGATGGGTTGTGAGGACCTGCTGTCTCTCAAAGTTTATCTTTGGTGCTGGTGGAGATATAGAAAGCTATCTATCTCTGCTCAAAAGGAATTCACAATGTGATGAAGAGTATGATCTGATACAAGCATACTAAATGTATTCTTTCATTACACACACACACAGAGAATGAGAGACAGAGAGAGAGAAATAGATTCAATTTGTAGCTCTGGGGGCTTAGAGGTCAGGAGATGAGCAGAGCTGCCAGTGCAAAAGTACACTGTTCTTACGTTGTTCCTGTTTGTAGAATGACGGGCAGTCTCCTCCCCTGTGATTTAACTGCCTCTGAAAACCCATTGGAGGGTGTCAGCTATGGGTCAGATCTGACTCAAAGGTACATGAGAACCACAAGGAGGAAGCATTTAGAGAACAATGCAAATGATAAGAGTTTAATTATGACTTGTTCTCTTCCTTGCTATCCAGTTATTCAAAGAGAAGTTTTATCTGACTCTGACGCGTCTGATCATTGTCCTTGTTTTGAACCAAAATTAATTCAGCTTGGTTATAATTTCAGAATTGGGGAAATGATTAAAATGAAAAGATTGTGAGTTTCTGTACTTTTTTTTTTTAATACTGGAAAAGGCGTGGGGACTCGGTAAAAGAAGCTTTGGTGGTTTGAAGGTTAAAGCCCTCAACTGCTGATCGGAAGGTTGATGGTGGGAACCGACCAGGTGCTCTGTGGGAGAAAAGACGTGATGGGGGCTCCTCATAAAGAGGAGAGCCTGGGACCCCAGGGAGCACTCTGTCCTCTCCTGAAGCATTGCTGTGCCAGGCTCCACTCAGTGGCACACAACAGCAGTGCCAACAGTAGGCTCATCACCGATACTTAGTATTTCCTTTGGTAAATTAGTTCTCTCTGCATGAAATTCCAGATCTCATTATAGCTTCAGAGGATTATTTACTTCCCTGGCTCCAGTGATTTCTGCTTCTGATGAATTTTCTGAGTTGTAAAAATCAGTTCTGTGAAAATGGTTTTCCTGAAACATCTATCTAGCCATGACATTCCTTAGCAGAAAAGCCTTCAATGAAATGCACCTCCTGAACAATAAAGTATATGAAGTATATACTGAACTCACATGTTGGGATGTGGAACTTTCATAATTTGGTTTTATGGACTCTCCTGCTACACTGATCTTTTCTAGCCTCCGAGTGTGGCTCAGGCAGTTTTCTCTATATAAATGTTTTCTTCAGAGAGCCCTGGTGGCCCGCTGGGTAAGGAATTGCACTGCCAACCCAAAGGTAGGTGGTTTGAATCCACCAGTTGTTCAATGGGAAGAAGCTAGGAACCTACCATACACCTTACAAGTTCTGAAAATCCACTGGGGCGTCAACTTGGAGGCAGTTCAGACTCAACTGCAATACATTTAAGTTTTTATTTTGAAAATGTTTTCTTCCATCCATTTGCCAGGCAGGGAAGACCTGTTCAAAGGTGCAGAGGCAGGGGAGTGCTTACAAGAGACTAATGACCTGACTGATTCAGAATGAATTAGACTGGCTTGAGCAATATACCTTGGTCACAATTTTAGAAAGGAAGGATCCACACAGATTGTCATTTTTCTCTCCTTGTTGCAGGTACGTGGAAGGCAGTTCCATCCCTGTTCCCACTCATTACTACAGTATCCTCACCAGCTGCCTGGATTTCACCCAGCCTGCCGACAAGTGTGACGGCCCCCTCTCTGTCTCCTCGTTCATCCTTCCTCACCGTCCTGACAACGAGGAGAGCTGCAATGTGAGTGGGAAAGGTTGAGGGTTAGCCAAGAAGAGGGAGACCTTCAGTGAGACAGACCGACTGACATGGTGACTGTGACAGTGGGCGCAAGCATGGCCCAGGTCATGAGGACAGTGTGGGGCAGAGCAAGGTTCTGATCTGTTGTGTGTAGGGTTGCGATGAGCTGTTATCAGCTTGATGATACCTAACAACAACACCAACACACACACACAGAGTTTTCTTTACAAACCGAGTTTTCTCTTATTCATGTTTGCCAGGGCAGGTGTTCAGTCTGCTAATCTGCAGGCTACACAAGGGAATCCCGATTCATTTGTTGCCTTGTGGCAACGATAAGGACGCATTACCATGAGCTTGACAGAAAAGCCCCAGGCAAGAGACAGGAGACATGCTGTCTGCCGGCCCTGTCTTAATTCTACCTGCAGAGGCAAGTTACACACATCTGTGAGCCTCTTCAATGTGGTGGAAAGTCTATGCTCTATGGTTGACTTCATTTCTTTTTTTCCTCTGGTGGATTTTAGAAATAATGATCTCTCTGCATTTGTTTGAAACACTAGGAGGAATGAGGAGTTGTTAGTGACAAACACTATTCAAATGCCTAAATTGTGTGAAGTTCTCTGGTGGAATCAGTAGGGTGTCAGGCAGTAATGAGTCTTAGGCAGCCTCTCATGAGGGAGAGAAAATAAAACAGGTGGAGAAGTTTCTCTACATAAGAGAAAAGAGTAGCTCGAATAACTGGAACAGTCTCTGGAGAGGTTGTTGGTTTATGGCTTCAATTATGGGTGAAGGTCAGGGCACTGTAAGCTGAAAGCAAATTATGGAATATAGGGAAAAAATTTAAATAGGATCAAGAAAATGAATTCGATTAGTACGATGTAAAATGAAAACTGTAATAGGATATAAGAATTGAAAAGTTTCTTGAAGTAAAAACAAACCCTACTAGAACTGCTAGAACTACTTCTAGTACTACAAATACAGTAGCCTAATTGCTTCTCAATGAAAACAAAACAATACCAACAGACAAGTTTATCCCCCTTAAATTCCTGTGATCCCAACTATTCCCTGAGTTAGGAAAAATCCTTTTCACCCTGTGCCTATACTCCAAATGACATTTACAAAAGTAAAATGGAATTGGCCACTGATAAAAATCAGTAAATGGGCTAAAATGAAAACCCTCCCAAAGTACAACTCCATGCTTACTCTTTTCACCCTCAAGGGGTCCTGACCTGCGTGGAGACCTCCTACTTCGTTAATTATATGGTAGCCCTGGAGGCTGGTCAGTAGCTTTGTGGAGAGAGTTATGTTTAGGTCTGTCCTTTGCTTTGAAGCACAGCGATCCTGGTTAAGCTGGGGTTGGAGGGAAGATAGAGCAGGGAGGCTCAAAATCCTTCTTCTCCTGGTCTGCAGTTCAACGTCTTCATTTTGTGCGGGCGGGCCAGCCGTACACACTCCTGGTGTATGGTTAGCACTGGCACGAGCTCTCGGAGCCCCCATCCAGGGTGTACGGGCTGGAGCTTCCCGAGAAAACTCATTTGCCACTTCTTGGCTCTTGGCCTTTGGTGGGCAGTTCGGTGAGGCCACCACAGTTTGGTGGTGAGGAGTTTGGTGAGGGCAAATGTCCGCATGCACTAAACCCTGGGACACAGGGCCACCTTCAGTCAGCAGCAAGCTTCTTGGAGGCCACGGGAATTCTGGAAAGCATTTGGGAATGGAATTACCTATAAAGGCCCTTCCTCCCCATGTCTAATAATGAAGGAGGCCATTTTTCCATAATTTGTAGGCTACTCAGATCATATTCTTTCCCTTCAGCTTCTGTCAGAAGTAAATGGAAATATCCTTAGAATGCAAAGGAATGCTTTGCACGAATTGGGTTTTTATTTCAAATTAGACATGACTTAGGTTGTTTAAGGTGGGACTGGTGAATGTCTTTTGTGGGGAATTTTTACCAACGAAACAGTTTTGACCAAAAAAAAGATTGTTCCTTCCTGGATGTTTCTCTATTTTCTTCACTCCTCCTCCTCCCTGCCCTCCCTTTTATGCCCATCTCACTTTGATTCTTGTTGTCATGCCAGAAGAAAGTCTTAGCCTTAAGGTCTGATGAAGACACTGAGACTTCAGTAGGTCAAGGATCCATAGCCTTGGTGTGTAGTAGTATGTGGTAGAGAAATAATTCCAGCTCTGGCTTCTTGACCCCCCTCCCACCTTCCATGCCCAAAGTGGATCAAGGGAACTTCTTCAAGCCAAACTTAGCTTATGGCAATCACAGAAATGATTAGTTGATGGACTGGATTGTTTTCGAAATGACTAGGAATGTGCACATGTGATTTGTGCATCGTTGGAAGACAGAAGAGTATTCTAAATGCCTTTTGTTCTGTGCTCAGCATTGCAATTTGACAGCCGGGGCAAAGAAATGACGACTGGATCCACGAGGGCCTTTGGTTTCCTTAATTTTGATTTGTGTTCTGAGAACCTGTTGAGTCAGATGCCCTCACACCGCATGTCTTGTTTACTTGGTACAGCTAATTGCTCTCGAAAATATTTACAGCAGGTATTTGTGGCTCATTATGACAGGAATGCAGTTGATTGGCCAAGGAGACCGGGAGGGAGTACCATGTCTTGGCAGCGTGTCTGGGGCTATGGAAAGGTCACTGGTGAACTTGGAGCGAGCTGATGGGATGGAGAACCCCACTCGGGGAAATTCTGACTCTGTATGTGTTCTTTTTCCATTGCAGAACTCAGAGGATGAGTCGAAATGGGTGGAAGAACTCATAAAAATGCACACAGCCCGCGTGCGAGATATTGAACAGCTCACCAGTCTGGATTTCTTCCGAAAGACCAGCCGCAGCTATTCGGAGATTCTGGCCCTAAAGACATACCTGCACACGTATGAGAGCGAGATCTAACGTTCTGATCACCTGCAGACTGGTCCTCTCAACTGGTGTATATTTTTATATGTTTTTGTATTTATTAATTTGAAACCAGGACATTAAAAAAAAGTTAGTATTTTAATCCTGTACCAAATCTGACATATTACGCCTGAATGACTCCACTGTTTCTGCTAATGCTTGATTTAGTAAGTCTTGTGTATCTGAGTAGAGCTGGTGGTAGATGCTGCAGCGTGGGTGTGTAGTGGAAGCTTCTAAACGGTGCTGCAGAGTCGACATTTGCCTTGAGGAAATAGACATTTTCTGATGCTCAGTTGCCACGTTTAGTCCTGTATTGTATCGAGATCCTGATTTTTTGTAAAGCTGCATTCATTTACTGTTAATGATGACAGACGTATTTAAGCTTTCTAGACCAATATAAACTATAATAAATCACAGATTCAGTTTTTTCCTTGTCTTGTTTGGCCTTTATTTCACTCCTGTATTGGCATTTGTAAACGCAGGGAACACGTTTCTAGTTCTGGGCTTGCTTTCCAGTCGGATGTAGTTCACAATGTCAGAGGTGCCCCCTTGCTGTTTGACTACAGTGACCTGGATGTGCCTGGATGGTGTAGGTACATAATTGTGGAAAATCAGGACAGAGGGAAAAAGGAATCAGAATTCCTGGGCAATCACCCTACCTGTCTCTTCAAAGTATTTGAAATTTGAAGCTGATGTTGTGATGATTTTAATTAAAGTAAGACAAATGTGTAATCACAAGAGACAATAACTATATATTATGAGGCTGATTTAAAACATAAATTCAACACTGTAGTTATATAACCACCTATAATCTTAAAAGATATGAAAACTGGACTTGCTTAAAGAAGTACTTACAGTTTTAAAATATACATTAGATGATACAATTTTAAAATGCAGAATTAAAAAAAATACATATAACTAGTCTCAAAGTAGAAAAAATATGACAATATAAAATAAGAAGTTAAAAGCACTAATAAAACAAATATCATAACCATAAAAAAAGTATTCGAAGTTTGAAAAAATAGTCTCTTTTAAATAAAAATATTTTATTGAGTCTTGGTGAAAGTTTGCATAGCAAGTTAGATTGTTTCATTAGACCCTTTCCACACAAAATTTTGGTGATATTAACTACATTTATCACAATATGTCAACATTTGCTTCAGTTTTGTCCCATTTGTTCCCTTTCCAGCAATCTTTCCTTAACTCCTCACCTTTGCTGTTCACCTTTTGATCCCATGCTGAGAATTTTCTGTTTTAGAATTACAGCAACCACACTTTGACTTGCACCCTTGAGTCTCAGCACCTGGATGACTTTCAGAAATACTTTGTCATCTCTGTACCCTGATTTTCTCTTCTAGGAAGTACAGATAGCCTTAGAGCAGTGTTAGATACCAGAGTCCTGCGTGACATCAACTAGGGGCCCATAGTTAGTGGTCAGAGAGTGATGACAACGGTGGTGGTGGTGGTGGTCTTGATCATGATGTTGGCTACAAGGTATGCTGTTACTATTATGTGCTGGTAAGTTGACCACAACTCATAGCAATCCCGCCCCATCCTAAGCCAACATCACCATCTCTGACACCTCTGACCTGATTGCTAGAGTCACTGAGTCAGCCCATCTCATCGTGGCTCTTCCTCTCCTGCGTTGTCCCTCCATCCTTCCAAGTGTGAAGTCCTTCTCCAAGTCCAACCACAAGCACAAAGTATGTGACAGAGCCTCAAAATCCTTGCCTTCAGGGAGCAACTTGGTTCATCCTCTTCAGGACAGACCTGTTTGTTGCCTCGGCAGTCCACGGTATGGCATGCTGAGAATTTAAAAGCAGAACCCAGTCTCACAGGTAATGTCCTTTATTTTGGACATCCCTCTGATCTTCTGCTAAAAGGAAATTTCAAGATCGGCTCCATTCGGTTTAAGAGTGCCTCAGGGTGATGATCAAGAACTAAATCTTTCAATTAACTTTCTTCAAAACCTGAAGTATTATATTCAGCTGACACTATATATTAAGAATATATTTTGTGCAAAGTATCAGCCTACAAAACAAGATGATATAAAAAGAAAAAATGGATGGAATAAACATAAAATGACAATTAATCAAAATAGAGAATAAATATGGCAAGTGAGAAGTGCCAGTAACAGCACAACATGACAGAAAGATCTAATAATGCAGGCTAATTTCAGATGACGAGAGTTCTAGAGTGAGCTCTGGCGCTAAGTGGGGCTGCCAAACCAAAGGCAGGTTGTGTGAAGCCTTCATTCATGAAAAGATGTTAGCCAACTACGTCACTCCTTGTCTCAATCCTGCCTATCTTAGGTAGCCAATTTCTGAAATGCCCATTCCTGTCACACCAGTACTGTGAGGAAACAAGCGTGTCTGAAGAATCTATACATTTGAAACTCTTAGAATCCATGTTTATAAACAAAGGTCCAGTCCATCAAGTAAGACCATCAAGTAAGACCAAAAATACTAGCTCACAGAATGAAACATCTCTTCACCTGGTTGCATCAGCTAATCCCCAGTCATCCGTGGTTAGGTCCAAATGGGCATTAGCTTCTAACTCAGGAATCCACACATCTTCCTGTGTTTCACTCAGCCTTATCCCCACTTGGACTAACTCAGCCCATGCAGGACCCTCAGGAATCCCTGCTCCATAGACCACCAACTGTTCTCCACTTATCCATTCCCCATGCTAGGTGGATAGTGCTGAAGGACCGTGTCCAAACTCAGCCTGTCTCTTCATTACTGCCTGCCTCCCACTTCCACCAGTCAAGTGGATCCCAGGTGGTCACCATAAGTTAAGCTTAACCACAGCTTCCCTTTAAGCCCAGGAAGAGTGTTCTGACGCTTTCCACTTCCACTCATTAAATGGACCCAGCTGGTCACCAGGAGGTTAGCACGCACTAGCTTCATTTAAGCCCTGGAAAGGGGCTCTGCTGGGCACCAGATTTACCTGGCCTTCTTGCATTAGCAAATCTCTGTTGCTGGAAGGCAGAGCAATTATCACTGACATTTTGTGCCTTAGAAGGAGAAGGAGAAACATTTCTAGTTTCAGTCCATCTCAGCATTGCTATATTACCCCCATGTCCACTTATTTCATGTGCCTTACTGGCCACCTCAAGGGAGCGCACTAACATATCCACCTCCTAGAAAAGCTGCAGAGGGAAAGGTGTAGGACTTGCTGACAATTCTGGCTCCCCCACTAAACCCTAGTATTTCATCTGATCCAGCTGCTTCCTTTTGGCCTACACTGCTAGAAAGGCATAGTCCAATCACCGCCCTTTGCTTTCCTGGGGGTGTGGTCTGTGCGCCATCCCTTGGAGTTAAGAAGCTTCCGTCTCTCTGGAACTCTTTGGCCTCTTGTCTCTGGTTCACCTGGGATAGTCACAGCCTGTACAGCTGCATGAGCTTGGAACCATCTGGATTTCCAATCCCGAAGAAGCATCAACTGGAGATTTGGTGTCAGGAAGAATCGGAGAAATGGTATATTGTTAGAATGATGGACTAGTTTGATAGATTAAAAATTGAGGGCATTTTTTGCCCTTGTATTTTGATGGCTATTCTAGTACTGATGTTATTGGAACGACTTATAATTACATGTTGGAAAAGGTATTTGCGATGGACAATTTGTTAGTCATGTGAAATTCTGTCATGCTGACTCATGTCATTTCGATCACCAAAGCCATGTTTTCCAACTACTGGTCCTTCTTTGTTTCCAACATTTGCATTCTACTCACTTTGTAATTCGATATCAATGCATCTTAATTTATGTTTGGTCAACTTTAGACTTAATAGTATCATAAAAATGATAGTATTCTTCAGTATCTTCGTTTTTGGCCTTAACGTTTTGTGCAAACATTTGAATAATAGTCATATTAATTGGTCTTTCTTGCATGCACATGGATATTGTCCTTATACTAATTGAATATTAGGATAGATCTTGAAATATTCTTTTTGGCAATGAATGTGATGGCATTCTAACCATTCCTGGCCTAATAGATCATCTAAAGAAAACAATAACAACAACAAAAAGCCCCAACTCACTATCATTGAGTTTGTTGTAATTTACAGTCACCCTCCATTGGGTTTTTGTGGCTGTGAATCTTAATGTGAAGAGATTACCCATCTTTCTCCTGTGGAGTTCCTGGGTTGTTATTGTTATGTGCCACTGAGTCTACTGCAAGTGATAGCAACCCTATGAACAATGACTCTGAACCTTGGCCTGTCCTGAGCCAACCTCACCATTTCGGGTTGTATCAACATTAGCACAGTTACTGTGTCAACCATCCCATCCAGAGTCCCCCTTTCCTGCACTGACCCTATATTTTTCCAATCATGTTGTCCTTCTCCAAGGACTGGTCTCTTTTGGTAACATGCCTAAAGTATATGAGATGGATATCTTCAAAATCCTTGCCTCCAAAGAGCAACCTGGTTTCACTTTCTGCAGGATAGATGTTTGTTCTCTTGGCAGTCCATGTCCAGTATTCTTCTCCAGCATCACAGTTCAAAGACATCACTTCTTTCTCTGTCATCCTTAGTCATTGCCCAGCTCTCAGATTCATAGCAAGCAGTTGAGAAGGCCATGGCTTGGACGAGGTCGGCCTTAGTCTCTAGACTGACATTGCTGCTCTTTAGCACTCTGGAGAGGTCCCTGACAGTGGACCTTCCCAATGCAACTCATCTTTTGATTTCCTGACTGCTAGGGCCAAGGCTGTTGATTGTGGATCCAAGCAAGATTTAATTGTTAACAATCTCTTCTATCATGATACTGTCAATTGGTTCAATAGGATCTTTGTTTTCTGGATGTTGGGGTTCAATTCATATTGATGGTCAAGGAGGCTTGACCTTCTGCAACAAACACTTCAAGTTCTTCTCAGTTTCAGTGAGCAAGGTTGTGTCATCTGCATAACACAGGTTGTTAACAAGTCTCCAAATTTGATGACATATATTTCTTCATCAAGTCCAGCCTCCTGAATGATCTGTTCTGCATATGGTTTGAAAAGGTATGGTAAAAAGATGCATCCCTGATGCACTCCTTTCTTGATTTTGAACCATGTAATGTTCCCTGCTTGTTTTGCATGAGCACAATCACATGTTCTGTAGATTTGAACTAACAGAGACACCCAGCCTTTGGGTTAGCAGTGCAACATGATACTGACTTGATCAGGTGATTTTATCACCTGAGCTCATTTTGTTCACTGTGTGATTATTCAATTCAAAGTGGCCAATACTGGCCCCGTTGGTCCAGGAAATGTCTTGAGCATCAATCGTCAAGCATTCTAGACAATTTCCACTTTTCCTTGACTCAGACTTCATATACATGTTCATTACTGATAAACTTTTGCAGCTGTTTCTTATCATTTTGCGTCATGCGGCATCAGCGAACAGAGATTGTGAAAGCTTTACTCCACCCACATCATTAAGGTTAACTTTCCTTTGAAGAGACAGCCCTTCCCCAGTTGTAGGCTGATCCATCTGGAAGAAAGCGTTCATCTTTTAGGATGTTATCAGGGAGTCTTCCACTGTTACTCATAAGATTCTCACTGGCCAAGTGGTTTAGGAAATAGCTTGCTAAATCCTTTTTCCTGTTTTGTCTTAGCCTTGTCGCTCTCCAGAAACCAGTCCACCGTGGGTAACTCTGCTGGTGTTTGAAATACTGGTGGCATAGCTTCCACTGTCACAGGAACACACATATGACTATGGTACAACAAACTGACGTTATTATTGTTGTTGTTACGTGCCACTGAATTGGAATGGATTCATAGCTGATTCTAGCAGGTTTTCAGAGACTGCAAATTGCAAGGGAAGAGATTGTCTATCTTTCTTTTGTGAGGCAGCTGATAAAAGATATTAGAATGGAGGGATAGAAAAATACATCTAAAAATTAAGGTAGATGGTACAGGAAAAATCAGGAAGGTGGTAAGAAACACACAACATCTGGAAACAGCTAGAACTGATGGAAATAAGTCATGAACATATTACTAATAATGTCAGCTCTATCAACTAAACATCTATCTGTCTATTCTCTCTCTCTCTCTCTCTTTCTCCCCTATATACATCCATGTATATCTTTGGCATTTTATGCCTTTTCTCCACACTCTGAAATATGAGGAGCTCAGGGAAGAGTTATGAAGCAGTGGGAATGAGGGAAAGTTCTTAAAGCAGGCTTTGAAGTTTGGGGTAAAGGGAAAGCATTGTAGCAATCAATTGGAATGTGACGTTCAATATACAGCAATGATTAGTGCACCTCAAGGAACTCTGGTGGTAAAGAACATTGCATGCGGGCTACTAACTGAAAGCCTGACTGTTTCAATCTGCCAGCTGTTCTTCAGGAGAAAGTTGGGCAAGCTGTTTCTGAAGCCATTTGCAGTCTTGGAAATCTGAGAAAAAGTCAATACAAATTAAGATGGACTCAACTGGGGTGCTGGGAGTTGGTGTATTGGAATTAGTGAGACTGGCTCAGGACAGGGAAGGGTTCATGCTGTACATAAGGTCGCTATGCATCGCAGGCGACTCAATGGCACATAACAACAATAACATACTCTGATGGGTTTGGAAGCAGGAGTGGCATCCACTTCCTAAATAACATGTTTCCGGAAACTCTATGAACTTTGATAAATGTCAATAGTTGTAGAGGGGCTTCAGGCCTTTTGTTCATGGGGTCACTATGAGTCGTGCTCAACTTGACGGCGGTCAACAACAACAACAATAGCAGTGGATTAGTTCTGTTATACTCCACTGGAGATAAATTACTGAATGAAAGAAACATGGTTTCTGATAGGATTGAGCTTGTATCTTAGTAGAAGAAAGAGATTAACACATCAAACAAACACGCAGATACATTCTGTTGTGCTTTGTGCTGTCAATGAATGAAATGGGCTCAGGTGGTGGAGAAGGACCAGGATGAGGAGAGGGATGTGCCAGCAGTGTCCAGCCAAGACTGGAAGGATCAGAAGGGCTGACTTTGCAAAGAATACAGAGAGGAAGGAACAGTGTGGTCAAGGGTGGTCAGGAGTTGGAATGTGTGAAAGAAATCCAGTGTGCCTAGAGCGTGGTGGCCTGAGATGATTTGGTGAGGCGGCCAGGGGCCAGGTCAGGCAGGTCATTAACACCGCAGTGGTGCTTTGGGTTCTATACTTAGAGCAATGAAAACTAATTGAAAAGTTTCAAGCTCCCAGGAGACGGTTTCTTTTAATGGTCTAAAAAAGGCTGACTCTTCACTCAGAACTTTGGCATCATCCTGGAAGGGTAAGGATCTGTGTGCAAAGTGAACTTTGAAGCTCTCAAAACCACCCTTCACTAGATTGACTTTCTTCATGTGACTGTACTGAGGGTATCTAAAAAGTATGTTGCTGGGAGCTCTGGTGGCCTAGTGGCAAGAAGCTGCACTGCAATCCAAGAAGTACATGGTTCAAATCCACCAGGTTCTCTGCTGGAGAAGGAGGGGCAATCTCCTCCTGTACCAGTCAGATCCAATTTGATGGTACATTCACCAAAAAAATAATAAAATAATTTTTTTTTTAAAAAGAATGTTGCTGTATCTTTTACACAAATAATTACACAAGGATCTGGTTTAAGATTTCAGATAATAATGCCTTGTCTTATTTTAGCTATATTTCCATATTGGATTTACTTATAGTTTGCACAGAAATATTTTTTTTGATT
The DNA here is from genome assembly GCF_000299155.1 of Elephantulus edwardii. Classification (NCBI taxonomy): domain Eukaryota; kingdom Metazoa; phylum Chordata; class Mammalia; order Macroscelidea; family Macroscelididae; genus Elephantulus; species Elephantulus edwardii. The sequence continues at coordinate 21,453,953 of NW_006399753.1, forward strand.
TTTTTTTTCTCATTGCCCCTAAACATCTTAGTGTAGAGTCTCTGATGGAGTTATCTGTCAGACTGCTAGGTTAGGGCAGTGTCTCTGATGGAGTCGTCTTCGTGCCCCATGTCCTGTCAGTCAGCTAGGCAGATAGGTGTCTACTGAAGGAAAGGATAAAGAAGAGCCCTCGTGGCACAGGCCGTTCGGAGGCGCTCAGCTAACCCACAGGCAGTACCTCACTGTGGATTCGAACCACCCAGCAGGAGAAAGAGGAGCAACCTCCGTCCGTCCAGTCACAGCCCCAGAATCCCACTGGAGGGTCAGCTATGAGTCGGTTCTGACTGAATGACAATGAGTTTGCTCATCACATATATGTGTGAAAAATTCCTCTGAAGTCACAAATTATATAGTAGCAGAAGATGGATAAGAAAGAGATTATTTCTGTGCCCTATCTCAAGAGTAAGAGAAAGAAAAGGGATGCAAATGTGAGGCAAGTGAGAAAGAAATACCGTACTTTCACCTGCACGCACACATAACACTCATAGGAAACGTAACATGTGAGGGAGTTGTGTGGTTTACAAGCATCATCCAACACACACATTATTTACATTAAAAATGGCAGTTCTTGAGAATGCATTTCAGCTATTCACCTTTATTCATAAATACCAGTAAACTGATTCTTTTTGTTCTTGTTACAGATTTCATATTTGTTTAGAATTAAAGTTTGCATTTTGTGTTTTCCCTATTTTGAAATTCTGTTGTTTTGCTTTAATTTCTTACTAAAAGATTAAATGTTTACTCTGAAACTTGATTATGCACTTGCAATAATCACATGGATAATTTAGATTCACACCTACGTAAATCAAATGACATGTTGTAATGAGAAAGTCTGCTGTCAGAGATCTCTCCAGAGTACTGAGGAGCGATAATGTCAGTTTAAACAATAAGGTACATCTGATTCAGGCTATGGCCTTTTCTATCACTTGCTATGTGTCTGAGAGCTGGACAATGAATAAGCACGACAGAAGAAGAATAGATGCCTTTGAGTTGTGGTGTTGGAGAAGAGTACTGAAACTTCCATGACTTGATGAAAGCACTAACAGTAGGACTTGGAGGAAGTGAAACCTGAGTGTTCCTTGGAGCCAAGGATGGTGAAGTTTAGTTGTATGTATTCTGGAAATGTTGCTGTTAGGTACCACTGAGTCAGAACCAATTCATAGCTAACTCTCCAGGGGGTTTTCACAAGGAGCACATCTCATGGGAGGAGATTATCCATCCCATGATCCTTCCGGTTGGCAGTACAATTCCGGAAACAGATTGCATTGTCAGCCCAAAGGTGTGCGGTTCAAATCTACCAGCTGCTTTATGTACTGCCTCTGAAAATCCATTCGATGGCCAGCTATGGATCAGCTTAGACTAGATAGTCCACAACACAACCCATTCCTTGGAACAGCATGCTTGGACAGGTAGAAGGTCAGTGAAAGAGAGGAAGACCCTTAACAAGATGCACTGACGCAATGGCAGCAGCAAAATGGGCTCAAGTGTGTCAGAGATGATGAGGATGGCGCAGGATAGCACAGGGTCGGATTTGTGGTTCATTGGGTTGCTATGAGTTGTATTCAACTCAATGGCATGTAACAACATAAAATTTCATCTGATGAGGTTCTGTCAGTCTTTCAACTGTAGCATTACAAAGGAGAAGCATCAACTCAATTGCTTTTCAAACACAATTCAAACTACTCACTATGTTAGATTTCTATCACCTTAGATTGAACTCTTCTCTAAATAGGTTAGGTTATACTTGAGGTTTCTGGGAAAAGCAATTGCAAATTTAGTTGAGTTCTGGGCTCTATTTTTATCCAGAAGTCAAGTCTTCCTCATAAATAAACTCTATACCCAGAAAGAACATCAACCACCGTGTATTTCAGGTGAGAAGCTTTGCCGATAAACACATGTCATTAATTGTGTGGTTATTTATGCAAAGCCCATGAGTGAACAGGGTCTTCATTATAATGAGGTCTGAATGCCTATTTTAGGCACTGCTATTTAATTTTTTTTTTATACGGGGACCATGGTCCATTCACACTTCCCTTGAGCAAGCTGAAAACCACTTGCTAGCATGGTGGTCCTTTTCTAGTGGATAAAATATTGCACCAGCTCTCTAAAATGAGCTTATGGGATTGGGATAGACCAGGGAAGAGACTGTATAGTTTCCCAAGGGCAAGAGTCATTGCAATTGTTTTTAGGAGAGTTGTTTTCCCTCCTCCTCCCATCTTCTACCTCCCAAATGAAAGGTGTGTGAGACACCAAGTAGGTTTGCATAACTTGGCCCAAGAGTCTCAGTACCCACAGGCCCTTGCCCATTTCTTCTGGTAGTGGGGAAGAGAATGGATGCTAATGCAGGCTGATTGAGTGCTTGTGTTTGTATTCCTGTTTCAGCTTTCCTTCATTATTTCTCTCTGAGTCAAGGCTACATGGAATCATGGGTGGGAAATGGTAAAGGCAGTGGGAATTTAGCCAAATGTATTAAAGAGAGAAGGAGAGAAAGGAGAGCGAGAGAGTCTTTTCTTTTTGAGTCGACTTTAGTAGATTGGGTCAAAGCTACTGTCAAAAGCTGTGCATAATAGTCTCTTGTCCTGTGAATACATGTAGTGTCTTGTGCCTTTGGGGTTTTCTTCTGCACTTTGGTAATTTGTAGCTTAACTTTATTTTACCCCCTTGACCAATATTGTAGGTATTATTTATCTAAAGTTACAGCTTTTGACTTTACTTCTCTTTTTCTCTCTCTTTCTTTTTCTGTCATATGTCTCACCAATTTTCATTATTTGCCTGTTGATGCTTACTCTGAGTTTATTTTATATGCAGGAATGAGGAAGAGAAAAAAACTCATCTAAGTTTGGATTGAAGCTTCATATAAACCAGGCAAGCTGGAAGCTTAGATTTGAAATGAAATTACTTTTAAGAAAAAAAGAAAGTTTTACTCTTTTGGCATGAGATGCATTTAAAAAACCTTTATCACAGGGCTTGATACATGGCTGACTTATTATCATTGAGTTGATCCATACTCATGTTTGACCCTCCATGTTTTACAGAATAGAATTACTGCAAAGGGTTACTTGGTTGTTATCTTTATAGATTTGCAATTGCTATGTGTCAGAGTGATGGACAATGACTAGGGAGGATAGAAGGAGAATTGATGCCTTTGAGCTGTGGTGCTAGAGAAGAGTGTTGAATGTACGATGGACTGCTAAGAAAACAAACCGGTTCATGCTGGAGAGGGTTAAACCAGGCTGTTCCTTGGAGTCAAGGATTCTGAAGCTTTGTCTTAGATACTTTGGACATGTTGTAAGGAGGGACCAGTCCTTGGAGAGGGACATCATGCTTGGGAGGGTGGAGGGACAGCGCAGGAGGGGAAGATCCTTGACGAGATGGATCGATCCAGTGATTAGGGTAATCGGAGTGGGTGTATCGGAGACAGTGAGGTTGGCACAGGATCAAGTAGGGTTAAGGGCAGTTGTACACAGGGTCACTATGAGTCGCAGACAACTCAACGGCACATAACAACAACAATCTTTACAGAGGGAGTTCTGCTGATGTATTCTACTACCAACACTAAAGTTGTTCCTCTCTGTTGGTGGAAACCACCAGTAGCTCTTCAGCAGAAAGACGGGCAACCTCCTTCTTTGTGACTTACAGCCTCAGAAAATCTGCTATAAGGTCAGTCACGAGTCAGTTCCAACTTGACAGTAATGAGCTTGTGTTCTGAATCTTTATGGAAGGATATTTCTAGGCATTCCTTTTCTGCTCATGGTATGGTGTGGATCTGAACCACTGACTTTTAGATTAATAATTGAAGGCAAAAAAAAAAATTGAGAGACCTAGGAATCTCTGGTGCATGCCAGATGTTCCTTAATATTTAGTTGAACAAAAGCAAGCAGAAGTGGAGGTTGGAGTGAAATCAGCAAGCTTAGAGGTAGAGAACAAAAAAAAAAAGGGAGAGGGGAGAAGGATTTTGCGAAATTCAAGGATAGTGTTCAGTGATGCCAAAAGCCAAAGAGAAGTTAGACAAGAATCTGATGGTAACCACTGAATGGTGGTGGTCATCGGTGACCTTTCTGGAAACCTTGGGAGCAGCAGTGTGGTCTGGAACAGAGACAGACTTCAGGGCAACAAAGAGAGGGTGGCAGCCCACACCAGAGGAGGACCGTGGAAACTGCCCTTGGAAGAAACTTGGCAAGGGACCAGGAGCGAGAGACAATAGCTACAGAAGATGAGATGAGTTAGAGAAGATTTTATACAATGAAAAAAGCTTTTTTAGGCTGTTGGTAAGAAGACTTAGAGACTCTGGAAGGAGATGAATGGAGAAAGCCGCTGAATTGTAAACATGTTTGAAATGAAAAGTTGCTAATGAACTGTCTTTTCAATCACCTACTATGCATCCGAGAGCTGGAGAATGAATAAGAATGACAAGAGAAGAACTGATGCATTTGAGATCTGGTGTTAGTGAAGAGCGCTGAATATCCTGTAGACTGTCAAAAGTACAGACAGATGTGTCTTGGAGAGGTGTAACCAGAGTGCTCTTTGGAGTAAAAGATGACAAAGCTTCATTTCACATATTTTGCACATGTGGTTAGGAGAGGCTACTCCTCGGAGACAGACATCATGCTCTGAAAGGTGGAGGGTCAGTAAAAGAGAAAGACCCTCAGTGAGATGCTTTGATACAATGTTTGTGGACTCAGATGTGTCTGGGATGATAAGGATGGTGCAGGATTGGACAGGGTTCAGATCTGCTCTTCCTAGGGTCACTATGTATGGTACTCCATTGTACTTAACAACGACCTGGGAACTGAGTCTGTCTTATGTGCTCATGACCTTTCCCTGGTTCATGAAAACACTCAAGTAGAAAACCGGAGGCTCCTTGGTCATATGCTCTTACTCTTTGAAAATGCAATCGCCCCCTTGATCAAACAGTTCCCAAACGCTCTGCTGTTCCATTTTCTTATAACATCAGTGGTTTGAATGTGCAACGTGAGAAAAGACCTGGGGTCTTTGAAATCAGACAGATGTGAGTTGAAGTCTTTGTTCTTCCATGTACTAGTTGTTGAGTGTGTTTCTTAAGTTGGGACTAACTTGCCTATACAATACACGAAAAAAGCTCATTGTTGTCAGGTTGAGACTGATTCATAACTGACCCTCCAGCAAGTTCAGAAGCTGTAAATCGTGTGAAAGGAGATTGCGTGTTAGTTGGAGCCATTGGTGGAATCGGACTAGAGAGGTGGCACCTCTGGTTTAGCAGTGCAACTTCTTACAGATTGCTGTTTACCATGGAGTTGGAACCAACCCATAGCTGACCCTCAAGTGGGTTTTTTGTTTTGTTTTTTTTTTTAATTCCATTCATTCATTGTTGCACCCTTCTCCCCACACAAACCTCCCCCTCCTCCCCCCCACCCCCCATTTGCTCCTCTCCTTGAAAAGCAAAAGAAAAACTCCCTCATTGGTACACAATCCCCCCCGCACCTCCCCAAACCCCACGCCCTACCCCCAAATATAATCCACTCTGCAACCCTCATTGTGTACTCCAAGGCAGTTAATCAAATGAGAGGAGATTGCCTGTCCTTCTCCAGAAGAGCAGCTGGTGGCCTCGAACTAGGTACCTTCGATATTGCAGTGCAGCTTCCTACCACTAGGCCACTAGAGCCAACATAGTTTCCTTATAAAATAAAGATGGTCCATATACAATAAGGATGATTATAATTGCTTTTTTGGATATTTGAGAAAATTAGAGGCAATTCATATACCAAAGCCAACTATCTTCACTTGATCTTAGCCAAAAGGCCAAGAAGCGATGAAATCCAACTATCTTGAGTCAATTTTGATTCACTGAGACCTTCCATCAGGTTTTGAGACTATGAATCCTTACAGGAAGAGATTACCCATCTTTCTCCAGTGGAGCTACTGGTGGATTTGAACCAGTGACCTTTCAGTTAGGAGCCTTTCATGTCACCAGGCTTTCTTAATGCATATATAGGCCCTACTATTAGGCCTGGCTCAATAAATGTTTGGTATATTCATAGAAAAGAAAATCCAAATTCTGGAAACAAGAATCTATACTAGTCACATTAATATTTTGAGAGTTTATTGTGTTCTAGGTGCAGAGTGGAACATGTCCTGTTCTTTTTAATTCTTACATTTTGTAGATTGATCCATAGTCACAGATTTGAAGGGAACTTCTTTAATGCTGAGGCAATCCCAGACGAATGGGGTCAATATTTTTCCCTGAATGTGCGAGTCAAGCATATTAATAGGTTCATTTTGTAGATAAGGAATCTAAAGGATGTCTGCAGAAGAGCTAGGATCCCAAACCATCTCAATACAAGGTCAGATCTAGACCTCAATCTTGACCCTGTGCTTTCTCTCTTCCCATCTACCTGCAGTGGTGTGAAAGAACGGGACTGTCAATTCTGCTTAGGAAGTTAACAGATCATTCATTTCATAAAAATTTAAAATACAAACCAACCAACCAAACAGCCAACAAACAAAACCCAGGCCCATTGTCACCTAGTTGACTCTAATCATGGTGAGCCTCCACTGGTTTCTGAGGCTGAACTCTTAATGGAGCGTATTATCTTTTTCCTGAGAATGACTTAGAAATTAGAACTGTCAACCTTTACGTTTAGTAGTCTAACTTGTAATCTATTTCCTTGTCAAGGCTACTTACTCAGTCCATAGAACCTGTTTTGTTTGTTTTCGTGACAGACGGAGGAGAAGAGATGAATTAATAACTACCCTTTGTTTAATACTAACAGGAATGTTTTTTAAATTGGGGTTGAGCGTAGAATCCGATCACTTATTTTTTTTTTTTTTGGCACCCCTGCAGCCTTTGATATGGATTGCATGTTAACATCAAGAAAATAAAAATCCTCACCCCTGGATTGATAGGCAGCATCATGATGGATGGAGAAAGGATGGAGACTGTCAACGACTTCATCTTACTTGTTTCCACAATCAGTATACTTGGTACCAGCAATAAGGAGATCACGAGATGTATTGTGCTGGGAAAGTCTGCAGTCAGGGATCTCTTCAAGTTATTGAGGAGCGATGACGTCAGTTTGAGGACAAATGTACACCCGATTCAGGCTGTGACCTTTTCAATCACTTGCTGTGTCTCTGACAGCTGGACAATTACTAAGAATGACAGAAAAAGAATTGATGCCTTTGAATAGTGATGCTGGAAGAGTGCTGAAGATCCCATGGATTGCAAAAAGAACAAACAGGTATGTCTTAGAGAAGACGCAGCCAAAGTGCTTCTGGGAGGCAAAGATGATGAAGCTTCAGCTCTCATGCTTTGGGCTTGTTACTAGGAGAGGTTATTCTTTGGAGAGGGATGTCATGCTTGGATGGGTGGAGGAAAGACAAAGGAAAGAAAGAAAGAGTCTCAACCAGGTGGATTCACACAGAGTGACTGCAGCAATGGGTGAGTGTGTTGGAGACTGTGGGTCTGGCACAGGACAGGACAGTGTTCAGATTTGTTGTTCATAGGGTGACTAGGAGTTGTACTTGACTCAATGACACCTAACAACAACTACAACAACTGTTGCAGGTGAAGACTAGGGAGCTCTGGTAGCCTAGTGGTAAGAAGCTGTGCCTCAATCCCAAAAGCATATAGTTTGAAACCACAATTAACTCTGCAGGAAAAGGAAGGGCAATCTCCTCCCTTGCATTTTACTGCCTCTGAAAAGCCTCTAGAGAGTCGGCTATGAGTCACTTCTGACTCCGCACAGCAACATCATTTGAAGGTAAGGAGTTACAATACCAGTCTAAAGGCATGCAATCTGAATACGATTTGATAGTACTTACTAGCAGCAAGAGTTGAAGCCCTGGCCAGCTCTGGTGGCCTACTCCGTAGGACATTGCCCTGCACACTCAAAGGCCAGGACTTTCTGGCTGTTTGAATTCACCAGAGAGAGAGAGAGAAAAAAAAAAAAAGGCAATTTCCTTCTGTTGGATTTACAGTCTTAAGAACTCAGCAGAATATCGGCTATGAGTCAGGTCTGACAGAATGGCAATGAGTTTTTAGGTGGGTTTTTTTTTTGAGCTGAAGCACACGATAAACTTGGTTCTTTCAAGGTAATTGTAAACAGCTCTCTGTGGCTGTGCAAACCCGTATCATATGCATCTGTTGACATAAAAAGGAGTTCCGTTGCTCTGAATAAAGCATCTGTTTTTTCAGCATTTACAAGTCAAGAGGTTTATCCAGGGAGATGTAAGTGGTTTTACTGGATCTGAATATAAAAGCAGCAGTTGAACTTATGTCCACAACCTCTGCTTCCACAGAGACGGAAATAGAAGTATTTAAGGGCAAAAATCAACTCTTTTTTAAAATACTATTTTGTTCCAGAGCAATATATATTGAAAATAATTACAACGAAAAGTAATTTTATTACTAATGTGTAGACTTATGAGTGGAGCTTAGTAAGATGGCAATATGATTTCTTAAAGAAACTGTATCTTTCATTTCTTTTTGTGCCTGTGTTGTTCATAAGACAGAGACCAAAGGAGAATGACCTCAGGGAAGAACTCCAAAACCTGAAGCATCATGATGGGCAAGGCGATTTGGGTAGAGAGAGAAGTCTTCATTAAATAAATGCTCAGATATAGCATTGCCATGGCAAGAAGCTACTTTGTCAATCTAGGGTCACACATTTCAAATCCACGAGCTTCTCCAAGGGAGAAAAATGGGCAAATTTTTTCTATGTTATTTACTGTCTCTGAAAGCCAGCTGTGGGTTTATTCCAACTCACTAGCACAAACAACAACAGCATATGTCTCCAAATCACCTGTTCACACTTCTACTACTGTTACAATCACATATATTGTCATTGTTGGGGCTGTCCAGTTAAGTACAACTCATAGTGGCCCTATGAACAACAGATCTGAACTCTGACCTATCTTGCTCCATTCTTATCATGCTTGACATTGTAGCTGTCACCGTATCACTTCATCTCATTGAGAATCTTCTTCCTCTTCTCTGACCCTCCATCTGTTCAAAGCATGATGTCCCTTTCCAAGAAATTGCCTCTCCTAACTGTGAGACAAAGCTTTGCCATCCTTCCCTTCAAGGAGCACTCTGACTGCAGTTTCTTGAAGATGTATTTGTTTGTTCTTTTGGCAGTCCATGGGATATGCATTCAGACTCTTCTCTAACACCACAACTCAAAGGAATTGATTCTTCTTCTGTCAGTCTTATTCATTGTCCCACTTGCAGATGCATTGTAGGTGATTACAAAAGCCATGACTTGAATCAGGCACACCTTACTTCTGGTTTGTTTTTTTATTTTTTTGCCTGTGCTGTTCTATTTTTTAAATTGTATTTCAATTTCCCCTCCATTGTTACATATTTTCTCCCCATCCCCCTTATCGAGCTCTCCCTGCAATGTACCCCTTGCTCCAGATTTTTATTTTAAAGTTTGTTCTTATCAGAACAGCACTTTTCTGTCAGTTTGCTGTACTAGGGTAATTTGTGTGTTACTGTAGTATTGGAAACGATGCCACCTATGTTTCAAATGCTTGTTAGGTCACCCAGGGAGGATAGGTTTCACTAGAGCTAAGATAGACTAGAAACCAGGATTGGCCATCTACTTTTGAATTAATAGGTCTTTGAGCACCTTATGAACAATGGAGGAACATGGGTAGCTAAACTAATCACATAAATAGAATACCTAAAATGTTATTTTAAAATGCACTCAAATTTTCTGAAACCATCAAGGCTCGATGAATCTGTGAATTTGTTATCCTGAGATAATCACTAAACCTTAAACCAACAATATCTCTTGTGGTCTTCTTTGAAAACAAACAATACTTTAGCTTAATTACTAAAGAACATCTCCCTTGAAAATTGTGCTCTGTTCTTTTTTTAACATTATACTCTTTTAAAATTTATCTATATGGAGTCAAAATGATAAAAGGTTCTCAAAAGATTAGAAGGAAAAATGTAGGAAGTGGTGACAGTATGTTAATGAGAGTGGGACAATAGAGAAGAATGAGAAAGGTTACAAAGCTTGAAGAATGTAATCAATGTCACCGAATTTTATTTGTAGAAATTGCTGAACTGATGTTTTCTCTGCTGCATATATCTTCAACAACAACAAAAACAGCTATTCATATACTTATTATATATAATTATATGCATAATTTTTTAACGTGTCTTTAATATTATTTTGATCAGAGATGCCGTATGCTTCTTTCAGTTATTCTTTCCTTCATAAACTGAGGATCTGGCTTTGGGGTTAGTTTCGTTTATAAAGGTCTTGACTTCCACAAATAACGGACAACAACTCTCCTTACTATTTCGCCAATGGTGGTTTTCCAGTTGGAATGACTTGCAGGCGACAGTTTGGCCAAAAATATCTTAGTAACCAGAATTTTATGGGGAGGGCTCAGGATAGTTTTCGTGTTGTTGTACCTTAGCTATATTTCTGTGTTTCTATGTTAAAAATGAATCTCTCCTGACCAACAAATAGGAGGAGTTCTCTACAGGAACAATGAACCAGCATTAGTTTCATTCTTTCCAGAAAAAGTCATTGTCAGAATTGTGTATATGTATTTTTTCTTCTTCTTGAAGTTTTCTTTTGGAATTTCTCTTGGGAAGGAAGACGTCGGAATGGTCAGGCCTGAAAGGAAACATAAGGTACACACAAAATGGGTAATTGAAGAGAGTTAAAGGAAAAGTTATTTGGAAAAGTATGGATAGGGCTAAGACAACCGAGAAACAGTGGATGATGAGATAAAACCTGTTTTAGTGAAGAAGATATGCCTTTAATTTCTTTGGTAACTATAGCAGAGGACTCTGGTTCCTTCTTTCTCTGGCTCCTTTTCAAGGAAGCACTTGCTCAAGAAACTGCCTCTGACCACTTCTTCCTGCCACATTCTCTGCTCTTCTGTTGCCTCTTGCTTACTCTAGTCTATCATTTCAGCTTCTGAATTCCATGTTCTTTGTGATAACCTCCACCCCTTCATGTGAGCTCCTCAGGAACATAACTGGGTTTCACTTGACTCTGCAGTCTCAGGTCTAAGAACAAGATTTGACCAACAGTGGATGCCCAATACTTACTAGTTAAACTGTACTGGTTTAAAACAGCAAAATGTGCCCCAAAGCAAATAATGAACTTGAAAACCTCGATTATGAACTTTGATAAATGATGATAGTTGTAGAAGGCCTGAGCCTTTTGTTCACAGGGTCACTATGAGCTGTGCTCAACTTGAAGGCAATCAACAACAACAACAACATTCCTAGATTTCCACTAATGTTCAGAGTGATCTCTACTCGTATCAAATTGAGTTTTCTCAGTTAAAAAAGTAGGAATAAATCGGATCATCTCTGGTCTAATCCTGTTATCAGAATCTTGTACTCTTACATTTAAATGTCACAATTTCCACTTCCACTCCATTATTAAGCTCTTAGTGCTTTGGTTTCTTCAATTCAAATGTAAAGTTCTTCCTGTAGTGTTTGTTAACACCTTGCCCCAAAGTCAAGATAAATTTATTTACTCCCTTATTTGGGCTCCTTTTCCAGTTTATCGATGTATAAGGCCTAGTATTTCTCTCTTCATTCTTAGTTGCCAGCAGTTGATCCTTGCCTGGCTAGATTAGGAATGGTTTGGTTCATAATCTCCGTGCCTACCAAGCCCTTGGTGAATGTTTGAGAAATGGAGGAATGGAAGAAAAGACCAAGTATTCTTAAATTATGTTCATGGGAAAGATGGTAGCATAAAATGACTTTATTTTGGCAAATACAGTAGTAATTGCTTTGGATTTATACTACCCAGAGAATTTACCAGTGGCTGAGTGTTTCAAAGTCCATCATCTCTACTCTTTCCTCTATGTTTCTTCTTGAAGGGAATTGGATATGCCAGCAAGATGAATTATGTGCTTGATCTCAATGACATTATGGCTTTGTGATTCAGTCTTTGTTTCAATTTAACTTTAAAAGAAAAGAAATTCAAGATAGCCTTATAGGATAGGAACTACAGTTTCTATGTGTTCTTTAAGATTATTTTTAAAAATTTATTTTGTTACTGAGAATATGCATAGTCAAACATATACCAATTCAACCACTTCTACGCTTGCAATTAAGTGACAGTGTCTATGTTCTTCAAGTTATACACTCTCAGCCTCCTTATCTATTCTTTTAAAAACATGACTTTTTTTTTTCGTAGTTGAGCATATAGGTTGTTTCTTAGAAGAATAATCCCAGCATACTTAATATCTTATTTTCTTTTAGTTTCTAAAATGAGAAATTTGGGAGAGATTTTATAATTTGTTGAGCCATGAAAGTTCTGAGACACAGACTTAACTATCCCTGAAAATTCTCACTCACATATTAACTTAAAATTGGAGATTTAAACCCACCTTGTGGCACTATGAAAAAAACTCCTCCAAACATCATCATCTGATTCCATAAAGTTACTTCACTTACTTATCTGTAAAACAAGGTTAGTAAGTTCTGTGTCTCATAGAATCATTGTGATAATTGTATGATTCAGGTAAGTGTCTGATAGGAATATGAACATTTTTATTAACAGCAACAAAAAAATCACACTGCCACATACCAGATTAATTTATTCTCATTTAGTTGGTCTTTGAAGCTATAGGATATAGAAATTATCTCAAAAATTCAGTGAATTATGAAGAAAATTGATCAAATTTTTGGTCTCCCCTCTTCTGGTATTAATATTCTAATGTCTGTCTAAGAAACCACCTTTGCTGATCTTTCTCTTACTTTATGTAATCACAGTCATAAGAACTAACGTCAGTTCTGTGGACATGCTACTTAAATCTAAACACTCATCTATTTGCTGTTTCCTGGGAACAATGAGTGATTCAAGAAGTGAAAGGTGACACTGGTTGAGACTTCAGTTGGAACTTCAGGAGAAGAAAAGTCGCTCATTCCAACTTGACTTGGCTCCAGGACTATGATGTTCCTGAGGACTGTCTTACTCCCAGGAGAGGAGAACAGCCCTGTGTGGTTTTATGATGGTAGAAGCAGAACAGAGAAAGAGCAGTATTTCCTGACCAAGTCCAAGTCAGAACTACATACTGCAGTCTGTACTGGCCTCCACTGTGAAGCTTACAGGATTCTCACATGCAGAGACTAGAGAAGTGGAGGGAAGGAAAGGGAGAGCTTTTAAATAATATGGGCCAAATATTACAGGCTTTGTTGTTGTTGTTCAATCTAAGGGAGGCCTGGGTTAAGCAATTGGCTACAACCAAAAGGTTCATGGTTCTAACCCACTCAGTGACTCCATGGGAGAAAGAACTCATGATCTGCTTCCATAGAAATTACAGGCCAGAAAATTCCACAAGGAGTTCCACTTGGCCACAGGGGGCCCCTCTGGCTTGGCATGGACTATGTTGCACCGAACAACAACAATGAAAGTTTGGGTCAAGTTTGAAGTGTCCAAACATACATAAGAGCTGCTTATATCTTTCTTTCTGAAAATCAAGGTCTGTGAACCAATCTTAGACTCAGAAAACAATCTTAGCCTCACACCTCCCACTGCCACTCTCAACATCATTTGGTATCTTAGGCTCTTGCTTTAATTTCTATCTTTTGGCCCTGCAACCACCTCTGTAAATTAATCTCTTCTATGTTTTGATGGTTACTATTGACGTAGTTCAACTAACAGATGCTGCCCTGGATGTGCCCAAGCCATGCCAAGAAATCTGGAGGACAATCACTTGGCCAGCTGAGTGGAAGAGATCTGTATTTGTTCCCATTCCAAAGAAAGGTAATCCAAAAGAGTGTAGAAATTATCGAATATCAATGATATCACATGCAAGCAAGATTCTGCTGAAGATTATCCAAAACGACTGGAACAGCACATCAGCAGAGAACTGCCAGAAGTGCAGGCTGGGTTTAGAAGGGGTCATGGTACTAGGGATATTGTAGCTAATGTTCGATGGATCTTGGCTGAAAACAGGAAGTGCCAGGGGGATGTCTATCTGTGTTTCATTGATTATGCAAAGGCGTTTGTGTGAATCACAACAAACTGTGGCTGACTCTGAGAAGAATGGGAATCCCAAAACTCTTGGTCATGCTAATGTGAAACCTATACTTGGACCAAGAGGCAGTTGTGAGAACAGAGCAAGGAAACACTGCATGGTTCAAAATTGGGAAGGGTGTACACCAGGGAGATGTCCTATCATCATATGTTTCCAACCTGTATACAGAACAGATTATCTGGGAGGCTGAGCTCTATGAGGAGAATTGTGACATCAGAATTGGAGGAAGACTCATCAACAATCTGCATCTGCTTGTTGAAACTGAGGAGGACCTGATGTGCTTGCTGTGGACGGTCAAGGACTGCAGCCTTCAATATGGATTGAAGCTCAATATCTAGAAAACAGAGATTCTCACCACTGGGCAAATTTGCAGCATCAGGATGGATGGTGAAGAGATTGAGATTGTTCACAGCTTCAGTTTGCTTGGCTCCACAGTCAATGCTCTCGGCACCAGCAGCCAGGAAATTAAAAGACGTATTGTGATGGGAAAGTCTGCTGTTAGGGACCTCTCCAAAGTACTGAAGAGCAGTGGTGTCACTCTGGAGACTAAGAGACACCTGATACAGGCCATGGTCTTCACAATCACTTGCTATGTGTCAGAGAGCTGGACAATGACTAGGGAAGATAGAAGGAGAATTGATGCCTTTGAGCCATGGTGCTGGAGAAGAGTGTTGAGAATACTATGAACTGCTAAGAAAATGAATATGTTCAAGCTGGAGAGGGTTAAACCAGGCTGTTCCTTGGACACAAGGATTCTGAAGCTTTGTCTGACATACTTTGAACATGTTGCAAGGAAGGACCAGTCCTTGGAGAGGGACGTCATACTTAGGAGGGTGGAGGGACAGCACAAGAGAGGAAGACCCTCTCTGAGGTGGATTGATTCAGTGGCTGGAGTAATCGGGGTAGGTGTGTTGGAGACAGTGAGGTTGACACAGAATAGAGCAGAGTTTAGGGCTGTTGTGCATAGGGTCACTATGAGTCACAGGTGACTTGATGGCACATAACAACAACAACAACAACAACGTTTTGATAGGCTATAAAGCTACCTACCTGTCAGCTCCCTTTTAGGGTTGAGATGTCTTACTCCTGTTAGTCTTTGAACAACACTAACTATGCCATCAGCGTCCTTTAAGTGCCCTGATAAATAAATACATGACCAGTATTCTATGTGTAGCTAGTACCATCTCATTCCCTTTGAACTTGTCACAAGATAAATATGAGTATCAGACCCTGTGCAAGCCTTGGTGCTTGCTTTTCTGTTTTTGAAAACCCAGAGACCAGCTCCGTCAGCTGAATTAAAAGTGAAAGGGACACAGCTGCATAGGTTTCCACTGATTGGCTGGGAGGGTCCTCACTTGCAGAGGCTGGAGAAGAAAGGAGGGCAATGGGAGGAGAGTGGCTTGATTATGGTATAGTTTTTCTCTCTTTGGGAGCAGTTCAAGTGTATTCTCCAAATGTCAGGGAACCAGTGACTCATCAAATAACTGAGTGTTGGTTTTGGAAAAGAGAGAGGAAGTCACTGTTTGGGAGCTGAGCGATGGCTTTACACTAAGGTAAGATCTCATCTCACCAGTGGGACTGAAATGTTGGCAGGAACCTTGACTCTTTTCTGTGCCTGGGAGAGGTGCCACGTCCCTCAGATCCCAGGAGGAGGGTGGCACACTTGGTGCCAGAAAACCCCTAGCCTGAGCCTCTGATGGTAACACATCCCTGTCTTCAAGGCCCTATGACCTTCTTTTCCTTAGCACAGAAAGGAAGCAATCTTCATCATCTATCCCCCACGTCACCAGAGATGAAATGGGGAGAGGACCTGTCACATGGCTAATCTGGGAAAATATGAGCTAAAGAAAAGCAGCTGTTGGAGGGAATCTTGCCAGATCTACAGACCCTAGACCATTACTTTTCTCACTTGTTGAGCCTGGGGAGTTGTGAAAACATAATTACTAATTCATAAGCAGAAGAGAGGGATAGTGACTCGAGAGGGAAAAACAACAATGAAATAGGGCTTCTATGGCCAAACTATGGTTCCTTACGTAACACTTCATATGAAATCATATTACAGATCCTACTACATGCAACTGATGTGTTTAGATATTGGAGTTGAGATACATGCTTTGACTATATTCTTTCCCCTAACACTTCCCTCTGGGATATTTCTACTCTCTCTCTCAAAAAAAATAAAAAAAATCTACAACTCTTCTGTCTGGTTCATTTATTAACGTTTCCTTTCTAAAAGGATGACTAGATGCCTGTAGGTGTTTGCATGTGCCTGGCCACGGTCGCAGGAGCTTTAGAATGCAGTCACATGGTATGGTAGCAGGGCTTGTTGTACCTGTTAAAAGGAAGTCTTGGTGCTGGAATTGGGGAGGCAGGTGGAGTCTGGCCCCAACTGTTAAAGCCTTTCTTTAGAATGTAACTTTCACATGGCATCTTGGTCCTCAGATTTGGCCTTTAATTGCAAAGCTGGGACACTGAGAAAAGGGCTTTTCAGTAGTTCGTCACACAGATGTGTAAAAAGAGAGCTTTTGTGGAAGTTCTTAGACTTGCCTTTCTTCCTTTCAGCTTCTTATCTGAACATGGTTGTTGTGTGCCATCGTTTTGGAACCCACTCATAGCTGACCCTCCAGTAGGTTTTCAGAGGCAGTAAATCACGTGGGAGGAGATTGTCCATCTCTGTTGGAGCAGCTGATGCATTTGAACCACATGCCTCTGGGATTGCAGTACAGCTCTCTACCACTAGGCCACCAGAGTTATTTTACACTGTAAAGGAAAGGGCATATTTGATGAAGGGAATGAAATAATCTGACACTTCAGATAACTTCAGGAGGAACAGTAAATGGATCAGAGTCCTAAGAGAATAATGTTTGGGAAAGTTAATGGAAATATTGACTGTAAAAATGACAGAAGATAAAAATGGAACAAAAATAGTAAGAAAAGGGTCTTGGAGAGGAAAACCAGTGTGAGGCTAGAACTGAAGCTAGAGCAAGGAGTCTTTGCCCAAGTTTGTGTGGAGGAGACATTGTAATTGGCTGGACTAAGAGCTTTGGAACATTGGCCTAAAGACATGAGGCTGAAAGTTGAAATGCCTGAAAACATGGCACATTTCAGTAGCTGTCCTGACTGAGTGACTATACTCTGCTGACAACCTGAATTTAAATAGCTGTTGATATCACTCATCACTCCGATTAATCATTGGCTGGGGGCAGTGGAGGGAGAATGATATTAAGAATTTTTTAAAATATTTAAACAAAATATATGCTTTTACTTTCCCCCTCCTTGGTCTGTCTCAATCCTTTGTTGTTGTTGTTGTTTAAATGGAGTTTAAATTATTATACTGAGTGAAATATCTCAGTCATATAAGGATAAATACTGCATAACACTGCTGCTATAAAAGGAAAAGAGTGGCTAGATAATGAATACTGTATTGATCAGATGAGGGGAAGAACTCTCTTAATCTTATTTATACATTTTTCTACTTGACTAACATCCACAGAGTTGGTTCTAATTCATTGTGACTCCCTGTCTGATTTTGATGGCTATATATTCTAGTTGGAGAAAACCATTTGGCTTTCTTCTCATAAGTGGTTGATAGATTTGATTCCCTGGGGATGCAAAACCCTTTTGTTAGTAGAGTGACACACCATGGACTCTTCCACCAGAGTCCCTTTGTATTTTTCCTACTGATTTGAAGGTATTACATATTTGGGAAATAATCCTTCGTCTGTGATACTTGAGGGAAAAAATACATTCCCCCTCCCCTCAAATTAAGGTGCTCGTACAGATAAGCGTTTGTATGTCATTGTTGTTTAGGTAAAATAAAAGGACAGACACAGATCTGCGCACAGACTATGTATGGGAACGTGCAGAGATTATTAACATTGGTTACTACCAGGGAAGGAAACATGGTATTGTGGCGACTGGTGAAGAAAGAAGAATATATATTCTTCTGTGAGAATATATTACTTACACTTATGCTGTAAAAATATTTTTATTAATAAGCAAAAAAGTGTCAGATACTACACTTATGGGTGTAATATGATTCATCTTTTCTAAAAGAAAAGCAGTCTCTAACGACTCTCAGAAAAGGACTACGTTTTGAGTGAATTCAATAGCTCTTCTTTTTCTATTTTTTCTCTTCTATTTCTATTTTTCTATTTTCTGTTTTTGTTTCTTCCCCCCCCCCCAACTTTGTTTGCTAGCTATTCTGCCATGACAATTTATGTCTTTGCTAAGAAAAATTGCTAATGTTTTTACTGGTTTTTTTTTTTAATAACTTTTTTTTGGAAGAAAATGAACAATGATTAGACTGAGAAATTCAATGAATTTTTTTTAACACTTCTTTTATCTCTGATACCATAGAGGGGATTGGGACACAGAGGTGAAAAGATTTGCACACTGATTTCAAGGAAGTACACAAATTAGTAAGTACAGTAAATATGCCCTAAGTACTGAAATTGAGGTTTATTCAAAAGACAGAATAGATAGGCACAAACAACAACGAGGCTCAAACAGCAATACTTATGAAGGCAGTACAGGGCTGAACTAGTTTTTAGTTCTGTTATACATGGGATTATCAGGAGTAGAAACAGACTTTACAGCACTTAACACAGTAAAACACCTGAAATAATGTTTCTTCAACCATAAAGAATTTTGTAGGTTGAGATTGCACAGGTTAATAAAAAAAAAACAAACAAACCAGAGAGGAGGTATTTGACCTGAGACTTAAGAATGAACAAAGGATGCAGTTGAGAATGAAAGCAAACTGTTCGAGGTTGAGGATCATCTCCTAATCATGCTTATATTCCAACGGCTCAACACGGTGCCCAGGATGTCATTGTTGTCATTGTCGTTATATAGCATGGAGCCAGAAGATATTCATAGCTGAATCTCCAGTGGATTTTCAGAGACAGTTAATGACACAGGAGGAGATTGCCCATTTTTCTCCAGGAGAGCAGCTGGTACATTTGACTCTTGTGCCTTTAGGTTGGCAGCACAACTCCTTACCATTTTGCAGAAAATAGTTGTTATTGTCAAGTTGGAACCAGCTCATAGCTTGAATTTCTGGTGGGTTTTCAGAGGCAGTAAATTGCACAGGAGGAGATTGCCCATCCTTCTTCCACAAAGCAGCTGGTGGTTTCAAACTAAGTGTCTCTGGAATTACAGCCCACCATCTTACCACTAGGCCACCAGAGGGACCATAAAATACTGCAGTGTCACAGGAAATGGTCACAATGAGAGAGGATGAGTGGTTGAGTTCAGATGATGAAATGATGAAGGATAGGAAAGAAATGATGACGGAGGTCAAACTTAACAACTGCCTCGGTGTCTCGAACATCCCAAATTATGCCAGGTTAGTTTGAAAGGGTCCGTTTTTGCCTTTGAAGTTTGCAAGTCTGCAATTAGGAAACTAACCATTGGGACAATCTGACTCAATAAGCAGAATTGCAAATCTCTGTTCTAATTACATTCAGAAATGTTAAAAGATCTGGTTATATTTTGGTCTAAAGAATGGACCACAGATTTGAAGGAGTCAGAGTTTGAGTATTTTCTGGAATCTTATTGCTCATCTTTAATTGAAGGGATATTTACTTTTAAACTCTGTTTTCGGGTCAACCCAATTATGCATCTCTCTGATACATGCTCTCATTTCACCTTAGCAGATTGGTTTCATTAGAAATACTCATGGTGGGGTAATGTTAACACATCACTGCTTCTAAACTAGGCACGATTGATGAGAGATTTGGATGGACTTGGTGGGTTGCTGTTCCAATTTCAGACAGTGTGCTGGCGTTCCATGAGGGTTTGCCGAGCGCAGGGAATGATAGCTAAATGGGCTTTTCAGACCTTACATGGAGTAGAGGAGCTTAAGCCTTTGGAGAGGCCCTGAACTCCTCTGGGAAACATTATTTGAAATGCTTTGCTGTTGTTTGGTGCTATAAAGTCTGTGCCTAACTCAAAATGACCCCACACGTAACAGAACAAAATACTGTCCAGTCCTGAACCACCTTTATGATCATTGCTGTTTGAGCTCTATTGTTGTATCTACTGTGTCAAACTATCTCATTGAGGGTCTTATTTTTTACTGACCCTCTCTACAATCCCAAAGACAGTCTTGAATCCATTAGCTGCTCCATGGGAGAAGGATGGGCAGTCTCCTTCCGTGCAATTTATTGTCTCTGAAAACCCACTGGAGGGTCAGCTATGATTCCAACCTGATGGCACACATCAATAACAACAACACTTTACTAAGCATGATGTCTTTCTTCCCCAGAGATTGATCCCTCCTAATAACATGTCCAAATCACATTGAGATGAAGTCTTGCCATCTTTACTTCTAATTGTATTTTTCCTCCAAGACAAGATTTGTTTATTCTCCTAGCAATCTGTGGTTTAGTCAATATATATTCTTCACTAGACTCATAATGTAAATACATTGATTCTTCAGTCTTATTTACTGTGTAGCATTCCCAGGCATATGAAGCAAATGAAAATATCATGGCTTGAATTAGAAGTACCTTATTCTTCAAGGTGACACTTTTAAAGAATCTCAAAAGATGTAGCAGATTTGTCCGATGCTGTATATTGTTTGAGTTTTTGACTGTTACTTCAATGGATACTAGTTGTTGGTCTAAGTAAAGAAAAATTTTCAACAGCTTCAATATTCTCTTAGCATAACATGGTGCTGCTTATTGGTCTACTTGATGAAAGACAAGGAGGTCAGCCTTCTGGTGAAAGAGCAAAATAGAAAAGAATGGTGTATAAATCAGGTTAGGCAAATAGAAAATGTTCAAACTATTTCATAGGTAGATAACACTGAAGAGATTTGGCAACTCAGGTTCCTGCATTCTTGGCTTAAGAAATAGCTAGAAAGAGAGGAATTTTCTACGATGATCGTGTCAACAGACTACCACTTATATAGTCTCAAGGCTGAGATACCAAAAAGCCAAACTAATAGTTTCATTCAGTGGTTTACCAAATTATAATATTACTTGAATTGGAAGTCACATCAGATCTCTCCTAAAGTTAGGACATCAATATAGACATGAGACTCAAAGGGAAATTTATGGGAACAGTCAATGTCTAAACTCATAGCCCTCAAGCCTTGAGGCAACCTTGCATCAATTCTTCTTCCTTTATCTAACAAAGTTTTGCACTGTTGCTGAAAAGCAATGTAATGCTCATGCCTGAGAGAATTATCTTGCAAGCAAAAGCCACATCAAAGCTTTCTTTGTTTCCATTTATGATCCTCGTTGGCCATGGATTGCCTGGAGTAGGAACATTTAAACCTTTTATCCCTAAAGTATTACATGACTTCTTACTATCTTATGTGGACAAAATATTAAGATATGAATACAGAAATGAATTCTGAGGATGTGAGATTAAGAATGGAAGAAGCTAATTTGCTGGGAGAATTTGTTGGGTATTGGTTCAATTTACAGTAATTTTTAGCTCAATTTTACAGGATTTAACAACTGAAAGTGGCTCTGATTTATTCACTTGGTAGATAAAATATGGATCTATACAGGTTGGAAGTCATATGGATCAGCCGGATTCTACAGAGGTTTGTTTTCTGGTGTTGGTGACGATTAGGGTGGAATGTTCACTCACCATTGGGTGTGAGTTGATTTTATTCAGCCTCCTATTTAAAAATGCATTTGCACCCTTGGGCCTGTGGCCTTTGGGCCTGAATTTAATTGTTTTTGGCCAAACATTCTTCTAAGTGGTACAGCACTGGTCTGTCTGTCCATTTGCTGCACAGAGATAACTCATGGTTGCTGTGAGGCTAAACAATGTGACACTGATGTGTCAAATGCGATAATGGTTACCAATAGTGAACAGTGTTTGGTGGCATTTCCCCGAATAAAACAAGCTTGGAAGCAAGAGTGGCATCCACTTCTGAAATAGCTTGCCTCTGGAAATTCTATGAACTTGGAGAAATGATGAAAGATATATAAGTGGTTAGGTTTTTCATTCATAGGGTCATTACGAGCCGTCTATGACTTGAAGGCAGTTAACAACATGTGAAAAAAATAATGCCAAACTCATCAGTAAAATGTTGGAAGAAATCCAAACACTCTCAGAGACTGTCAGGTCAAAATGGATTGGTAACAGATAATTCACTCCTCCATTGTCTAACTATGCTCTCTGAAAGTCCACAAATTGTATTTCGCATAAAACTTGAGAGACACATTTATAATTGGTGATATGAGTTCACCCAGAAGCACACTGGAAAACAGACTGGGTGATCTGCTAACCAAAACCAGCCATTGAGAACCCTACTGAACACGGTTCGACTCTTATACACATTAGGTCACTATTATCGGGTCTGAAACTGATGGATGAGACAGTAATTGGCTTGATTTGTTTTTATATAGGAATTTAGGTCGAATCTTCATTAAAAAGACTTGTTAAATTTTTTTGAGCACCTACTATGCCCATTACTGTGCTAAAACCACATGTGATTCTGACTTATATTGACCCACAAGCACAAAGCAGAATCTGCTTGGGAGCAGACTGCCTCATCTTCCTTCTGCTGAATGGACTAGAACAGCCAACCTTTCAGTTCTCAGAGCAACATCCAAATCTATGTCACCAGAGTCCCCTGCACCCTGTTAGGAATGCCAAAAATTATCTTTTCCTTCAGTCTATCAACTCCTCTCAGTTTTCCTGTGTTTCTCTTACAGATCAGCCTCAGAGAAAATACAGTCATTTGTTAGTCTCTTTTTCAGCACGAGAATCTTGGTTGAAGTAATTCTAAAACTCAGCAGTGTTGCTTTTAGTGTGCCCTGGAGATAAAGCAGGGCATCCGCAGAAGATCTGCCCACAAATAGGCGTGTATGTTTGCTCTGAGCTTGTCCCTGTCCTTTTGAGGTTAACAACAACCACTCGGTTTTTTTGTTTTTTAACCACAAGTCCCTGGGTACCACTGTCAGTCTCTGAACCCCAGGCTGCCCTGAAATTTGATCCCACCCAGTGTGGGATCTATCATATTCCCTTCCTTGGCTTCAGGGTTTTACATAAAGCTGTACATCAATCCAGTTTACTCTGGAACGAGTTCTGAAGGAAAGCGCTTTACTTTACATGCACAGAGAAGCGAAGATAAGGGAGTTTGGTTTGAAACAAGCTGCATGAGAGTGCTTTGTTTTGCAACAAGGATCAATGTCATGTGATGCTTTAGAAAAACTCAAAAGGCTAAACCACTGAAACAAAGAAAGACAGGCCCTAAAGACATACAGTTCAAATTATCCTGCTCTGTAGCATAACCAAAGGAGGAGTTGAAAATGACCTGCTGGTCACCCTGACCTTCTTGGTTCAGAACAGCTGATTTCCCAGTGGTGGGAGGCTGTGTCCCTCCCATGAGATCTGAGGAACTAAAGGTCATTTCCCTCCTCCATGTCTTCACCTAACAGTTCCCACATACTGGACCATTTCCCAAACACAAGCCAAAGCTTTTCATTGGCTTCGTTTCATCTTATTGCTCTTTCTTTACGCTCATGATCTCTGGCATATTCTTCTGTCTCAAGCTGTTTCCCTGTCTCTGAAGACAGCAATCTCTGGGGTTTTTCTGCTGATGTCTTGCATTTTCTGAGTGCTCTGTGGCACCTAGCCCCCTTCTACAGCAGGAACTTCCAGAATGAACCAGTCTTCTGTATTAGGGTGAGTTTGGGGTCTTCCCCAGGTCCTCACCTTACAGTTACTGTTGTTGTTACATATTTTCAAACTGGACCAATTCATAGCTGACACTCACTCCGGCAGATTTCATAAGCAGCAGATCATACGGGAGGATGCTGCCTGTAGCTAGTGGATTTGAACTTTGTCCCTTTGAACAACACCTTTCCATTAGGCCTCCAGAGCTCCTTTACAATTTGTACTTTCTACCTGAACTTTTTAATTTAATTTGATCAATTAATTTATTTTTAATTTGGTGCATCATCAAATCGGATGCGACTGGCACAGGAGGAGTTTGCCCCTCCTTCTCCTGCGGAGCATCTGGAGGATTCGAACCACACACCTTCGGGATTGCCGTGCACCTTCTTGCCACTAGGCCACCAGAGCTCCCAATTTATACTTTCTAAAGCTTGCTATCAAGATATTTGTTCAGTGGTGAAATTCTCAGGTTGGATTCCCATTCAAAGCACCATCTTTTTGTCAGTGAGGGCTGAGTGTGGCCATGATGTTGAACACGTTTTAATCTAGTTTCCAGACTAAAATGGACTAGATACAAAGATCTGGCAATCTACTGTCAACTGTCAGCCAATGAAAACCTTGTCTATTGGATCATGCATGGTTCAACCCTCAACTGTTCATATAAATGGAGGAGAATTGGCATTGGGAGGGAGCAAGACTGGTGTGTTCCCTTCCATTGGATGCCAGGAGTTGAAGCTAATGCTGTAGGAGGTAACAACCACAATGACACAAGAGGATGGGCACATGTCTCAAAATGATCTGCAGCGTAGTTCAAAGAAGTGAGATTTCTTAAAATGTTCAGAGTTTACCTTCCATGTATCTATTTTCTTTAATATAAGGATATTTTTAAAATACTAAGAAAGAAAAGGAATCAATTATCTTCATTCCCTGAATTAAGCCAGTCAAGCATTTGGAAAGTCTGGTTAAGAAGACAGGCAGACATCAGTGGGGAAAAGAGGCACCATCATTTATACAGCCCCATTCTGGTTTTAAAAATATGACTACCTAGATAGACATAGGCTTACATATAAGCCTTAAATACACACATTCATGCTATAAAGCATCTACGTTTCTTTCTGCCCATGGTGACTTGGCTTACTGTAAAAGGAGGAGGCACTGGGCAGGGTTCTTTTGGAGTCTGTGTTCTTCATTCAGTGCGATAAGTTATTATTGTAGTAGTCGAGACCACTGGAAACCAACACAATGGGAGACGTGTTACCTATCTGTGTGCACTTGTATGATCTCTCCTGAAGATACAAGAACTTGGAGTAGAATAACATACAGGAGAAGTGTAGTTGTCCCCACCATGCGACTCTTCTCTGATTAGCTAATGAGATACCATGATCCTTCCTGTCATTCTCAATCCTTAATCAGTTCAGAAATCCTTCTTAAAAAAAATAAAAAATCCTCACCCTAAAATTGTCACTGGAGAAATGTGTTTTAAGATAGTCTTGGGGACTAAAAGTATTACCTACTATGTTACATTGAAAAGATAAACTTCACTTCAAAGAAGGACTCTAAGGGATTAAAAAAAGCGCTAATCAGAGTAAGTGAAGAATGACAAATTTAGAATAAAGTCAGAGATGGGGGGAGACATAAAGAAAAGAAAAAGGATGGGTAGACTTTGATTCCTGAAGCTGGGAGATTTGGGTCAAGTCATTTTACAATTCTAATGTTTAATTTCAGCATTAGAAAATTTATTAGGGAAGTTATACAAGTGTCCAGGTCTTTTGTTCATAGGGTTGCTATGAGTCACCTACTGATGGCACTTAACAACAACAGTAACAACATTAGGACAAAGAAGATAACAGACTGGTTTATGAGAGTTTCCAAAGACCTAGCATAGGGATTAGCAGAGTTGGTACTAAATAAACATTACTTGTCTTTTCCTTTATTTTGGAGGAGACTGTGATGAAGAGAAGAAAGTTATCCACACCTTTTTCGGGGTCATTTATCTTCTTGGCATATCATCTATAACCCCACTCAACGGCTCTAAGGATCAGCCCCTATCAAATGCTTCCACTGTTGTTGTTGTTGTTATGTGCCGTCGAGTCACTTGCGACTCATAGCGACCCTATGTACAACAGCCCTAAACTCCGCTCTGTCCTGTGCCAATCGCACTGTCTCCGACACTCCCATCCCAATTATCCCAGTCACTGAATCAATCCACCTCATAGAGGACCTTCCCCTCCTGCGCCGTCCCTCCACCCTCCCAAGCATGATGTCCTTCTCCAAGGACCGGTCTCTTCTCACTACATGTCCAAAGTATGTTAGACGGAGCCTCAGAATCCTTGCCTCCAAGGAGCCACCCAGTTTAACCCTTTCCAGGACAAATCTGTTTGTTTTCCTAGCAGTCCATGGTATTCTCAATACTCTTCTCCAGCACCACAGCTCAAAGGCATCAATTCTCCTTCTATCCTCCCTGGTCATTGTCCAACTCTCTGATGCGTAACAAGTGATTGCGAAGATCATGGCCTGTATCAAACGCACCTTAGTCTCCAGAGAGACATCATTGCTCTTCAGTACTTTGGAGAGGTCCCTAACTGCAGACTTTCCCATGGCAATGCGCCTTTTAATTTCCTGGCTGCTGATGTCAAGAGTGTTGACTGTGGAGCCAAGCTTCCAAGCTTCCACTAGTCCTGGCCAAATACGGTACTACAGGCTTTGCCATTCACCATTGGATAGACATTGGAATCCATCTTGCTGCCAATAATAAACAGGGACACACCACGGGTGTCTTCCCTCTGTCCAAGCTTCAGTCCTTCTCTCTAATCTTAAATCATCTGGGACTTGGGCTTGCTTCCCTGGGCACAATTTATTTTTGTTGCTGAGATTAGAGCCATCCACCAAACACCATCTATAGTCACTTGGGTCTGGAATTAACTCTAGCTTTTGGAGCAATGGTGCTGTAGTGGGTAGGGTGTTGCGTTGCTAACTAGAAGAACTTTCATGCCTGGTGTTTGGGACCCACCGACTGCTCTGAGGGAGAAAGATGAGCCCTTTTCTGTTACGTTTTATTGCCTCAGAAACCCAGTGGGGGACTGCTGTGAGTTGGTATTGACTTTAGGACAGTGAGGTTAGTTTGAGACCCTGTTTTTGCTATTCTTGCTCGGCTTTGAATCTGTATCTTGTGCCCTCTGGTCAATTTCCTGAGCTAGTCTATGTCCTTTCATACATCCGTTTATGCTTTGATTTATATTAATCAGTTTAGGTCGTTTGTGACCAGAAGCCTGGTTCCAAGTTGTCCACTTTAATCCAGACAGTGCAACATGCATCATGATGCTGCCATCTGCTGGATTATTTGATGTTTACACCTTGAGTTTGTCCAGACTCTTCAGTGAGCTGGGACTAGGTTATTCTTTGGGAAGAGGTCTGAGATTTGTCACCCACATCTCCCCTCAAGAAAAGACTCGCTACCCCAGCTGAGGACGATGCTCACACAGATGGCCTGGAGCTGTCAGCCGTTCTAGTGATGCCTCAGCAGCACAGAGCCACCTTACCTAAGGTCACATCCCTGCGATCTTCATCCAGCGACTGGTTTTATGCTGCTATCTCAGCCCAACAGTGGATAGTTCTAGAGGACCATTTTGGCTGAAGCTAAAGGGTTGGCGGGGCCCACTATTGGATGTGGATTGTAACCGACAGTCCCCCCAGCCCAAGCCTGCTTCTGTCGTCTCCTGTCTTCTGCAGGTGCTGATCTGAAGGAACATCATGGGTGTTAATCATCGTCTCAGAGTCGGCTTCCTCGGATATCCAATCCACCACACTCTTTCTTCTTGACTGAATAGTTAGGACCTAAGGCCATTGCCCACAAATAGTAAGAGTTTCTCTACAGAAATGCAATTGGTGAATTGCTGTGTCATTCTTTTCATGAATGGAGGGGGAGACCTTCTCAGGAGTCCTGGTAATGCAGTGGTTACATTGCTGATGGCTCACCAGAAATCTGGCGTGCGAAGGGACCTAGCAGCCGCTCTACACGAGGGCGATGCAGCAGCATGCAGCTGTGCAGTCATGGGTTTGTAAGCTTTCCAGGCATCTCCCCTATACAGAGTCATTATGAGTCAGAATTGACTCGATGGCTCCGGATACAGGCACACTTACACTTGGTCCCTCACTTAATGGTGTCAAGTTGGGACTGACTCATGGTCAACCCTCTAGTGGGTTTTCAGAAGCCATAAGTCACACAGGAGATAATTGCCCACTTTTCTCCTGCACAGCTACTAATGGATGCGAACTGCCAGCCTTTGGGTCGGTAGCCCAACTCTCTACCCATTAGACCATCAGAGCTCCTACTTCTACGTAGTGCATTAGTTAAGTGTTCAAATGCTTTACTGAAAGATTGCTGGTTGAATCACGTGATGGTTTCAAGGAAGAAGGACTTGTCTGCTTGCATAAAGATTTAATCCAAGAAAAACATTGAGGACCAGTCTACTCTTCGATGCAGGTTCTCTTTGAATTGTAACTGACTGGACGACACTGAACAGAACAATCATCCTCTGTCCAGAACTAGTCTCTTCCTCTGCTCTAGATCCCATCTTTACCACTTCCTCTTTTCCTCCACACACTCTACTTACCCTCTTTCTCAACTTTCACGCATCTACCCAATCCGTAAACCTGAGAGTTTCTCAAGTTTTGTCTTGGGGCCTCTTCTCTAGGGGCTTTTAACCCCTGCCGTAGATTGTAAGCTTCTAAAGGGCACTGACAAGTTGTATTTCCAACCTTTCACAGTGGTCAGCACTTAGACGACACTTATAAATATGTTATTGAATAGAAGTGTAACATTCTTTACATGCCTCTGCTCAGGAAAATAGTGCTAACTTAACAGCACCATAGAAGCTATAGCGAGAGCAAGCCTAGCTTGAATTTGGAGCAGGAGAAAAAGTTGTCATCTCATGTCCATGTATAATTTCTGCTTCTCAACATCTTCTTTCATGTATATCTTCTCTCCATTCTTTCACTGCTCATTCACTTTAAAGGGAAAATGAATTATGTCTAGAGTGTTGTCTTCAAAGGAGAAAATGTTTCAAAAGAAACCAACAACACAAACGTAAGGCACAATGAGTAATGATTAAGTCAGTGGGAGCTTCTGGGTGGTGAAAAATGTCAAGAACTCTGGAAATCTACTTCTGGTTACTAAATCTGCTCTGGTCATCTTCTTCTGAAACATCAGTCACTGGAAACTCTAGAAAGCAAATTCTAGCCTGATGCATAAGAACTGTCGTGAGTTGAAATCAACTCGAAGTTGCTAGGTTGTTGTTAATGTTGTTGTTGTATACCATTAAGTCAGAACCGACTCACAGCTGAGCCTCCAGCAGGTTTTCAGAGGCAGTAAATCCGTAGGAGGAAGTTTCCCATCCTTCTTCTGTGGAGCAGCTGGTGAACTTGAACCAAGGGCTTATTGTTCAAATACTTTGCTGGTTTTGTAAAGGAGAACAACTTATGCTACCTCACTTGGCATGCATCTAGCGAGTAAAGGATCAGGAGTTAAATTTGCTTCCCTTTAATTCTAAATCCCATGCTCTATACTTTGACATTGAAGGTAACCCCAGGAATCTCAGGTACTTTTGGGTTATCCTGCCTATGCCACTTGCCTGTAAGACCTGCTCACATGGCAAATCATAACCTGACTCCTTTAGGTGGAGGCTCTTAGAAGTAAGCCCTTCAGTGAATTGTCCAGGTCTCTCATGTTTTATGAATCAGTACACCGTCTAGGTCTCTAACCTTCTCTAGAAGAACTCCTGGATGTCTAATTCATAGTCTTCAGGGTCATGATAATCTTCCCTGGAATCAATGTATTCCCTAAAGTGAATAAGAAAACCAAATAATGCAGACATAGGTGCACTGCCTAAATGGACTGAAATTCCAAGATATTATGTAACTTCTGGGGGATGAGGGGTCATGAGCAATCACTGTACAATGAGGGAAGAAGGAGCTGAAGAGCAGGGATATCAGTTTAAAAACTAAGATGTGCAGGATCCAAGCCGCAGCACTTTCTCTCACTTCATACACATGTGAAAATTGACAATAAATAAGAAAGATCAAAGGAGATTTAAATTTTGATGGTAAAGATTGTTGACTATACCATAGACTGTCAAAAGAATAAACAGTTACATCTCAAAGAAATGTAGCCACAGTGTTCCTTCGAGGCAAGGATGGTGAGACTTCGTTTCATAAACCTTGTGCGTGTTATCAGGAATGGCTACGACATGGAAAAGATCAGCATGCTTGGAAAAGTAGAGGGTCAGTGAAGGAGATGAAGACCCCTGATTAAACAGATTGACTCACAGCAATTGCAACAGTGGGCCAAGGCCCAGAGGAGATTGTGAGGCTGGTGCAGGAACAGGCAGGGTTCCACGTTTAAGTCACTATGAGTTGGAACGGACTCTACACCACTTCACAAAAATATTATCAGCAATTGAGGCTTTGCTCTGCAGTCGACATCTGGTTTTGGTCTGATTGGTGATACTGAGTTTCTCCATTGTCTTTTCCACAGCCACACTGGCGATTTGATTCCTGTCTTCCATCTGGAAAGGTCACTGTACATCATTGCTGTTAATGTTGCCGAAAAAAGTATTTGCAATGAGTAAGTCCATAATCTTGCAATATTCTATAATCTCTGGCATAATTTCTATGATTAGGGGCATATTTTCCAACTATTTAAACGTCTTTGTTTTCAGCCTTCACATTCCAATCACCGGTAATTCTCATTGAATCCTGATTGCATGTTTGATTACTCTTAGACAGCAGATGTTGGTGAAATCTTCAGTTTCTTTAGCATTAGTGGTGGTTCTGTGAACTTGAGTCATAACTGTACCAACTAATATGCTTATAGAAATGTGTATATTATCTTATCAATGACAGACTTTCAGGATCGATCTTGAATATGTTCTGTTTGACAATGAATGTGCTGTGATTGCTCTTCAAATTGTCGTTCTTCTCCTAGTACATTATTCGCCTTCAAAATGGTGCAATTGAAAATGGTCAACTACAAGTCAATAGCAGCTCACTAAATGCCCATCAAGTCAATCTTTAAACTCTTCATGTCATTGCAACAATTTCCAATTTTCCTAGACTTAGACTTCTCACTTGCTACATTCTGATTGTTACTGGATGCTTGTTTGCAGCTGTTCTTCTATTGTGTTTTGCCACATCAGCAAATGGGAATCCTGAATATTACACTCCATCGCTGTTACTAAGGTCAAGTGTGCTCTGAGGAGACAGCTCTTCCCCAGAAGCATTTTAAATGCCTTCTAACAGGGAGAAGGAGTCAGCCGCTCCCACTGTATTAAAGAGTGTTCTGTTGGTATTTATAAGGTTTTCCCTGGTTGAATTTTTTTTTTAGTAGTAAATTGCCAGATCTTTCTTCTTTGTCTATTTCAACCTGGAAATTGCTGAAACTTGTCCACCATGAGTGGCCCTGCAGTTATTTGTAGACTGGTGGCGTAGCTTCTCACATCACGGTATCATGCAAGCCACAACTGACATGTGAGTGATAAATACGGCTTAAAAAGCTGGTAAGAAGGGACTCAATAGTACCTTGGCTGATTAAAGGCTACAAGGGGAAATCATAAGCCAGATTTACAAGGTTGGGAGGTGAATGTGGAGACAACGAAAATGGAGGAGATAGGGAAGTAGCAGGCAAATCAGGTGCAAAGAAACTACAGGGAGGGTTAATGAAGAAGTGACATATGGAGTCACAAACTATGGAAAGGCTAATACAAAAGGATTTATAGATATTTGTCTATCGGGTTGAGCAAAAGAATGTTCATAGTTGCTTTTGGCAATGACCAGAAGAGAAATTGACTCTTATCTGACAAATGAGTGATGAAATTGAGTAAGTGTACACAATACTTATTATTGTTAGCTGCCATCAAGTTGACTTTGACTCCTGGTAGCCTTACTTAGAATACAAAGTTCTGGACCGTCTTCCTGACTGTGGTATGCGTAAATCCACTGTTGTGGTTATTGCATCAATGCAACTGACAAGTTTCCCTCATTTCTCCTGATCCTCTGTATTACCCTCTCCTAGCCATTAGGATTGATGATGTGGCCAGAATAAGCAAGTTGAAGTTTTGCTTCCTTCTTTCTAAGAAGCATCCAAGTTGTATTTCTTCTAAGAATAATCTATTTGTTCTGAAGGCATTCTGTAGTTATCTCCAACACTACAAGTTGAATGCATCAACACTTTTTCTGACTTACATTTCCAGCTTTGGCTTACACAATGAGTATTGAATGTTCTTTTTTAGAGGAGTTTGACTATGAAAAGAATTAGAGTTAGAGTCATAATGAAAAGACTGTAAAACGTGGTTTTTAGAGCTGGAATCTTAGAAGTTTTTGTATGTTGATGAGAAAGAGTCAACACAAGTGAGTTAAAATGCTGATGAACCGATAACAGATCAACTGCGAAGCCCAAGGCATGGAAACTTGGATGACCCTTTTGTGCCTAGTTCATCTATGGTTTATGGTCACCCCAGTCATCTTGCTGACTCAATGGCAGGTAAAACCAATAAAACAACAATAAATCCAACTGGATTAGGAGGTATCCCAACCCCTTGCTTAGGTTTTTCGTGAGAAGATTGCTAATACAATAAGTGTTCTCTTTGTGGCATGAATACATACGTTCATTGTTTTCAAAAGAGTAACTTAACTTCATAAGATTGAAATAAGTTTCTCAGGAATGCATTTACCAGATTTGTGGTCTCTCTGACACCAAAGTCCAGATTCACTTCTCTATGTCAGAGTCATCTCTTCCTCAGCCCCAAGTCTATATAGCTAATGACCCCAGAAAAAAGTCTCAAAGTCAACTTTGTCTATGATCCCTGTCGCTTTATCCTCTATGTCAATGGCGTACGGGACTTGGCTGTCTCCCTAGGGATCCTTGTTTGGGACTGGAGGTGCGCGTGAATCTGGAGTGTGTTTATTTACTCTTTGGATGTGCTGCCCAGTCTTATTTTCAGGGCCTCTTCACGGGTTCTTTGGATGCCATGGCAGTCTCTGACCTCGAGTACTTCCAAGCAGAGAAAGGGATTGGCATGAACTTCAAAGGGAGACATTGCCTGGCACCATGCTTTCTGATCATTCATTAGTGATTTATGAGTTGGAAATTAATTTGAAATATACATGGAGGCCAGAAATAGACAGAGGTGTGGGAACTGCCTATTTTCACCCCTTATATCCTGGAAATTGAGAACATTTTCGGACTTCCTTGCTTAGAAGGTTAGGGTCAACTTGGAGGTTATGATTGTTATTTTCAAGCTGTCAAGCAGATTTGAGCCTTTTCTTAGGGCTTTTCTCTGATCAAGTTAGTGTTGTTTTGTCCCTGTCCCTAGTGTTTTAGAACATATCATGATATTTCTTTCATATTCATTTCTTTTTTATCATTTTTTTATGAATTTTAATGAAAATTTACAGAGACTTTGGATTTCTATTCATTCAGTGTTGCACTTTTCTCCCTGTCCACCCCTCCCTCCCCAGTACACTCTTCTCTTTGAAAATGAAAAGTTCCCCCATTGTTTTACAATCCCTCCCCCCAAGTCCACTCCACTATGCAGCCTTCGTTTTGGAATCCTGTTTTAAACAGTTTTCTCCCTCATCTGATTCAATGCAATATACATTATTTATCCCATCTTTCTCAGTCTTCCCCCAACCCTGATGTCAGTCCCATTTTACAACAGTGGCACTATGCAGTATTTGTCCCTGTGTGACCAAGATATTTCACTCAGCATAATGTCCTCCAGGTAACCCATTTAGAATAATATTGCATAGTTCCTTGTTTTTCAATGCGGTGTAGTATTCCATTGTGTGAATATACCACAGCTTCTCTATTCATTCATTTGTTGATGGGTACTTAGGTTGTTTCCATCTCTTTGCTATTGTGAACAAAGCCATGATAAACATGGGTGTGCATATATCTGCTTGAGTGACAGTTATGGTCTCTTTGGGGCATATTCCCAGCAGTGGAATTGTTGGGTCAAATGGTATCTCTATTTGCAACTTTTTGAGAAAGTGCCACACCACCTTCACAGTGGTTGTACCATTTTACACTCCCACCAACAGTGAATAAGTGTTCCAGTTTCTCCACAACCTCACTAGCATTGGTTGCTTACTGTTCTGTTAAATTTTGCTATTCTGACTGGGGTGAGATGATATCTCATAGTTGTTTTCATATTCATTTCTTTAAAGTCAATTATTGAGTGTTGGGTGAAACTCTCCAATTAAAACAAGCTTGGAAGGAGGAGCAGCATTCACTTCCATAATAGTTTGCCTCCGGAAACCCTATGAACCTGGAGAGAGGATGAGAGTCACAGAAGGGTTGAGGACTCTCCTTCATAGGGTCACTAGAGTTGCCTGCGACTCGACGGCACTTAACAACAATAACATCAACATAGAGAGAGAGATCAGCTGGCCCAGTGGACAGAAAGTGATGTTATCTAGCCAAAGATGGGTGACTTTTAATCTGCAGCCCTCGGGCCTGTCTTTCATTGTTTTTGTTCAGACATTCCTCTAGGTTGTATAGCCCTGGTGTACAAGTTGCTGTACAGCGGTCACTTGTGGTTGCTGTGAGGCTGAACACTGTGACACTGATGTGTCAAATGCATTAATGGTTGGTTACCCAATGCAGACAGAGAGTGGGGTGGAGCTCCCCGATTAAAACAAGCTTGGAAGGAGGAGTGCCATCCACTTCCATAATAGCTTGCTTCTGGAAACCCTGTGAACCCAGGGAGAGGATGAGAGATGTACAAGTGTTGAGGACTCTCCTTCACAGGGTCGCTATGAGTCACCTGCCATTTGATGGCACTTAATGATGACGACAATAAAAAAAAAAATACCCTTAAACTCATTATTGTTAAGTTAGAACTCATGGCTGATACCACTCAACCCTCAATAGGTTTTCTGAAGCTGTATATTGTGTGGGAGGAGATTGCCTAAATACTGGTGGATTTGAACCACCGGAGAAGCACACAGTCTTTGGGTTAATAGCATAAAATTAATGGGATTCTTTGGCATAACTCCTTATGGACTGGGTCATCAGAATTCCACTGAGGCATAATTTGCATACTGTAGGTATGTCTTTAAAAGTTTACAGTTCAATGATGTTTTTACCAAGTGAATACATAAAACTATCCCAGTTAAGATACAGAATATTTCCATTACTCAAAACATGTTTCCTCATATTATTTTACAATTAACCTCTTCATTTCCTAGATTTCTCATTGACACTATCTTGATCACTATTACTTTCTCTTGTCTCAAGACCTTCACAGATAGGAAAATGAACAACATGTACATTTTTTAATGCCCTCTTTTGCTTAGCCTAATATTTGAAGATTCACTCATATTTTTGCATCTGCTAGTAGTGCACGGTTATGATTTTCCTCATTTTAATATCATTTACTTCATTGTAAGTGCATGTTGTTATTGTTGCTGTGTGCTTTGGAATTGGAACCAATTCATAGCTAACCCCCCAGCGGTTTTTCAGAAGTAATAAATCACACAGGAGGAGATTGTCCATCTTTGTCCCATGGGGGGAGCTGGTGGATTTGAATTGTGTGCTTTTGCATTTATAGCACAATTCCTTACCACCAAGTACAGCTCTAGTGGCCAAGTGGTAAGAGACTGCATTGCAATCCTGAAGCTACATGGTTTGAATCCACCAATTGCTCCATGATAGAAGGATAAGTCTCCTCCAATGCAATTTGACAGCCTCTGAAAACCCTCTAGAGGGTCAGCTGTGGATGGGCCCCAACTTGATGACCTCAACAAGTGACCACCAGAGCTCCCTTTTAAGTGCACAGGATTTCAAATTCATTTTATAGAAAAGTTACAGAAGTACAGAAAGTCCCATGAACCTTTCACTTAGCTACTTCTTGTGCTAATAATACCTTAAGAAGCATAACACTTTTTAAAAAAATATTTTCTTAATTTTAATGAACACTTACAGAGATTTTGGATTTCCATTCATTCATTGTTGCACTTTTCTCCCTGCCCACCCCTCCCCAACAGTTCGCTCTTCTCTTTGAAAAGTAAAAGAAAAATTCCTTCATTGGTATACAATTCTCCCTCCCACCCCCAGCCCCAAGTACACTCCACTATGCAACCTTCCTTCTAGACTCTTGTCATAATCATAATACCCTATCATATATCGCTTTTAAACTGAAGAAGCATAACACTTTCTTTATGCTAACACCTTGTAACTGTGCTACAACTATCAAAACTAAGAATTAAACCTTGATGACATATTAGCAACTAAACTATGGGTTTTATTAAAATTTCCTATTTTCCCACTAATACCCTTCTTTTGCAGTCTCAGGATAAAGTCAAGATGCTATGCTACACATTTGATTGTCATGTCTCTTTTACCATTGTTAGTTTCTGTTGAGTTGGCTTCAACTTGTGATGACCTATATACAAATAGTTCTGATTTATAACATATTTAAGTTACATGGGACTAAACTTTAGAAATGATTTATATACATGCATGCATTAGAATATATCTGTAAGTTAGTGTGCTTCCAACCCTCAAAGACAAAGAAATATTAGATTTTAAAAGGTATGGATAATAAAAGACAATATGAATGAAAATGAAAAAAAGAAAAGGAAAAGAAAATGAAATGTTCAAATACCACCAGGCTTGACTATAGGAGTCATCTGAATGAAAAACTCTTTCAACTACTTGCATAACAAATCAAAATGATTCCTGGTCTTTTGCCATATTTTTAATTATTAGCACCCTGGAGTCCGTTGTTGTGGCCATTGACTTAACCTATCTCATTGAAGACTGTCTTTATTTTCACTGACCCTTTATTTTATCAGACATGATGTCCTTTTGTAGCAATAGGTCTTTTCTAATGAATGTTCAAAGGGAGGAAACTAAAGATACCCTTCACGATTTGTTTCTTTTTCTGGCGGTCCACCGTCTGTTCAATATTCCTCACCAGCACTGCGATTTAAATGCATCATTTCTTTTGTTCTTTTATAGGCCAGTTCCTTTAGAGCAGATGAGGTGATGGAAGAGACAGAGGTTTGTGTCAGGCACTCTTGGCTTCTGTCTCTTTAGTCTCTTTGCAACTATGACTGTTCCTCAATCTTTGCTTGTCTTTAATAACCTTGGCGTTTCCAAAATACTGATGAGGTCCTTTGTAAAATGACCCTCAACTGGGTTTTAAATGATGTTGGCTCCAGATGGGGCTGAAGTTTTGAATTTTCAGAGAGAGCAACACAGAGGTAACGCAGCATCATATCATAGACTTAGGAGATCAACTCTATAAGCTCTTCATTTAATTTTAGATCTTGTAAGATTGCTCCCTGAAAATTTATAGTATTATGTCTACGTTTCAGTCTGTGATCAAGTTGGAATCAATTTTTATATAAAAGGTTGTTGTTGTTGTTATGTGCCGTCGAGTCGTTTGCGACTCATAGCGACCCTATGTACAACAGCCCTAAACTCTGCTCTGTCCTGTGCCAATCGCACTGCCTCTGACACACCCATCCCGATTATCCCAGTCACTGAATCAATCCACCTCATAGAGGGTCTTCCTCTCCTGCGCTGTCCCTCCACCCTACCCAGCATGATGTCCCTCTCCAAGGACCCGTCCCTCCTTACAACATGTCCAAAATATGTCAGACGAAGTCCCAGAAGGTAAGGTATAAAAAAACCCCCAATAAAGACTTTTTTTTGGTATACTGTTATTTACTTGCTCCAACAACATTTGTTGAAAAGACAATTGTTTTTCCTTCATGAAACTGCTTTCACGCTTTTGTTATACATAGGTTTGAGTCTGAATCCTTTGTTTTGTTCAGTGGTCTCTGTATGTACCCTTTCTCCAATACCAAATAGGCTTGCTTATTGTAATCATGCAATAAGTCTTGAAATTGAGTAGCATGATTCCTCCTTCCATTCTATTTATTGGTTTATTCCTACTTTTAAAATGTATTCTACCTACTTTTCTTTTCCATATAAATTTTAGAAGGATATTGCTTAAATTGATTTTTTAAAAATTGCTGGCCTTTTGATGGCAATAATATTTTGTCAAACCTTTATAAAAAACTGAGGAGAAATACTACTTTTACTACAAGATCTTAAAATGAAACCAGAAGATCTAAACTCGGACTTCCATACCTTAAGGCTGTGATTCCATGAAGCTGAGAAATGAGAAAGGAAAAGTAAAATACAGAAACCAGGAAAGCTCTTTTCCTCTCTAGTCCCACCCCTAGTCTTTGCTTATTGAGCAAAATTCCCATGTGAGGCAATCACTTGATGGAACAGATTATCTTTGCATCTGGAACTCCTCCATTTTCAAATCTGACATGCCAGCCCCCAGGGTTGTTGAAAGTTTGACTGGTTTCTTCTTGAAGTGATATGTGCAACATCTGTGTCGTATTCTTAAAAAAAGACCTAGAGACTTTCTTTTTCTCTTTCCCCTTCTTTCCAGCTGGGGATTAATGACAAGTAGAGCAGCTCAGCTGTCTTGGAGTCAGAGTGGAAGTCAAGTTGAAGGTTGGCAGAGCTTCATCACCTTGAGAAACAGAGTTGCCTAACCACCTTGGATTATCTACTTGCCTCTGGATTATACTATGAGAAAGAATAAGACTTTATCTTCCTGAATTTGCTATTATTTGTGGTTTCTTTATTGCAATTCCCTTGTCTATACATTCGTTACAGTGGGAGCTCTGGTGGCTTAGTGATAATGTGTTGCCAACTCAAAAAGAAGCATGCAGTTCAAGTTCACCAGCTGCTCTGTGGGAGAAAGAGAGGCAATCGCCTGCAATTTACTGCCTCTGAAAGCCTACGGGAGGGTCAGCTATGAGTCAGGTCCAACTTGATGGAACACATACAGGACCTTGAGAAGCATTTCTTTATCTTGCTTGAAACATTGTGCTTTGATATTTACAATCTGACTTGAAATTGTCCTAGAAAGGTCTCTTTAAATACATCTTTGTCTCTAATGGTATGGTCATATCTCTATTTTTCCTCCATGCTGCTTTTCTAGAATCTTTACTTAGACTGTGTTTGCTAATTTCAGTCTATATTTTCTTATCATCTTGTGCTGCATTCTTCATACTTTCATCAACTTTATTTTTGAGTTCATGTCAGATGAGTCTATTCTGCACTTTAATATTCACACAGAGCTTCGTATTTCAATATTACCCTTTCCTTACTAAAAGTTCTTTTTGGTGAATTTAAACAATTTATTTGCTTGTTAATCATTATAGTTTATCTAATTTTTGTTCCAGTTTTAAGTTATTCAAGCAGCTTATATCTGGGAATTCATTTTGTGTCTGAAAATTCTAATATGTTTAATCTTCAAGAAAACAAAAGAAGTCAAACTCCTCATCCTTGAGTCATAGGTGACTCGGTTACAGTGTAGGACAGAGCAGCACTGCCCTGCAGGATTTCCAGGGCTTCAGAAGCTGACCTTTCTCCAAGGGGCTAGACCTCCTCCTGGTTAGCAACTGAATGCTTAATGCCTGTGCCACCAGGTGTTTATTATTGCTTCTGGTGACTTTCTATCATGTTGGTTTGTTGCATAATTGTCAACATTTGCTTTATTGTGAATTCATATTTGGCTAATTTTATTTGTGGCATTTGCAAGGTCTAAATTAAGGATGCAAATATTCAGAGAAAATTTGAACTGTGTTTGCTTCTCTGTGAAGTCAGGATCATTTCCATTTTCTTGATATTGTTGTGATTAGGTGCCTTTAAGTAGAATAGGACTCACAGTAATCCTGTGAACAATGAACTTGAACCTTGCCCTGTTCTGTGCCATTCTCTTCTTCCCTGATATACTTATGCCCATTACTACTGACACAGTGTCAGTCATCTCATTGAGTTCGCTGACTATCCTCCTTTCCAAGCATGATGTACTTTTCCAAGCAACACACAGAGTATGTGAGATGAAGTGTCATCATGCTTGTCTCTAAAGAGCACTCAGGCTGCACCTTTTCCAAGATGTATTTGTTTGTTCTTTGTCAGTCCACTGGACATTCAGTATTCTTTGACACCACAACCTAAAGGCATTGATTTTTGTTCTGCCATCCTCAGTCATTGTTCGACTTTCAGATACACAGCAAGTAATTGAAAAGGTCATGCTTGAATCAGGGGCATCTTGGTCTTTAAATGGACATTATTGCTTCCTAGTAACTTGCAGAGATGCTTTCCAGCTTGTTGTTGCTGTTATGTTCTGTTGAATTGCTTGTGACCTTATGTACGGCAGCTCTGAACCGTGCGCTCCCCTGAGCCAGTCTCACTAATTCTGACACACCAACCCTCATTGCCCCAATGACTGTATCAATCCATCTCCTCCGGGGTCTTCCTCTTTTGCACTGTCCCTCCACCCTTCTGAATACAATGTCCTTTTCCAAGTATCTGTGTCTCCTGGCCACATGTCCAAAGTATGTGAGGTGGAGCTTCAAAATCCTAGCCTCCAAGGAGAAACGTGGTTTCACTCTCTCCAAGACAGACCTATTTGCTTTCTTGCCAGTCCATGGTCTGTTCAAGACTCTTCTCCAGCACCATAACTCAAAGGCATTGCTTCTTCTGTCATCCTTAGTCATTGTCCAGCTCTTTGATGCATAACAAGTAGTTGCGAAGACTATGGACTGGATTAGGCACGCCTTAGTCTCTAGACTGACATCATTGTTTTTCAGTACTCGGGAGAGGTCCCTGACAGCCGACTTTCCAAATGTAGTTCGTCTTTTGATTTCCTGGTGCTAAGAGTGTTGATTGTGGAGCTGAGGAAGCTCGTTTAGAGTCCCATTATTCCCTTTCTACCCCAAGACTAAAACCGAACCGCTGTCATTGAGCCAATTTCTACTCATAAGGACCCTGTAGGACAGAGTGGAACCACCTTGGTGTTCCTGAGGCTATGAGGCACTACAGATTAACAAACTGCCTTATCCCTCTCCTGTGGAGCAGATGGTTGGTTCCAACCACCAACCTTTTGATTAGCAGCCGGACTTTGAGCTCTGTGTCACCAGAGTTTGTTTGTCACCCTATCACAGTTCTTGGTAAAATGAGGAGTTTATGGACCTTCTCCTCCACTCTCTTATGGATTCAAAGCTTGTCTTAGCACTTACATGGAAGGTTACGACCTCAGCATCCACTTCCTGAACAACATGCCTCTAGAAACTCCATGAACATTGATAAAGGGTCGCTATGAGTCCTGTCAATATGGATTGAGGCTCAATGTCAAGAAGACAAAGATTCTCACCACTGGGCCAATTGGCAGCATCAGGATGGATGGTGAAGAGATTGAGATTGTACACAGCTTTAGTTTGCTTAGCTCTACAATCAACACTCTTGGCACCAGCAGTCAGGAAAT
Organism: Elephantulus edwardii; assembly: GCF_000299155.1. Taxonomy (NCBI): domain Eukaryota; kingdom Metazoa; phylum Chordata; class Mammalia; order Macroscelidea; family Macroscelididae; genus Elephantulus; species Elephantulus edwardii. The sequence continues at coordinate 21,495,004 of NW_006399753.1, forward strand.
TAAAAGGCACATTGCCATGGGAAAGTCTGCTGTTAGGGACCTCTCTAAAGTACTCAAGAGCAACAGTGTGTCTCTGGAGACAAAGGTGCGTCTGGTACAGGTCATGGTCTTTGCAATCACTTGTTGTTCATCAGAGAGCTGGACAATGACCAAGAAGGATAGAAGGAGAATTGATGCCTTTGAGCTTTGGTGTTGGAAAAGAGTGCTGAAGGTGCCATGGACTGCTAAGAGAACAAACAGATTCATCCTGGAGAGGGTTAAACCGGGCTGCTCCTTGGAGGCAAGGATTCTTTTTTTTTTCTTTTTAAATCATTATTAAATTTTATTAGTTTTAATGAACATTTATGAGATTTTGGGTTTTCATTCATTCATTGTTGCACTGTTTTCTCTACCCTCCTCCCCAGTTCATTCTTCTTCCCCCCCAATGTCTATTTTAATTGTCCAATTGCCACAGTGCTTGTCTAAGCCAGTTCTGATTAATCTCCTTTGTCAGTGTGTCCTTTGCCATTACCTATCACTCCTCCCTGAGAGAGACTTCACCCTGATTCATAAGGAAAAGGGGATGGCGTATTCTCTTAGCTACTTCCTGCTGAAAAGGGATGCTGTGGGTCTCAGGGTGAAGATCTTCTCTCACTACTCTAAAGGGCCCCTTTGGCAGTAGGAAACACATAGACTATTATGGAGATTGATTTTGGAATTTAGATGCACTGTTATCAATTGTGCTTAGCCGTACATGTTCATATCCCTGAAGATGTATCATGGAAGTGTTGCAGCCTAGAAGATGCAAATTTAACTAACAAGTTAAAATTACATGAGTCAAAAATTAAAAAGCAATAATATTCCAAGTAGAGGTTCTAATAGTGGCACAAATCAAGTTACAGAGGGAAGATGGTTCTTACAATAAAAGGCCTATAGACTAGCACTTTGTCTATTATAGTGTAGAGGTTAGGAACCACAAGATGTAGAGGCTCAGCTATGTCATTTATGGTTCCTGGAGCAAATTCCGTCTACCACTGGGTTGTTTTACAACTCGGAAGTTTGCATGCAAGGTAGAGGTGAAGTAAGGAACTGCTTATGAGGTTTTCTGTGCATTCCAACAACTAAGAAATGATGAAAAGAGTTGGGACCTCAGAAGGCTTTTAGGGCCAATTAGTAGGCTCTGTGTCCAGGAGAAAATGAATATACTTACCAGTAATGTTAATGCTCACCCACAGCTCTTCTGGGAGGATCTAAATCATTGAAACGTCCTCCTTTGTTTCCAGCTGGGAGCTGGGGCCTGTGAGTCCTGTGTGCCAGGAGGCAAGGATTCTGAGGCTTCGTCTGACATACTTCGGTCAGTTGTAAGGAAAGACCGGTCCTTGGAGAGGGTCATCATGCTTGGGAGGGTGGACGGCAGGCGCAGGAGGGGGAGGCCCTCTGGGAGATGGATTGATCTGGTGACTGGAGCAATTGGGATGAGTGTGTCGGAGGCAGTGAAATTGGCACAGGACAGAGCAGAGTTTAGAGCTGTTGTACATAGTGTTGCTATGAGTCGCAAGCGACTCGACGGCACATAACAACAACAACAGCAGTGAGTCCTGCCTGACTTAACGGCAATCAACAACAACATGAGTTGCAGTGTTGTTGAAGGTTATTAAACATATCAGGAATTCTCAAAAGAAAAAAAAAACAACAAACAGGTCTGTTGTGGAGGAAGTTGAGCCAGGATATTCCTTAGAGCAAGGGTGACAAGACTTCATCACAAAAAGACGAGGGCAGGCTATCAGGAGAGAGCAGCCTTTGGGAAAAGGTATCATGTTTGGGGAAGTTGAGGGTCAGTGAATTAAAGGCAGGCCCTCAATGGGAGGAACTGACCCAATGACTGTGATAATGGGTTTGGATATGGCAAAGATTATGAGCCAGGATCGGGCAGGATTATGAGTCAGAGTCAATCCAATGGCATCTGAAAAACCCAACCAAATGTTGGTTTAACATTTTCTGTTTCCCATATTTCCTATCAACTTTTTTTTTTTTAAATCTAGGGGGCTTTCGTAGCCTAGTGGCAAGAAGCTGTACTGCAATCTCAAAGGCACATGGGTCCAGGCCACTGCCAGCTGCTTTGTGGGAGAAGGATGGCCAATCTCCTCCCATGAGATTTATTGCCTCTGAAAACCCACCAGAGGGTCAGCTGTGGGTTGGTTCTGACTCTACAGTGCCAAACAACAACAACAATGGCTTAGACAATATATTTTTTTTTAATGAGGTATTTATTTATGAGTTTCTATGTGAAGACAAGAGATTTAGTTTTCCTTTGTGGAAGCATTCCAGGTAGGTTTGTTAGTAGGAAGGAGTCAGTCAGGAGTATAAAGAATGGAGAGGGTAAGTTCACATACACATGCTAATTTACCTTGAAAATCACAAGTTAAACAAATGTAGACCATAAGAGATATTTTTTTTTTACCCTTAAAGGAAATCTTAAAAAAATTGTACAAAGAAATAGATGTAACTATGATGCCTCCTTGTGGACATTTTTTTGCTAGTGCTAAGAACAGTTTTGAGATGGTGTTCAACTGTTGTGTGCTGGAGACAATGAGATTGGCTCTGGATAGGGCAGGGTACATAGTGTCGCTATGAGCCACAGACACACAACAAACAACAACAACAACAACAACAACAACAACATTCCATTAATGGGTGGTATCTTGAAATACAAAATTTAATTTTAATGCTTTAAAATTAAAGTTTCTCACTAAGAAATTTTTAAAAAATCCCCAGAAAGTATTTCAGTAACAAATAAAATGTGCACTATTAATTAAAAAAAAAAAATCTACTTCCTTAAAAAAACCCCAAACATGCATGCAAATCCTTTTCTCTTTCCCTCTTCCACGTTGACACGGGAGGTGCTGGGGGCCTAGACTGGAGGGATTTGTGCTGATAACCAAAAAGGTAGCAACTGTCTGGTGATTTGAATCCACAAGCTGCTCTTTGGGAAAAAGATTGGCAGTCTCTTCTCCACCCAGAAACCATGCTGGAGGGTCAAGTGTGAGTCTGTTCCAACTTCACACTGGTGAGTTGAGTAGACATAGTAACAGCTGCTGTCTGCCAGTTATGAAGTCACGTTACTAATGTCCCCCATTATCAAAGAACTTAGACTAGTATGGAAAATAGATACACGGGATCTATTATTACTCATTATGATACATTCAAGACTATGGGTTCATAGGAAAGCCAAAGGAGGAGAGCAGGAAAGACAGGGCTGGTGGAAAGAAGAGGTTTGTTGTAAATGTTACGGTGTGGATACACATCTGTCAGGGAGACTCGGGAGTGACGCATCCCAGGAGGAAGCAGAGAGTGCTGCAGAAGCAGCGAGGGTGAAAAGTATGATCTGCTGTGCAACCTGCATACAGCCTTTGTGCCATCAACACAGGTTGTGCAGAGTGGTCTTGGCACTCTAATATTAGAGAGAGATATGCAGTTGAAGTGGACAATGAGAAGCCATTAGGTACAATGTGAAGGGATTTCAGACTGTTTATTGGATATGGGTGATGATAAAGAGCTTTTTAATTTGGACAGTGATTGGCTTTTGCCTATGTACTTAGAGATCTCAGGCATTAGGATGGAGGAGAGGACTGCAGGAACCATTAGTAATACAATTATAATCTGCTGTCAGGGACCTCTCCAGAGTGCTAAAGAGCAATGATGTCAGCCTAGAGACTAAAGTGTGCCTGATTCAAGCCATGGTCTTCTCAATTGCTTGCTGTGTATCTGAGAGCTGGGCAGTGAATAAAGAAGACAGGAGAAGAATGGATGCTTTTGACTTGTAGTGCTGGGGAAGAGTATTGAACATATCACGGTCTACCAAGAGAACAAACAGGTCTGTTCTGGAGAGGGTGAATGCAGTTTGCTCCTTGGAAGCAAGGATTTTGAAGCTCCAGCTCACATACTTTGGGCATGTTGCCAGGAGAGACCAGTCCTTAGGGAAGAACATCATGTTTGGGAGGATGCAGGGTCAGCACGGAAGAGAAAGACCGTGGATGAGATGGACTGACACAGTGACTGTAGCAATGGAGTTGGGTGTGTCTGAGATGGTGAGGTTGGCTCAGGATGGGGCAGGGTTCAGAGCTGTTCTTCACAGGGTTGCTGTGACTCATAGTCAACGGCACATAACAACAACTGCAAGTCCTGGAAAGAATTCCCTAGAGGCCCATCCTGGCTGTATCCGTAGCCATGACAAATGGGAGACTAATCTCGGACATTTCGCCTGATACAGTGAACAGACTTCGTGACAAACTGAATGCGGGAGTCTAGAGGAACAGGAAGTAAATGGTACCCCCTATCTGTTTGCATAAAACACTGTAAAATAAAAGAAAAGATGTAAGATGATGAGAAGACTCAGTAAGGGGGAGAACAATGAATAAAGCTAATTCATCTGGGGGTAGGTTCTGCATGAGACATCTACAACACAGATGGGGAGGGATTTTACTAGGCACTCGGAAAGGTTCCAGAGGGAGGGGACATGTGCGGGGGCCATGATGTGTTATGAGAGAATAAAAGAGTGGCATGATTGGGTGTGCTGGAATGAACACATTTCAAACTGATCCCCAAAGACGTGCCTGGGCTGTAGAGGGTGGGGAGGTTTCCAGACGCTCTGACTTTGTACACCACTTAAACATTGGGAATGTGTACATTTTACAGATTATTTCTTTCATTTGCTCAGGAGTTAGTGGTACACAAAGGAAAAGAAAGGGTGCTAAGAGGTAAGAAAATGATAGCGCCCAGAGCAAACTAGAGAAGGGTTATCAGTCTTTAGGAAACATGGGCAGAGGAAAAACACTTATCTACAAGACTGAGAGGGACCAGAGGTACGTGGTTCGAATCCCCAGATGCTCTGCTGGAGATGGAGGGGCAATCTCCTCCAGTACCAGTTAGATCCGATTTGACGGTACATGCAAAACAAATAATAATTTAAAAAAATTTTAAAAAGAAATAAAAAAAGACTGAGAGGGCGAATAAAGGAACGAACGGAGGAGCTGAGGGTATTGGCAAGAGAATGGTCATGTACAGACTCGAGAGACTTGAAGTCTGTAGAGGAGAGCGCTCAAGCCAGGAGACTTCCTGTGTGCTCATCTGAAGCAAAATAAATCTTGTTGAGGATGAAGAAAAGGACAAGGAAGGATTATCAATGGAGAGAAGATAAGGCCTCCTCAGGTATGACCTGGTTTGAAGGATCTGTGTAAATTTACAAAATCGACATTTTCTCCTCACCTCCTATGCCTTCTCATAGGTTCCTCCACTCTGCTGCCCTCTTTTATAAAGGCTGGAAACTTTTTCAGGGAATCTAGATAAAACTTGCCTGTGACTGAGACAAGAGTGCAATAATACCAATGAGTGAAGCTAAACAAGGAAAAATAAAAATCTTTGCAAGTCAGTGTGTAAACAGTTTGAAGCAGCTAGAAAGTACATTGTTCCTGTGTGGTTCTCAAAGAGAACTCTATACTCTGTGATTTTTATCTTGTCCATTAGTGGGTATGATAAATGTGTCTAAAACAGTCAAAATGCAGCTAATTTTGTGCATATTTACCTCCTCAGGTTCAACTTAGAGTCTGGAACATTGGCAAGGAAAAAAAAATCTGCTGTATTTTGATCTAGGAAGCAATGTAAAGAGTTTTATTTATTTAAGGCGAAGTGTATTATTTCGCTTAAATCTTATACCTTGGTCAAATCTCTGTATGATTCTCATTTTACAAAAATATAAACAAAGACTTAAGCACAATTACGGGTCTTGTCCAATATCACAAAGCATATACATAGCAGAGCAGGATCTTAGAGGTGATCTGTTTGAGTACAAAGTCTTTTCATCCCCCCATCTTTAAGTAAAGATTCATTTTATAAGAGTTTAGATTTCCAGAGAAGTAGTAAAGATAGAAGAAGGTTTACACATATCTCACTCTTAGTCTGCACCATAATTAACCTCCTGTATTGCAGCACAACATCAAAGTCCTTACCTTTAATCTTACGCTCCACTGAGGTAGACAGCAGTTGTTCAATTAGTGTTGAATCAATACATGCATCAGGCGATGACAGTCTTGGCCCTTCTCCCCACCTTTGCTCAGAACCCAGCACCTCTGACTGTTCAAGCTTGGCCAGCTCCGACAGCTTCTACAGACAGCTCTCTTGGATACTCTGTTGGCAAGCTCAGCATGAGTGGTCAACAATGACAAGGAAAATCCTATCTTAAAGCAAATTTATGGGCAAGTATTGACTCGGGGAAATCAGAGTCAGAGAGGAATAATATAGAGGATTTTCGCGTGGTGACAGTAACTAACAGTCTGAATTGAGAGCATATGTGAACATTTAATTTTGGAGGATTCCTGAAATGTTTGAAAGAGGGATTTCCAAAGGAGCTGGAAGGATAAGAGAGGGAAATCTTACAAATGAAGGCAGAGGTCATAAACAAGGATTTTGGATTACAGAGTAAAGGTCGTTTCATTTCTATTAGTAAAAAGGAGGATGTGCTAACCTTGAGGTTTGGCGGTGCTGGATCTAGTCAGTAATTTGTGCAGAACTGATAAGCATTGATCTCAGGAAACCTGAGTAGACTTGACTATAGCAGATTAGATTGGAAGGACTCTTAGAGGTCATGCCTTAACCCTCTGGCTGAAATGTGACACACTTCTGGCATGAATGACAGGCATTTCCTCTCATTCTGTCTCAGAATGATTATAAAAAATGATATTCCATGTTTACTTAAAAATTCAGCTTACAGAATGTAAATTTTCATAAACAAGTTTTCCTCCATTATCTGACAGTGGCCAGCTATTTCTGGACATATAATAATCCTCATGATTAATAAGCAAAAAAGGTAGGTAATCTTCTAGAGTAAATAATGATATTGAAAAGATTTTATTGAAAACAGTCTTCATTATCTCATTCAATTCTCTCAGAAATACAAGGAGACAGGTGTTGTGATCTGCATTTTGTATATGAGAGGTGAGTGGGTCAAAGTCAGTGAGTGAATAGGTGAAACCACAAGGCCTGGGGACCATGGCTTATCGAGTTGCCTTCCGAACATTCCACCCTCATCCCTTCATCTGGATGTACCTCAATTCGGATATTCCTTGGGAAACCCCTTCTCCCTCACATGTTATCCATACATTGCTTTAATTTGTGTTGGTTACAACACAAATGATGGCAGGGACATTGTGACCGATCCAATCCAACCAGTCCTTGTGCGGCCTAGAAATTGTCTTCTGTTCTTCTGGTCCATCCACTCAACCCCAGCATCAACTCACTCCCTTCTGCTGGGTGGGAAGTTACAGGTAATGAGGGAAGAAAGCTGTGTTCCCCTCGCAGCACTATCTGTCCACACACATCTGCGCATGTTTTCTCTGCCTGGCTTCCAGCTCTTCTGGATAAATGTCTAGTGCAGACCCGAGGACGGTCCTCCATCTGTGTCCTAAGTCCTATTGCTCTAGAGAGTCTGTTTTGCCTCGGATTCATGCTACTTTCCCTCCTCTACTTAGATCATTCCGGTTAACTCAAAAATGTCTTCAATTCTACAATTTTTATTAAAGGAAGCAGAAATTCTTTGTATCTTGTCGTTGTTGTTGAGTACCGTCAAACTGGAACCGACCCATAGCTGATCCTCTGGTGGGTTTTCAGAGGCAGTTAATTGCACAGGAGGAGATTTTCCCTCCTTCTTCCATGAAGCAGCTGGTGGATTTGAACCACATGCTTTCAGGAGTGCAGCAGTTTCTTGCTTATAAGAGCAATAACTAGCTCAGGAATCAGGAATCATTAGCTCCAATTACTCTCTATTCATTCTCTATTGAATCCCTTTAAGCAATCGCTTCATCACACCCCTGAGATGACTTTTTTTAACCCCTTTTTATCGTGTGTTGGCTAATGTTTATAGAACAAATTAGTGTTCCATTCAACAATTTATACATACTTTTTTCTTTTGGTGTGTATTGATTGCAATATCTACAACATTGAAGCTCTCTTTCAACCTTGAGATGACTCTTAAAAAGCTTTTTATGACAAACGTGAGAGCTTATTCCAGGATGAGAAGCAGAGATCAGGCTTCTTTGGGTAAAGCAAAATGTGCTGTCCCTCTCTGGCTAAATCACTTCCCTTTTCTCAGTGATGCCTTCCCTTCCTATTCTTCCCACAGTTGAACATAATTCCCACTCTTCACGGAGTCTCAATTCCCTGTTCTCATTTCACTCTTCAGTTTTTCTCATAACACTTAGTAACATCAAACTTGTTGTTGGTATGTGCTGTTGAGTCGCTTGTGACTCATAATGCCCTATGTACAATGGCCCTGAAATGTGCTCGCTCTATCCTGTGCCAATTTTACTGTCTCTGACACACCTGCCCTTATTAACCTAGTCATTGAATCAATCTATCTCATTAAGGGTCTTTCTCTCTTTTTCTGCCTCTCCACCCTTCCAAGTTTGATGTCCCTTTCCAAGGTCTGGTCTCTTCTTTCAACATGCCCAAAGTATGTCAAATGAAGCCTCAGAATTCTTACCTTCAAGGAGCAGCCTTGTTTCACCCTCTCCAGGTTGAACCTGTTTGTTCTCATAGCAGTCTATGGTATATTCCATGGTATACTCTTCTCCAGCACCACAGCTCAAAGGCATCAATTCTCTATCATCCCTAGTTATTATCCGGCTCTCTGACACAGAGCAAGCAATTGTGAAGCCTGTGGTCTGGATCAGGCACACCTTAGTCTCTAGACTGATATTGTTTCTCCTCAGCACTCTGGAGAGGTCCCTGACAGCTGTCTTTCCCAATGCAATTTGTCTTTTAATTTTCTGGCTGCTGGTACCAGATTATAGAGCTAAGAAAACTAAAGCTGTTAATAATCTCAGTCTCTTCACCATCTATCCTGATGCTGACAATCAGCCCAGTGGTAAGAATCTTTGTTTTCTTGATGTTGAACTTCATATTTTTTTAATTGCTCATTTTTTATTAATTTTAATGAACATTTACAGAGACTTTGGATTTCCATTCATTCATTATTGTACTTTTCTCCCTGCCCATCCCTCCCCGCAGTTCACTTTTCTATTTGAAAAGTAAGAAAAAAAATTCTTTCATTGTTATACAGTGTCCCTGCCTGCCCCTCCCCCAGTGGATTCCACTGTGCTGCTTTCATTCTGGACTCTTGTCATGAAAATAATACCTAATCATATATCCCTCCTAAATAGTTCTCTCCCTCATCCATTTCAATGCAGTATACATTATTTATGCCCTCTTTTCTTAGTTTTCCCCCAACCCCAATGTCAGTCCTGCTTTACAACAGTTAACACCATGCAGTATTTTTCCTTTTGTGACTGAGTTATTTCACTCAACATAAAGTCCTCCAGAGACACCCATTTTGTATAATATTTCATGAGTTCCTTGTTTTTCAATGCAGCATAGTATTCCATTGTGTGAATATACCACAGTTTCTCTATCCATTCATTTGTTGATGGGCACTTGGGTTGTTTCCAACTCTTTGCTATTGTGAACAAAGCAGCAATAAACGTGGGTGTGCATATATCTACTTGGGTGGCAGTTCTGGTTACTTTAAGGTTTATTCTCAGTAGTGGGATTTGCTGGATCAAATGATATTTCTATTTCCAACTTTTTGAGAAAGCACCATACTGCCTTCAATAGTGGTTGCACCATTTTATTTCTCTATTACAGACTCTAGGTAGCTCTGGTGGCACAAAGGTTAAGGTGATTAGCTGGTAGTCAAAAGGTTCAAATACACCAGCTTCTCTGTGGGATAAAGAGGTGGCAGTCTGCGTCTTTAAAGATTTACCACCTTGGAAACTTTATGGAGAAGTTCTACTCTGTGCTTTACTGTACTGCCACTTGGCATTTGACTCAATGACAGTGAGTTGGTGTCTTTTGTTTTGTTTTGTTGTTGTCGTTGTTGTTGTTATTACCGACTACAACTGTGTCACGGCAGCCAGAGAACTCCTTCGGGACAAGGCTGGTGAAGCTTTGTCTCACCTACTTTGGCCATGTTATTAAGAGAGGCTAGTCCTTGGCAAAAGACATCATGCTCGAAGAGGAAGGAGTGAAAGACCCTCAGTGTGATGATCTGACACAGTGGCTTCTGTGGTGGGAGCAAGTATATCAGAGCTGATTAGGAAGGTGCAGGACAGGCAGGGTTTAGATCTGTTGTTCGTAGGTTCACTACAAGTCATACTTGACGTGATGGCACTTAACAACAACAATAACATAAGTATCAACTCCGCAGTGGTACTTAGAGCAGTGCCTGGGACTTAGAAGTGCACAGTAAATAATTACATGCTGTTAATTGAGTGTTGATGTTTACTCCTTTGTGCAGTGAATCTTCCAAGATCTCAGAAATTGTCAGGAAGTTTCCAGATCTGGAAGGGAAAGCTACACTGAAAGATTTAAAAGCATGCAAAGAGTCTGTCTTCTGCAGTGCATGACAAGCTATTGCTGGTGGGTCATAAATAATTCACTGCCTACTTTTATTGGAATATAGTCACACTCACTTGTTAAGATACTACCTATGGCAACTTTCTTGTAACAACGACTGAATTGAGAAGACCTCAAATAAAACTATTTGCTATTTGCCCCTTTACAGAAAAAAAAAGAAATAAAAATGCAATGTTATCCATCCCGGTTCTCTGTTGCTGCAACTTTACAGAAGCAGGAGGCCACTTACTTCTTCCTCTCAGAGCCGCTGATGATTTCAAACCCTTGACTTTTCTGCTAGCAGCTGAGTGCTTAATCACTGTGCCACCAGACACTTCCAATTTAAAAAAAAAAGGAGATTTAACATTAATAAACATTTTCTAAGTGAAAATGAAACAGGAGGTAGTTTCCATCCATCAGTTAATACAGACCACTGGGTGTCTCTCTTCCCTAAACATTACAAGTTGTTGAATCACACATTAGCCAACTGGGACTGTGAATTTCCAGACAAATATTGACAGTTGCTAAGGCAACTGGGATAAAGTATTGGCCAGAGAATAATATAGGCGCCAATTGTGCATGCCATGGTTCTCACACAGGAGAGAGACACAGAGAGAAAATGAATGAAAAATATATTTCATGATCTCTTCAACTGCTGTTGAAGAACAACCGTTAGCTGATGTTTATCTAAACCTTTCTAGCCTCTTCTTTCAGTTTTTTGGAAATGAACACTTTGGGGATTTGAGGGTTCTTCTGTCAAATAAAATATGTCACAATGGGGGAATCTACTTGAGTGTCAGTTGGTTTTTTCCAGTTGTTCGTGGAATCTACTTTCCCAGATTTTACCCTGAGGGCCAACTGTAAGGCCACATGTTTTGGTTTTTGGGTTTGGTTTCTTTTTTCCCCCCTTGCCTGATCTTGTCACAAAAGGATTCTTTGTCACATTTCCTTTCAGTACTTTCCCATTATTAAACACTGGAATAATGTTGCTGTCTTTTCCTTTGCTTCCTGTAATAAGTTGTTGGTAGGTGCCGTCCAGTCTGTTGTGACTCATGGTGACCCTGTGGACAGCAGAATGAAATACGGCCTGGGTCTGGACCAGGCCCTTGGTCCTTGCCACATCTGAGGCCATTGCTACAGACATCGTGGCAATCTGTCTTATTGAGGCTCTTCCTTATTTTGTGCTGACTTTCTACTTTCCCATCAACACTGCCCTTTTTCAGAGGTTGGTCTCTCCTGTGGGGGCTTTGGTGATTTAGGTCACAGAGAGTTATGCTGCTAAAACCACTGCTGGTTCGAATCTATCAGGGGCTCAGAGGGAAACAGTTGGACAGTTTCCTAGCGTTGGCATTTACAGTCTTGGAAACCTGATGGATGGTTGCTATGAATCGGAACCCACTCAATGCTAGTGAGTCTGAGGTCTTTCGTGATTACATATGATTGTTCTCGTTATGTGCTGTTGAGTAGGAAATGACTCACAGTCAACCTTCCAGCAGGTTTTCAGAAGCTGTAAATCACACAGGAGGTTGCCCATCTTCGTCCTGAGAAGCAACTGATGGATTTGAATTGCTTGACTAGGGCTAAGCTTAGCTTCTGACACAGTGTGGAAATTATCAAACAATATCGTTAATATCACATGCAAGCAAAATCCTGTTGATGATTATTCAAAAACTACTGGACCAGTACATCAATAGAGAACTACCAGAGGTGTAGGCTGGGTTTAAAAGAGAATGTGGCACTAGGTATATGTTATAGCCAATGTTAGATGGATCATAGCTGAAAGCAGAGAGTACCAGAGGAATGTCCATTTGTGTTTCATTGACTATGTAAAGGCAATTGACTGTGTGGATCACAAGTTGTAGTTAACCTTGAGAGGAATGGGAGTCCCAGAACACTTGATTGTGCTTATGTGAAATCTATAATCAGACCAGGAAGCAGTCATCAAAACAGAGCAAGGGAACACTGCATGGTTCAAAATCAGGAAAGATATCTATCAGGAATGCATCCTGTCTCCATAGTATTCAATCTATGTGCAGAACAGATCACCTGGAAGGCTGGACTTTATGAGGAGGAATGTAGCATCAGGATTGGAGGAAGACTCATCAACAACCTACGTCATGTAGATGACACAACCTTGCTTGCTGAAATTGAGGAGTACTTGAGGCATTTGCAGCAAAAGGTCAAGGACTGTAGTCTTCATTATGGTTTGAAGTGCAACATTAAGAAAACAAAGATTCTCACCACTGGGCAAACTGGCAGCATCATGATAGATGGAGAAGAGATTGAAATTGTTAACAGCTTCAGTTTGTTTGATTCCACAATCAACACCCTGGTCAACGACATCCAGAAAATCACAAGATGAATTGTACTGGGGAAATCTGCTGTCAGGGACTTCTTCAGAGAATTGAAAAGCAAGGAAGTCGATCTAGAGATAAAGGTTTGCCTGATCCAGGCCACAGTCTTCACAATTACTTGCTATGGATTAGAGAGCTGATCAATGACTAAGGATGATAGAAGAAGACTTGATACCTTGGAGTTGTGGTGCTGGAGAAGAGTATTGGATATACCATGTACCGCTAAGATAAAAACAGGTTCATCCTGGAGAAGGTGAAACCAGGCTGCTCCTTGGAGGCAAGGATTCTGAAGCTCTGTCTGACATATTTTGGGCATATTGCCAGGAGGGACCAGTCTTGGAGAAGGATGTCATGTTTGGAAGGGTGAAAAGACAGGCAAGAGAGGAAGACCTTGGATGAGATGGATTGACTTAGTGACTAGGATAATGAGGTTGGGTGTATCAGAGACAATGAAACTTGCTCAAGATAGAGCAGGATTCAGAACTGTTATACATAGGGTCACTATAAGTCCCAAGCAACTCAACAGCATATGACAACAACAATCTTGGCTTTGCCAATATGCTCGTATATAATTTCTCAGAAGTTTTATTATTGACATTTCAGACCAGATAATTCTTTATTGTGGAGATGTGGTTGTTGTGCATTACAGTATGTTTAGAAGCATTCCTGGCCACTACTGACTAGATTCCAGGAGTAGCTTCCCCATTGTTTCCTCATTGTTAAAATTACTTAAAAAAAAAAAAGAAAGTAAAAGACTTGAAACATTCACAAATGTTCCCTGAAGAGCAAAATCACCTCTTGTTGAAAAGAGCTGTTCTCAGAAAACCCAAGCCGTATCTTCCTTAAACTCACTTATGCTGACTTGTTTCTGATTAACAGTGATCCTCCATTGGCTCTGAGAGACTGCACGTCTTTATGGGAGAAGATTGCTCATCTTTCTCTTGTGAGGGGCTGGTGGGTCCCATCTGCTTAGCTTTCAGTTAACAGCACAAAAAAGCAGACATCAAGTCATCAGAGTTTATTATATCTTCCTTAGGTTGTCTCTGAAACATACTAAGTAGAATTGATGCCTTGAATTGTGATAATAACAAAGAGTGTTAAATATCCTATGGGCTACCAAAAGAGCAAAGAAATCTGTGTTGGACTAAGTACGACCAGAGTGGTCTTTGGAAACATGCATGGAGATGCCTCACCTTACATCCTCAGGGGATGTTATCAGGAGTGTCTGCTCCCTGGAGAACGGCATCGTGCTTGGGAAGGTAGAAGGTCAATGAGAGAGAGGAAGACACTGGACAAGATCGAACGACACAGTGATGGAACCAATGGACTTAAAGGCAGCAGAGATTGTGAGGTTGCTTTGGGAATATCAGTAGAAAAGTCTTTATTTTAGATTGATCAAAGATGACACAGAGGAAATTTTGGGGTCCTTTTCTGAACAGAGGAGCCCTGGTGGCACAGTGTGAAGCTGTTTACTGGATGGTTGGCAGTTGGAACTCACTAGAGTCCTCATGGCAGAACGATGTGGCAGTGCGCCTCGGTAAGGATTCAGTCGTGACAGCTCTGTGGACACTTGTACCCTGTCCTGTAGAGTTGCTTTATAGGAGTCACACTGAGTCAGACAGCTATGAGTCTGAATCGATTCAATAGCAGGGGGGTTTGGGGGTTTTTGTGGGAGGTGTTCAGAAGCCCCTCTAGGCACGATTTTGTGGACCGTGTGGAGTCATTCAGGAGTATCTCTGAACATGCCCGGCTGTGCTCACCCTGAAACCTTTCCAGTGAGTGAGCTAGGCTCTCTGAGTTTGGAGCAGCTGGGACTGATTATGGCATGGCATCTAGGAAACAACTCCATCTGACATTTGTCTTCTAGAAAACCATCATGCTGTCCACAGCCCTGCAAACTGCTCAGTCTTTGAGTCCTTCTGGAAGGCTGAGTAATCCCATTTCTCTCATTGGACAGGAGGGGCTGGTTGAGGTCATGCTGATGATTCACAGGCAGCATGTTGGGCTGTAACTCCCTAAGGAACGTGAAATAGTGCTTTTACGTATGTCATGCTTAAGAGGGAGCAGTTGGAATCCCACTTTGTATATTACTTCTTGGAGGTTTGAACAAGATGGCTTTGCCCCTGGCATACATGACATATTCTAATTAATCTTTGTGGAAAGAGTTTGACATGTTTAAATGAGCTCATCTATATAAGATCAGTTATCCTTCTCTGATATTGAGGAAAATTAGAGCAAAACATGACTTGGAGAAAATTGCAATCTCATCCCCTTTTCTTCATTTTCCCAGGGTCAATCAGACACCAGCAAAAGGAGTCTGTAAAATCCCTATAAGAGTGAGTGCTAGCAATGATGTGATGAAGTTCATTTACAGAAGATGTTCTTAAAATTTTTGTTGTAGAGATTCGTGAAGAGCTTTCAAGAAAAGTCTAAGACCACAAAACCAATGGGGAATCTGACAATTTCTTTGGAAAGGTCAGGCAATTAAAGAGTAGAGCTGTTTGTAGGATACATAGCTGATGGTTTAAATGAACTTATTATAAATTACAGCTTTTGTGCTTACAGATTGCCTATTCCCCCCCCCATGCCAAGATAATTAGCCAAAAATACAGACACTATGAAATTTTAAATGACAACAACAACAACAACAACAACAACAGAAATCCATCTTAGTGAATTGTTCCAAGCATTGAATGAGTAATGTGTGTAAGGGTATCTGGAATTATATCAATCTAAACAGAGCTGGAGTTTCCCCATTAAGTTGGGAAAGAGTATAAATCAGACCTGAAAAGTGGTCAAAACCCCCTCCTTTTATAATTTTAGAGTAGTTATTTCCACAATGAATGAAGGAAAAATTAAGCTCAAAGTTTTTGTTTCTGAGGAAAAATCAGTCTGTTCTGACAAATTCTCCCATCATTAGGTTAATTTGTTAACTTCATTTAATTAGCTGAAGTTACTAATGACATATTGTAAGGAGAGACCGGTACTTGGAGAAGGACATCATGCTTGGGAGGGTGGAGGGACAGCGCAGGAGGGGAAGGCCCTCTATGAGGTGGATTGATTCAGTGACTGGGGTAATCGGGATGGGTGTATCGGAGACAGTGCAGGACAGAACAGAGTTTAGGGCTGTTGTACATAGGGTCGCTATGAGTCGCAAAGAACTAGATGGCACACAACAACAACAACAACTAATGACAGAGGATAGTACTCAAAACATTCCCTCTCCACGTCATACACAGGGCTCTGATCTGGCCTTGTCCTCATATGTCAAACAGGACCAGGTAGATTAGACCTTCCATTAGCTTTAGATGTAAGCTTAGAGGACTTACGCTTATCAAATTAAGTAACGATAGAGGGGTTAATAGCTATTTGAAGAAACAGATTGGACACTGTAAAGGACTTAAAAGAGTTATGTGGGGGCAAAAAGAGCTAAAATTAAGGAAATGTAGAAAATTCATTTGTGTTTCCTTCTTTCAAGGGAATCTCTTTTGTAAGACAAAGGAAAGAGTAGTAGATAAAATCAGCTTTCTTCTTCCTGGTATTGTTATTTTGAGATTCCTCATTTATCTTCCAGTCCACATGCACCCCTCATAATGCAGTAGATATTTGGCATGTGGAAATAAAAAGCAAGATGATTCTCAAGGAAGAGAGAATATTAGTCAGTATCCAAGCCCCACTGAGGACTCTTGTGATGAGATAATTTGGAGGATAAACGTTGCCAGCCTTAGCCTTCATCCCTCTGTAGACTCTAATTCAAGCTCCTTGCTGTCAAGTTGAAACTAGCTCATAGCTCTAAAAATCCAGTGAGATTTTAGAGGCTGTAAATTTCACAGGAGAGGAATTCCCATCTTTCTCCACTGGATCCCCTGGCTCATCCAAACTGCCAAAAAGGGGCCACCTTTGTATTAGCATCATGATTCCTCATGAATTATGCCACCGGGGTTACATTTGATTATGTTAGGATCGTAAAATCACTTGAGACTGGAGTTACACTGGGAATCATTTTGGTATTCTATTCTACAAAGAACAGAAACATTTCCAAAATCAAGACAATTTTATTGTCTGCCACATTTCATTCATTTCACTAAATGACTTACATTGCTTTGTCTTTTTTAATGTAATCACATTTTTAATACTCTAGATACAATTTTTTTTCTTCCCTCTGCACATGAAGTATAGTTAAGCTTTAGAGAAAAAATGTCCACAAGACGTCAAACATTGACTTTTGCTGCTTATTGCCCTATTAATCACCCGGAGATTTGGAACAAGACAGCCAGATAGACATTTCCAAATATCAAACATCTGGATGATTAATACTTTGAAGTTCTAGTCAAATGTCTTGGCTCTGGGTAGACAACTAATTGTTCCTAATAGTCACTTACTTCAAACAGGGCTTTAGAATTTGTTCATTCCTTTTATGTCCATCTAAGAATTAGAAAGGTTCGTATTCCTTAAATTGCTGTGACTTGATGTTGTTGTTGTTAGGTGCTGTTGAGTCATAGATGACTCATAGCAACCCTATGAATGAAAGACCTGAACACATATAACTTTCAGCGTTTCTCTACTTTGATAGATTTTCCGGAGGCAAGTTGTTTCGGAAGTGGATGCCACTCCTGCTTCCAAGCTTGTTTTATCTGGGAGCTCCACCAAACACTGTCCACTGTGGGGAACCATTATCACATTTGACACATGAGTGTCACAGTGTTCAGCATCACTGCAACCACAAGTTACCTCTGTACAGCAAATGGACAGACAAGTGCTATGCCACCTAGGAGAATGTTAGACCAAAACAATTAAAACCAGGCCTGAGGGCCACAGATTAAAATCACCCAGCTTTGTTGGCTTGGTAGCATCACTTTTCATCCACTAGGCCAACAGAGCTCTCTCTGTGTTGTTGTTGTTGTTAGGTGCTGTCGATACATGAACAAAATTGAGGACCTTGTGGCAAGAAAGGACAGTGTCTTCCATAAACTTAACACTGTTGTATTTTAGGGGTGTTTGCTCTTCAGGCACTGTCAAAGGTAGTTTAAAATATAAATTAAAATAATGTCTGTTTGAAGTTTAAAAATCAAAGGATACTATCCCTGTATCTTGATTGAGGGAGTTCAGGTGGCCCAGTGGCTAAGGAGTTGCTCTGTCAGGTCAAATGCAGGTGGTTCAAAACCACTAGCTGCTCTGTGGGAGAAAGACAGGCCTCCTGATTTACAGTCTCTGAAAATCTGCTGGAGGGACAGCTATAAAGAAGTCCTGACGTGAAGGGACACACCAACCGCATATCCTGAAGGAGAGATTCAGAAAGAAAAGACCCACCAAACTGACTATATATATTATTCACAAAGAGAGGAGGGGGAAATGTGAAGAGATTATGACTAATGCTTTATGTTTGCAATTGGGACATATATTGGAAATTGGACTTTGTACAGCTGGTTATGTGAAGACTAAAAATAGGAACCAATCATTGCAATGTACTATGAGACACAGAGTGAAAAGAAGCAGAGAAGCAAGAAAGGGAACGGAGCACTCACATGGGCTGCTGGTGGGTCTGAGCTGTGAGATGAACACTTTTAAAACTTTTCTAAGTTTCTTGCATCAGTTTGTAAAGACACCGATTTTCTTTTTTAATAAAGGGATTAAGAACCCCAGAACTCATTGTTCCGGAGCTGGAATGTACTCACAGCTGACTCTCCAGTAGGTTTTGGAAGCTGTGAACCATAGGGGAGGGGATTGTCCGTCTTTCTCTGTAGTCATTGGTGGATTTGACCATTGGAAAGGCACGACCTTTGAGTTAGCTCTCTGTGGACTGCTCTGCCAGAACCTTACCAGGGGATATTGTTGTTGGCCATTGAATTAGAACCTGCCCATAACTGACCCTGCAGCAGGTTTTCAGAGGCAGTAAATTACATGGATAGAGATTACTCATCTTTCTCCCACAAAGAACCACATACCTTCAGGTTGATAGTGCAGCTCCTTACCACTAAGCCATCCCTGCTCCTCATAAAGGGGTTATTCTTGCTAGGGGCCATCTATTCGAGTTTGATTCGTAGCGACTATGAACAACAGAGATGAGCCCTGCCCTGCCCTGTGCCATCTTCATCATCTACGATGCACTTGAACCCACTGTTGTAGTCACCAAGCCCATACATCTCATCTGAGTTCAGGGGACAATAGTTATAAAGTACCATTCCTTGTTTTTTCCCCCTCATCAATCAATTCCTTTATTCATCTTTGAATCTCCATTAGTCTTTTCATTTATTTATTATTTTACCCAACATTTGTGTACAATGTTGTCTAACATTATGTAGAGAATTAAGGAGAATGAATCAAAGCTAAAAAATGGTTTAGCTCTGACCTCAAGTATTACCAATGGCAACTGATCATGAAGCTGCTGAAAATTCTCTATAATCAATGTGGGAAGATGTTCTTGTTCGTGCTAATCTGGAGCTTTCTACCGTATGTGTTTCCCGTCTCTTAAATTTAGGAATGGTTCTAAAGATTATTTCCTAAATTTGATGAAGGCACTTTTGTGTTTTGGTTTTAAAAATAGGCTATCAGCAGGAATAAAGTACATATCACAACTCAAACTATGCCTTCCCCACTGACCAATGGATCTGAGACTGATTATATTTTCCAAAAGAAAGCAAGGCGTTGATAAGCTGAAGAGAAAGAAAAGTCGACAAGGCAGGCATGAAATGCTGGGAAACAAAAGCAACACCCTTGGAATGCTGCTCTAGGTGGTTCCTGGTGAGTTGTGGTGTATTGTTAACAAGCCCTTAACAGTGAATCATCTAACTAGCAGGGGACCCTGAAATAGAGACATGTAAATGGACGCATTTTTTTCCCTGAAGACACAAATTATGAGTAATTTAAAAATTGGCCAAGTGCCTATAAAAACTCTACAGGACCAATAAAAGCACATTTGTCTCTGGGCCTCATTCCTGAGTATAAAGTGATGTATACACATGGCTAGCAGGGGGCTTTTAGCAGAAATCAGGGAGCCAGGACTTTTACTATATTATTCAGAGTCAGAGTGTGAAGTTCAGGGCACACCCAAGGCAAATAATGCCATCCCTCAATACCACTTTCAAGCACAAAATAGGATACATTCTCTGGACATTTTAAAAGCTATTCCTAAAACAAAACAAAACAAAATAAAAATCCCCACAAAAAACCCCCAAAACAAAAACCACATAAACACAAAACTACCTCTAAACATCCCGGTCAGCAATTAGTAATGGACAAAGGATAGCTGAGTAAAATATGTTATCTCAGGACCTTATAACTCTACAATTTATGTAAAAGGAAGAAATATGTAAATTGATATGAAATTGGCGATTAGAAATGTCCACTAGAAGGAAGGACTTTGTTTTGTTAAGGAGGATCATAGAAAACAATACTTGAACTTTACATTTGTTCCAAGTGTGAGTAATCTGTGTTGCATTAAGCATCTTGGTGTGGATTGAAGCTCAAGTCTTTGTTAAAGAACTTGTTTCCAACATTTTAAGAATTTGTCTGTGAGGATCAATCTAATATGACAAGAGATATGTGCTCAGTTCTGAGGAAATTCCAAGTTTTGATTGAGTAAGAGTATTAACAAGTTAATGCCTCTTTACTATGTGGTGTTGTGTACCATAAAATCGAAATCAACTCGTAGCTGACCTGCCAGCAGATTTTCAGAGGCAGTTAATTGTATGGGAGGAGACTGCCCAACCTTCTCCCACAAAGTAACTGGTGGATTCAGAACACATGCCTTTGGGATTACAGCCAGCTTCTTACTACTAGGCCACCAGGGCTCCTCTTTGACTTATAGTTCAGGATCATTTTGAAATGTTACTGAAGCTTTACTAAATGGATAAATTGTTCTTAATAGATTGATTTGACATTAGCTACTTAGTAATGTACATTACAATCCAGTTGTTTGACATAGATCTTTTGCAAAAAAAAAAAATAATCGATCAATTTGATGTATCAGTCTAAAAACCTGCTCTCAAAGGACACGCTTGATATCTCATTTGAGTGATGAAGCAGGGCAGGGGGGTCTCATAAAAGGAGAAGTCAAATCTTTGATTGATGAGATTTTATTTTAACATCTGGCTTTTTAAACGACTATTCCTAGCTCTACAAGTTCTTGGGATGTTGCATAGTTGCAATTTTCCTTGATGTTTTCATTGCTGATCTCATCACCATGGTGCATAAAGAGATTAAAAGAAATCTGGAGGCTATGGTGATGATTTTCTGATCCCAAACCAGAGTGGCATCTACTGTGATGAGCTCAGCTTTTGTTGTGAAAGGCCAAAAGAAAGGAAGAAGAAAGGACTTCATAACTCCTTGGAGTGCAGTGTGGTGTGGAATCCAGGCTCTAAAGCCAAGTGTCCCTGGGTTTGAGTACTTACTAGACTCATCTAGAAAATCAAGCCCTGATATTCATCTTGCAAGTACTTGTGAGGAAAAAAAATAGACAATGAAGTAGGAATTGTAAAGTCATGGCACATAATAGATACTCCATAGTGTTAACATAAACGGTACCAAAGACATTGTCAAGTGAAACATGGTCATTTTGTAGTCATGGAATCCCAAAAGTCAAGCAATACATGGTTCTGTGTGTAATTCAAAGTTCAGTAAGTCCCAATATGTTCTGCTGCTGCTCTCTTTTTGTCTTGGTTGAAGGGACATGGCAGAGATTTAAAAAACACCATTAGGTGTTGTAGAGTTGACTCCAGTGCATAACAACCTGGTATACAATAGAACAAAATCCTATTTGAGTCTACCCCATCCTTGCCCTCTCCACTCTGCATCAGAAAATTGTTGTAGTCACTATGGCAATCCATGAAGGTTTTCTTCTCTTTCTCTCACCATCCACAATACATAGCCATGGAAGAAGCAGTTAAAAAAATCAAATGACGTATCTCATCAGTAGCAAGTCTGCTGTCAGGAATCTCTTTAAAGTGCTGAAGAAGAATGATATCAGTTTAAGGATTAAAGTGCACCTGACTCAAGCCATGGTATTTTCAACTGCTTCATATGCATGCCAAAGTTGGAAAACGAATAAGGAAAACCAAAGAAGAAGTGACATCTTTGAATTTTGGTGTAGGTGAAGAATATTGAATATACTGTAGATTGCCTTAGAACAAACAAATTTGTCTTGTAAGAAGTGCAAACAGAGTTATTCTTATATACAAGATCTATACTTTACGCATGTTATTAGAGTAAGTCCTTGGAAAAGACTATCATGCTTTGAAGAATTTAATGGATACTATCCTCAAGAAAGCAAAGATCTTCACCACTAGGTTGAGAGGCAGCATTATGATAGATGGAGAAAACATCGAAAATGTTAATAATTTTATCTCGCTTGAATCCACCACAAATACCCTTGGCACCAATGGTCAGGAAATCAAAAGACAAGTTGCATTGGGAAAATCTTCTGTCAAGGACCACTCCAGAATGATAAAGAGCAATGATGTCAGTCTAGAAACTAATTTGCACCTGATTCAGACCATGATCTTCTCAGTTGCTTGCTCTGCTATGCGAGAGGTGGACAAATAATAAAGATGACAGAAGAAGGATGGAGTCCTGGAGAAAGTGCAACAAGGTTGCTTCTTGGAGGCAAGGATTTTGAAGTTTTGTCTCACATACTTTGGACATATTGTTAAGTGGAAGCAGTTCTTGGCAAAGGACATCATGCTTGGATGGGTGGAGGGTCAGCTCAGCAGAGGAAGACCCTGGATGAGATGGACTGACACAGTGACTGTGGCACTGGAGTCAGGTATGTCAGAAGTGGTGAGGGTGGATCATGGTAGTGCAAGGTTCAGAGCCATTGTTCATAGGGTTGCTATGAATTCACAGTCAACTCCATGGCATGTAACAACAACAAAAACAACTTAATCTGGTTGAGAAGCTCAGGTGGACTAGTCCAATTTACAGCCTCTGAAAACCCACTGGAGGGTTAGCTATGAGTCTAGTCCAACTGGGCAGCAATAAGAGTCATCAGTTGAGTGCGCTTTGAGGAATAGAGTTGATTTCACAAAGTAAGTTGAAGGAGCTGGGGCATTTCAGAAATGTAATAATAACAGTAAGTGTACAGAGGCAAAGAAGCTTGAGGAGAAGTGAAGATGAGGACCAATGATGCCTCTGTTTTAAGTAGCCCTCAGAGCACTGTCCCCACTGAAGCCTGGAGTTTTAGGATGACATGTTCATTTTCTTTTCTTGTTCCTTCTAAGTGTTTTCTCATTTCCACTACAATTTATTATTTGATCCATTGGCTGTTCTATAGTGATGTTTTTTTAAATTAATTTTAATGAAAGTTTACAGAGACTTAGGGCCACTGTTGTGAAACTGATGTTTTTGTTAATGAATGAAGATTGAAGAGTCTGAAACCATCGCTTCTCTGTACTTTTGGACTCTTCCAGGTATGTGTTTAGGAGCTATGAGAGACTCCTTTCCTCTTTGTTGTTGTAGAGGTACCTGTGTAAGTTGGTACTCTTTCCAACAGAAATTTGTATCAGAGGAAGATTCAGTGAAGAGCTGTCCTCTATAAGAATGGGAGTCTTTTTTTAGAGGACTTTCGACTGTGTGATCTAGGGCACTTTCTGTGGATCTCCTCTGGAATCTGGGGGTTGACTTATTTAAAATCATAAGTAGCAGAGGGAAATCTAAAAAGCTTGGTATTTTATTCTGAGGAATCAGAGTCTATGGAAAAATTCATTCAATCCACCAAACTTGAAGTTTCATAAAGACAGAGACAATACTTGCCTTGTTTGCTGTTTCATTATTGGTTCTAGGATGTTATAAGAAATTTAATAGATGGTCAAAGTATTTTATTGTCTTAATTTATCCATTAATTAAGACAGCAATTGATTAGTTATCTTAATCCCAATGACTGGAAGAAAAGCTCAAGACTATAGTCCTGACCATGCTTGAGTTCTTGATCTTAGAGTTGTGACCCAAAGTCAGTAATTTTCTTGGCAAAGACCGGTACACTTTCCTACACACCTTCTGTTGAGATGATTCTTTAGGTGCTACTAAAGCAAAGAACACAAAATTCCTCAAACTCTGTGGTATTTATCCAGTTGGTTTTCCTGAGCACTCACTCCCTTCTTCTCCAACTTGTTATTTGTTGTTGACAGGTGCAGTGGAGTCAAGTATGACTCACAGCAGCCCTCGGATGAACAGATCTAAACCTTGTCCTATCCTGTGCTGTCCTGACAATCTGGCACCTCTCAGCTCTTTGCTGGTCACAGTGTCAATCATCTGGTTGAGTATCTTCTCTTTTGTTGAACCTCCACTTCTCCAAGCATGATGTCACTCTTTAAGTAATAACCTCTCCTAGCAACAAGTCCAAAGCATGTGATATGAAGCTTCTCCAACTGGGTTACATGTAACTGAGGATATGGCCAATATAGCAGAAGAAATGAGTCCATAGGTTGTAGATTCATTGTGCTCAGCGGTGGAGCTCTGGTGGTGCTGTGGTTGATGTATTTGGCTGCTAAATCAAAGGCTGAAGGTTTGAACTTGTTAGTTGCTCTTTGTGACAAATAGGAGACAATCCACTTCTCTAAAGACGTCCAGCCTCAGGGACCCCCTGAGCTGTTCTCCCCTGTCCTACATGCTCAGTGGGAATTGTGGTAGGGGAGTTTTGGATGCTTAGGTGTTCAGGGTGTGGTGATGGGAACATTTGAGAAACTTTATGTCAAACAGTAATGAAAACACCCGACTAGGTCTCTGCTCTTAAGGAGCTTAGAGAATAGTGGAAGACAGACCTAAAAACAAATGATGTTTTATATGCCTGGATGGCAACTGTTACAAGGAGAGTTTGCGCACAAAATGGGAAGTTGCAGCAAGAGAGTAATCAAGACATTTCCTTAGAATAGACGAATTTACAATTGAACTTCCAAGTTATTCTTCAACAATGTTTGGACTTTGGAGAGATGACCTGAGTACCCTTATCCTTGAAGTTTTCACTCTCTTTTCTAGGGTTGGGAGGAGATAGCTGTCGATCATTGAGGAAGATGCTCACCCCTGACCTTTTAGAAGCATGAGAACTCCTGAGTCTGCTCTGTCAGGATCTTGCAAGGGTCTTGCGAGGGCCTTTCCTTCACAGCACAAATCTAGGTCACCTTAAGCACGCCATTCTTTAAGCCAAGCTCAGAATAACCTCTTCCAAACTTTTGAATCTCGGCTACAAGCAGAGTCTTCTCAGATTTCACCAGTGAAGTGAAAGCCCAAGCAGCAGCATCTTTATGGAGAATGAAACCTTTATAGCCATGCTGTTTCTGATGGAATGAGTGTGCTATTCATTTTGGGAAATCCCTGCCAGTTGAGTGCAGTTGAATATGCTTTTGTGGTGCTCCCCAGGCTGTAATTCAGACCTTCATCTCTGGTCCTAAGGAGAGAGACACACATCTTTTATGAAGAATGGTACCACCTCTCCATATTCACTCTCTCCACCTCCTGATTATCTCCAGAATAGCTGGCTTAATGTAAGAGTAATTCACAGTCCTCAGCTGGATTACTGCAGAGCGTTCTTTATTATTGAGAGTTCAGCAAGTGCCAGCAGTGTTATTGAAGTGGTAATTGAATTTTGTGAACCTTCTGTGGTCAAGACAGCATAGTAATACCTGCAAAAACCGTGTGGTGTGGTTAGAAGGAATATGTTCCCTGCCATAATGAATCTTCAAACAGAGCCTGAGAACACACAGCCAAAAGGACATACTGTTTTGATAATTTGACTTATGATATTGAGCACTTGGTAGTGGAACCGGTTTGGAAGCATGGCAATATGTACCTAGAAGAAAGATATTGGGGGAGAAACGTAACTACCCAGAAACGTATACCAATAATAGCTTTGTGTGGCAAGCTCTGGTGGCCTAGTGGCAAGAAGCTGCACTGCAATTCCAGCGGTGTGTAGTTCAAATCCACTAGATGCTCTGCTGAAGAAGGAGGGACAATCTCCTCCTGTACCAATCAGATCTGATCTGATGGTACACACATAATAATTGGCAAGGCGCTGTACTGCAGTCCCAGAGGTATGCAGTTCAAATCCACCAGATGCTCTACTGGAGAAGGAGGGGGCAATCTCCTCCTGTACCAGTCAGAGCTGATTTGACGGTACACGTAAAAATAATACAATAAAAAAAAATAGCTTTGTTGATCATCTCATCAAGCATGGGTCCTTAGAACTTTTGTATGACAAATTAACTGCTCGTGTAGTTAAAGATGTTTTTGCCCCACTACTGAATTGAATCATCCAGTGGAGAAAGAAAAATCCCCCCAAGCCTTTTCAGGGAAATGTGCCTTATTACATCAACAGCTAAGCTCGTTCTCTGCAGGTTCAGCAAACAGTTTGCACAGAATCCGCTCAGCAAACTCACAAGGACGTTTCTAAAGGAGAACATTTAGAGTTTGAGAAAACAGTGCAAAAATGAACACTGGTGGAATTGTTTTGGTTCCTGAAAATATACTTGACCTCAGCGACTGCCGTTTTGTGCAAAGAGCTCTGACTCGGAGCTCCAGCGGACCCTGAGTTTGAATCCTTCATCGACTGTGCCCTTCATAGGCCATCGGGAGTCCCCTAGTGATGCTAACAGTGCTCTCGGCTGCTGACGGAAAGGTTGGAGGTCTGAGTCCACCCAGAAATGACTTGTAAGAAAAGTCTGTTGTTCTACTTTTGAAAGATTAATCATTGTAACCCTGACATGGCACTGTTTTATTTCGGCATACATGGGGCCACCATGCTGGGAATGACTCAACCGGTCGCTGTTGGGTTTTCCCTTCTTTAATCGTGCCTTCATAGTCGGGGGAATTGTACACCAATGAAGGAATTTTTCTTTAACTTTTCAAAGAGAAGAGCGAACTGGGGAGGGGGTGCTGGGCAGGGAGAAAAAGACAACAATGGGTGAATGGAAATCCAAAATGTCTGTAAAAGTTCATTAAAATAAAAACAACAAACAAACTTGTGCTGTTTACTTAACTATTTTTGTTTGTGTCAAGTTATAAACAAGGTACTTACATAGGCGTTCAAATAAACTAAAGTGAAAAGATTTTTTAGAAAAAAAAATGGCTCCTTCATCTTTTTTGAAGGAGCTCTGGTGTCTTACTGCCTTGTCTTTTTACTTCCCTCATAAAAGAGATTTATAAGGTATCTCTGCTAGATGCTCACGTTATTTGTGGGTCTGTCTGTTTGGTGCAGTCACTCACTCAGCCATTGCCGTGGAATCAGAACAGACTCCTCACTGATGTTCTAGTGTTTTTTTCAAATTCTGTAAATTGCACTGGAAGAGATTATCCATCTCGCTCCTGCAGTGCTGCTGGTGGATTCGAACTGCTGGAGACACCATGTTGGGTTGCCTATGGTCTCGGCTACCAGACCTCTTGAACTGTGTGCAGGGCAGTCAAGTACAGAGACATATATTACCTGACAACACTATGAGGCTGGAATTTAGGGTCATCAGTTCAACGTGGTTTGTTGAGGAGTCAAAACACTGCCATCCTGTCGGTTCAGACTCATAGTACACTCGCTGCAGTCGGTTCAGACACATAGTACCCTCACTTCATTTCTGAGGCTGTAAATTGCAAGAGGAAGAGACTACCTTTTTTTCTGAGGGTGAATTCAAAGTGACAGAGAAGCCTTTGGGTGAGCAAAACAACCCACTAGCTCCCCTGCCTGGGATTGTTTTTGTTTTAAAATGGAAAGCCCCTCATCTCAGAGACCTCCTCAGCTGAGAGCAAATCAGGGCAGTGGATCAGCCTATCGGTTTCAGGCTCGCCTGTGTGGAGATTGAGACTCACAGGGGGTGTGTGTGACCAGCCTGCCGCGTCGCAGCTGATATGAGTAGGCCTGATATTCAAACTTAATTTCAACAAACTCTAAACCCTGTGTGTTTTCCTCTGTCCTAAGCTGCTCAGTGAATGTTGCTTCTCTTGCGGAATTACAGAAAGTTCTGGACGTAGCAAATATTTATTCATCAGCTCATATTTTTCCAACTTTCTTGAATTACAATTTCAGGAATGCATGAGTGCGTGTTTATGTATGTCTCAGGGTGGGGGTTGTTCCAAAGATGTAACCAAAGGAGCGTGTAAAAGTCTGACATTTATTTGAAAGAATGTTCCACCCTTTGTCAAGGTACAGTTGTTTCATTCATTCAACAGGTATAGAGTTAGGTCCTACCTAACACCAGGGGCTGTGGCAGCTGCACAGAAAGAACAGAGACTTCAACAATGACCCCAAGATGCTCTGGGTAAAGTAAGTCTGCAGAAACAGTTTAAAATAGTGTGGGAACGACAATGCTGGAGGCAAAGCCTCCTGCTCCAGCCCCTGCCAGCGAATCACTTCTCACCTTCCAGCACCCCTTGCTTCCAGCCACACTGATTCAAGTCTATTTCCAACACTGGGTTTTTTTTTATCGCACTCCCTCTGTCTGGCAGCCTGATTCTCCTAATCTTTGTCATTCAGATTTAAACTAAAATGCCACCTCCTTGGAACAACCTTCCTGGGCACTTCATGCTATGTTAGGGACCCAGAAAAAAAAAAATCTCTACTATATTCCCTTGTGTTGATGATCTTCAGAGTGTTTGCTTATTCCTGATGATATTTATCTGTTTTGTTTGTTTATTGCTTTTTCCTGCCTTTGCTAACAGAGTGTAACTTCGAGGGAGAACAGGCCCTTTGTTTTCTTCCCACCTGCATTCTCAGGACATAAAACAAGGCTAGAAACACGGGGGCAGTTGGTACACGTCTGCTAAATAGACAAAGTAGATGGATGCATTAAATAAATGTTCCAGGTCCTAGAAGGAACAGTTAACTTAGTATGTGTGGGTAGGGGCAGGAGAAGAGTCATTCTTGAAGAGGTAATTGTATTCAGTCTTATTTTCCCTTCTGTCTATAAACTTTGTAAATGTCAGTGTAGAAAACTTAGGGTATGTTTATGTATGTATGTATGTATGTTGTTATGATTATAAACCATTGAATTGGAATCAAGTCATAAATGACCTGCCTGCAGGTTTTTTAGAGGAAGAAAACTGCACAGGAGGAAATTGCCCCTCTTTCTCCTGTGGTATAGCTGGTGGATTTGAACACCTGATGTTAGGTTAGCAGTGTAACTCCTTGTTGCCATCAGGACCCTATATTTATCTATACACACACCCCAGTATGGGGATCTAACAATATAACACTACCTGACTTGGGTCAGGAGCTAAGAATAGCAACAACTTATTTTTGGACCTTGAACAATTTGAATGTTTGACAATTATGCACAACATTGAGTCAGGCAGTGCATGACCCTTGCACAAGTCCATGGAGTAGCTTAAAGGAAGAAGCAAAAATGGTTACATTTTAGATTCACCATGTTCTTTTTACTCTTTAAGATTCTCATTTAGAACTAGCTCCCTCATTTTAGAAATGAGAGCACGAGGAGTGCCTCCTTCCGAGGATACTGTGAAAATGAAACAATATCCTGCAGGTAGTATGCTCAGGGCAAAGGAAGTATGTGAAGAATGTCAGCCAGTCTTAAGAGTTTCCTTGGTATTAAATCCCTGGGAGGAAAATTTGCTTTCTGGGCTTCCTTAAAGGATAGACAGAAATGAAATAAAGAGAGATGGAACGGAATGAGGTTGCAGAGGGAGTGAAGGTTGGAACAGAAAGCTTTTTCCTTTTTAATAACACTTTAAACCCACACTAAGTCAGTCAACCCAGCCTTCAGAACTGAACTGATATTAATTAAGACTCTAATATTCAGATGGAGAAAAGATTGAAATTGTCAACAACATCACCTTACTTAGATCTACAATCAATACACTTGGAAACAGCAGTCAGGACATCAGGAGATGTATTGTACTGCGGAAGTCTGTAGTCAGGACTCTCTCCAAATTATTGAGGAGTAATGATATTAGTTTGAAGACTAAGCTGTGCCTGATTCAGACCACGTTCTTCTCAATCATTTGCTATGCATCTGAGAGCTGGAAAATGAGTAGGGGTGACAGAAGAATTGACGTCTGTGAACTGTGGTGTTGGAGAAGAGTTCTAAACTGCTCAAAGAACAATTATGTCTTGGAGAAGATGCAGCTAGAGTGCTCCTTGGAATCAAAGATGATAAAGCTTTATCTCACATACTTTGGCATGTTTCTAGGAGAGACTATTTGGAAAGAGACATGAAGCCTGGGAAGGTGGAGGGACAGCGAAAGAGGTGAAGACCGTCAGCCAGGTGGATTGACACAGTAGCTGCAGCATTGGGCTCAAGTGTGTCAGAGATTGAGGATGGCACGGGACAGGACAGTAATCAGATCTGTTTAAAGAGTCGCTATGAGTCATATTTGACTCAAGGACACATAACAACAACTGCTCGGACACTCTCTTTCCTGTATCATCCACAGAAATACGCTTTTCTGAGCAAGTAGCAAGAGAAGGCTAGTCAAGATGCTGATGGTTTAAACTGTATGATTGGAAAGATGGAAAGCTCTTGAATGAGTAAAGGAAACCAAGGAGGTCAGTTTGGCTTTGATCGGTAAGTTAAAAAAAAAACCAAAACACAAAACTTTTAATAAACAGAAGTGTTTAGTCAGATATCCCTGTGTGGCACAGATGGTTACTACATGTGGCTGCTAAGTGAAAAGTTGGAAGTTCAAGTCTAGGCTGAGGTGCCTTGACCCTACAGCCTACCAAGCATGATGTCCATTTCTAGGGACTGGCCCTTCTTAGCAACATGCCCAAAGTATGTGAGAAGTTTTGTTATCTTCCCTTCTAAGGAATACCCTGGTGACACTTTCTCCAGACATTCTTGTTTATTCTTTTGGTAGTCCATAGGATATTCAGTACTCCTGTCCACCAGCCCCTCCATGCAAGAGAGATGGGCCTTGGAAAATCTGTTGGAGAGTCAGTTATGAGTCGGTTTCAACTTGAAGGCAATGAGTAAGAGAAATCTCATCATTTTGCTTCTACTCAACATTGACTGCTATCCGATTTAACATGTGATTCTTTATTTTCTATAAAATATAATGTAAAACTTAGTAGCACAAAGCCATAGCTGAGTTTTACACGAATAACATCAAGTTTATTTGGTGCTGTCTGACAGGTAAGTGAAATGAAAAAGAGTATTTTACAAAATGTACAATTTAATTTACATAAATATATTCACGATGACATTAAAAAAATGTACAGATGCAATTCTGCGGTCTATGCTGTGTCCTGACAAATTAGATACGTGTCTCTATACACATATATCATGTTTGTGAGTTTTTGTAACTATGACCCACAGCTGAGTTTTGGGCATGTCTATGATGATTCTAAATTTCCATCAAATTTGTGCTATTTTTACTCTAATTGCTGATTTTTGTTCTTATTCAAAAGTTCACTAGAACACATAATTAGAAGTCATTACAGCTTAAAATATTTATTCTTTGAAGAGCTTTGGGCTTCAGTTTACTCATCAGAAAATTGAAAAGATTCCTGCTGACATGCTATGCTTCTATTGCATAAAGGAGCTCTGGTAATGTAGCAGTTTCATTGCAAACGAAAGGTCATCAGTTTGACTCTACCAGATGCCCCTTGAGAAAGTTGGGCAGTTTCCACTCACAGCCTTGAAAATTGGATAGAGGGTCACTATGAGTCAGAATCTACTCAGTTGGCAGAGGGTTGAGTTTGTATTGTCTGCAGAATTTAAACAACCAACCAACCAAAACCAAAACCAAACCAAGTAAATCCCAGCACCTCCAAGACAGAGAATGCTAGGGTGCTATCATTTCTGTATGTAGGAGATCTCTCTGCTTCTTTCTGTTGGAAAGGTGTCAATTTTGTAGTTTGTGACATCAGTCCACTTAATTATGAAATACTTCTTTACTGCAGATACAGTATAATTGTTAGTATACAAAACACATCATAGTCTTTGGATTTCAAGTTGAAGATCTTGAACTTGAAAGTTCAGAGATGAGCTAACCATGTGGAATCTGAATCTCTCAATCGAGAACCCTCCAATCAATGAACTATAACATGAGGTGAAACAGTCATATGCAAGTATGGTCAGTGTGACCTTCACCTCCGCTGTGCCATCCACTACAGTGATATTTGCTTGGGATCAAACTAGTCTACATGATATAAGATGAGTGTAATGTGATATACTCTAGAAAGTAAAACATATATCTGGTTTTCTTAAATTCATAGACATTTGCATTTGTAAAAATTACCACCTACGTGGAAGTCATTCCGAAACTATATCCTGAGCTTACTTCTAAGTTTACAGTTAATCATCTCTTAGATCAGAAGGACCCCAAAACACAGGTATAAATGACCTCAAATGAACTGCGGAAAACATGATGCATAAGACTCGGGGATGAAACCAAGACTTGATTCTTTTCCCTCTGATCATGTGGTGGTGGGCCACGCAGTAGCTACACTTGGCCTCTGCAGGTGGACTTCGCAGGGACGCTTGTTACATCTCTCCTCTGCTGGTGTTGGGCTCTAGATCCTGGAGGAAAGCTTCGTTGTTCTGTGGACAGTTGGTGTGACAGGCACAGGTCCCGATGACCATCACTGGTTTCCTGACGATTTGTCCTGGGGAGCACCGGAACTCCACCTGGATGGTTTTGGTGTTGTGGGGGGTGCAGCACCGGCCATCGCTGCAGACCCCGCAGAACCTGGGCTTGTAGGTGTGCAGGCTGGTGCAGTTCTTGAACTGCAGGTGGACGGCTTTGAGCGACTTCTTGGTGCGGAGACACTTCTTCCCTTTCTAGGAAAGAAACAAGAGCAAACGTGGAACGTCTACTGTTTTTGGAAGGAACTGACTCATAGCTGACCCTCCAGTAGGTTTTCAGGGGCTACGAGTTGCATGGTGGCAATCTGACCATCTTACTTCCTTGGAGAAACTGATGTATTCGAACCAGCTGCCTTTGCGTTGGCAGCATAACAAGGTCACCAGCACTCCCTAAGGAATAATCTGGGAGCATGCAAACACCTTCTAGATGCCTATCCAGTTCCCACTGCTCCTCTTTGCTAACAGAATGCAAAATTTGGTAAATGTGTTCAGTTCAAAGCATTTGTTTCCCCTGATTATCTGTGAACTTGGGACAGCCTTGTGACAAAGCTCTAGCCAGTAAACTAATGGATTCTTGGAACTCCTCTGTCTTTCCTACAAGTTCATGTGTGCTTCCTGCATCTGCTTCCTTTCTGCTTGGACTGTGGACACCACACCTGCTGCGACCACATGAGGTGATGATGCCACGGCCATCTTTGGACCTCAAGGTGACAGACATGAGGGTGATAAAGAAATTCTATCATTTGAAAAATTATTCTCAAGTGTTTTGGTGTTCTTTTTAGCCAAGTGTACCCTTAGGTGTTATACAGAGAAAGAGAATGTAAGCCTTGGAAGACAGTGCAGGAGAGGAAGACCCTCACTGAGATGGAATGACTTAGTGACTTGGGTAACGGACACAGGTGTGCCAGAGATGATATGGTTGGTACAGGATAGAGCAGGGTTCCAAGCTATTGTATGAGTCTCAAGCAACTTGATGGCACATAACAACAACAATAGTTGTAGCAGACCTGCAATGTCTCAAATACTTCCTGACAGCAACCTTCTCCATCCTTATTAACAGTATTCACTCATCCAAGAACAATTACCATGCAAGCCCTGTACCAGGTGCTGAAGATGAAAGCAGGTATGATCCCCGTTCTGAAGCTGTGGAGATTTGGTGGGGGAATAGGGACTCAAGCAGGTCGAGACACCAAGCAGCAGGCATGAGGTTAGGGACGCACATGGGGGCTGATCAGAGGGCCATCTCTGCCCACCCTCAGTATAGGATTACTGGCCAAGTTTTACAAATGAAGGAACGGAAGCTTAAAAGGCTAAAGGGATAAGCAAGTACCTAGTCTTTGAAGTTATCTGACTGCAGCACTACAGGAAATGATGAGATGCAGGGCTGTTTTCTATAAAGGGGAAGCAAATCTGGGATTTATTAAAGTTTCTACTACTAACAAGATAGCTCTTGTGGCCTAGTGGTAAGAAGTGGTGGTGCAACCCCAAAGGCGCGAAGTTTGAATCCATCAGCTGCTTCATGAGAGAAAGATGGGCAATCTCTTCGTGTGTGATTAACTGCCTCTGAAAATTCACTGGAGGGTGAGCTAGGGGTAGGTTCTGACTTGACGGTACACAGCAACATTAATAATGAAGAAATCCATTATTGAGAATTGACGAAAGAAAGAATTGTTTCTTCATCTGCAAATTTGCCACAGATTTCTATTGTCCTTTACCTTCCCAAGTACAGCTCAGCAGTGATCTGATTAGCACAACTAGCAGAGATGTCTTTCATTTCACTAATAGGTAGAAACCGTAAGGCTAGCTAATGCTAACAAGTGCTGAGTACATGCCGAGTATCTTGCAAATTCATTCCACTTAATCCTCACAACCACCTTGGGTTAGAGACTAGCAACGGAGCTATTACCCAGAGGACGGAATTGAGGCCCAGAGGTTAAACCCGGATTTGTAGCCAGCCTGTCTGACTCCAGAGTTTGCACCCTTAAGCATTAGATGGTATTGCCTCAGTCTAGAGATATGTAAGTGCTTTATGGCTGGAGTCTGCTTTATTTTGAAGCTTAGGCTTATGCAAGGGTGCACATTACAGTTCTTCTTGGATGCTGCATTTATGTGACATGGGACTCTGGTAACAAAGTTGGTGATATCATCAAGAGCCAATTAGTGCTTCTGATCAGCATGTCTTATACTCAGCATTAACAGAACTGATAAAATGCCATCTAACAAGAAAAGAAACACAGTGTTTAATTTGGCCCAGAGAGCTTTATCCTGGCAAATGTACTGTTTCCTCTAGGCCTCTAAAAGTCCTGAAATGAATTCCCAGATTTTCATTCACCAACATTTGTTTGTCAAGCACCAGGGTGTACTGGGTAGGTTGTAGGATAGTGAAGGGTGGAGCGGACAGCCATGGTCGAAATCCTGTTGTTCTCTACAGGAATGAACCCTGAAGAGTCAGGGGAACTGAGCTCAGAGCTGGCCGTTCTGAAATCATTTGTATGTGACGGCTCTGTAGCCAACTGCAGGAATGCAATGGGGATGTCTGGAGAGTTCTGAATTGGACAAAGTATAACGGCTGTATGGGATGGTTTTGAAGTTATCAATTCAATGGCAATGGGCGTTCTAGTTGTATGGCTTCTATCGCTTCTGGATGGTATGAGTGAATACATTACAAAGCATTAAAGGGAAACATGGCGTAAATTTGCTCAGGCTGGAGGCGAGTTCTCTGTGCTTTCTCTCTGGGGTGAATTGAATTCCCTGCCACAGGTGACCTCTGAAAAAGCCACCATCACGATGATGTTCTGAAGCCCAGGCCCAATGATGTAAACCAAGTGCCCTGTGATGCTGGGCTTCTGAGGGTGCCCTACCTTCTCTGTGGGTGAAACCTCTGTGTAGGGTGCCCTATCCCCTCTGCGGGTGAAGCCTCTGTGTAGGGGGCCCTATCCCCTCTGCGGGTGAAGCCTCTGTGTAGGGGGCCCTTCCCCCTCTGCGGGTGATGTCTCTGTGTAGGGCCCCTACCTTCTCCGTGGGGGGCTCTGGCTCTTGTTCGCAGGGCCGCACCATACAGAGCTGGGTCTCCTTCACCATTTCACATTGCCGATTCCTGTTGGTGACCCGAGTGGAAAAGCCCATGCCGCAGCTCCGGGAGCAAGCGCTCCACTCTGTGGTCTGTTCAATGCAGTTGATACTTGAGTCAGAGACTTCAACTCCAAGGGTGGCTTCTGGCCTGTAGGCTGTGGGATGCAGAAGTTAAGACAGCTCTAGTGAATGAAACATAGCCATCACAACGTGGTCCTTTTAATCTTTGTTAGAAAGGAAGTTTTATCCTGTTCCTGTACCTGCTAAGTAGGACCTTCCAGGAGGGTCGAACTGGACCTCTTTCTTTACCAAGCCATATCAGGTAACAAAGACTGACCTGGGAGTTTGTGCTTTGTTTGGGGTTGTGTATTGTTATGGCCCTGGAAGTGATGCCACCAGTGTTTCAAATACTGGCAGGGTCACTCATGGTGGACAGAGTTTCAGGAAAGCTTCCGGGCTAAGACAGACTTTGAAAGAAAGAACTAGTGATTGATGTCCAAAGATTAGCCAGGGACAGAGCTATGAATTCTACCAGCATATTGTCCACTACAGCAGTGCATGGTGAGCTCCACAGGTCAGTAGGCTCTCAAAACACACAGTGGCCACAGCAATG
Organism: Elephantulus edwardii; assembly: GCF_000299155.1. NCBI lineage: Eukaryota > Metazoa > Chordata > Mammalia > Macroscelidea > Macroscelididae > Elephantulus > Elephantulus edwardii. Next base: position 21,530,979 of record NW_006399753.1, read on the forward strand.
GACTTAAGCCAACTTGCTCCGAGAATGGAAAGCAGATGACCATCGAGTTCTGGGCTGGAGAAAGTACTGCAGTTGTTAGTTATTGCATGGCTATGAACAGGAAGCAGCTCAGTGGTAACAGGTTAGGGGAGAAGACTCAATGATGTTGTTGCTCCCCAGGGCAAGATTTTATTCTGTTGTAGCCGTAAGTCAGAGTGGACTTAACAGCAATAAAAAATGCCACCAGCAGGTGTCACAGCCCTGACCCACTGTAGGCTTTCAGGAAATCTTAGTGCCTGGACTGTACAACATATCATTGTCATGTAACATTGAGTCAAAACCGACACAACAGCTGACCCTCCAGTGGGTTTACAGACGCAGTGAACTGCATGGGCGGAGACTGTCCATCCTTCTCCTGCAGAGCACCTGGTGGATTTAAACAGCATGCCTTTGAGTGGACAGTGCAGCTTCTTACCACTAGGCCACAAGAGCTGCCAACATATCATTAGGAAGCTTAAAAGAACCTATCTTTAAGAAGTCTCCTGGTTTTAAGAATAGGGGACATTAAAGTATCCAAGAACTACCCTTTAAACAACAGTTTATACATAAAATGGATTATGGTAAAATTTCAAGTTTGTGACAAAAACTGTACTTCGCTTTTAGGCAGTAGAAGTGGTCATTTACTTCAGGAGATGGAGACCTGGACCTTGCAAAAGGGTCTGTTGTCATACCTAATAGGCATGATCTGGAATACATCTCCTTGTCTGCAAGGAGTGGTGGTATTTCCTATTTTTTTAAGGCTCTATTTCATACTTTTTTCTCTTTTAAATTTTTATTTTTTGGTTTTGTATTTTTTATTTTTTAAGGCTGTATTTTAAGGTAGTATTTCTTATATTTTAAGATATATAATATTTAATATATTTATTAAATATTGATTATATTAATATTATTATATATTCAATATATTAATATATCGAATATATAAGATATATGAAGATATTTTATTTAAGGTAGTATTTCTTATCTTTTAAGGCCAGATTAATAATTTCTGATGGCAGAAAATCTATGGAAGTTGAGTAATTCAAACAAAGCATCCCCAGTAATTATGCAGTAGGTTGACCCTATGTGAGCCAGAGGAGAATGTACTCCAGCAGGTTTGACTGACTGCTGGTGACCCCATGTGAATCATAGCACATCAGTGCTCCGCCAGGTTCCAGTGCTGTGATATTTCATAAATAGATTACCAGGCTTTTCTTCTGAGGCACTTCCCCATGGAGTTGAACTGCCAACCTTTTGGTTATCGGCTAAGGATTTAACCAGGAAATAAACACAACTCATAGACAGCATAAGTGATCTGACTGATCATTGGCTTCTCATTGGCAGATCAACTCCTGAGGATTTATTTTTTTTAAAAATTATGATCTGGGTGAAAATTTACAAAGCAAACTGGTTTTCTGTTCAACAGGTTTGCACAATTTTATTTTGTGACACTGATGGTGATTGCTGCTAGGTAATAGTACCCTTCACCTTCTTCTCTGTGTTTACTGTTCCCATTTCTCCTTCGTTCCCCTCCCACCTGCATTTTGAGCTTTCTCCCTGGGTAAATGCTCCCCTTTTGTTACGTATGGTTGATTGTTCTAAGGAGTGCATGCTTCCTGGGGCGGTGGTGGTTCACCTCCTATTAAGCATAGCATGTCTATTGTCTGAAGGAAAGTTGAGACCTGATGGTGAGTTCATTTCAAGCTAGACAATTTCCCATGTTCCAAAATATCTGGATATTATTCCTTAATATTATTATTAGAAAGAAAACCAAAAACTGTTGTCTCTTCCTGCCAGATCTGGAAGAGTGCCATTCCTCTGTGACACCTGTTTGGGTGAGTGACATCCTGTCAGGGTGCGTGACATCCTTCTGGAAGCTGAGTTTGTGAGGATGTAGTAGTGTATTTGAACTGATGACCTTTTGGTTAGTGGCCTAGTGCTTCATCACTCAGCCACCAAGGCTCCTTTGGGTCATATATGCAATTAGTAAATACAAGGCAGTTTTCACTCTTGTCGCTGCAATACTTCTAAGAGTCAACATGGATTGGTTATTGATTTAAAAAATCAGATAATAGTTGTCCAATAAGACAAGTACAGTCTCACTGCTCCATTAGGAAGATCCTCTTTAGAAGGAACAGTCAAAACAATAGGCTCAAATGCACTGATGGCAACGAAGGTTCAGAGGACAGGGCAATGCTGCACTCTGTTACATACAGGTTGACTTTGAGCTGACTGGACTAATGACAACAACTTTAGAAGGACTTGTGTTTGTACTTTAATAACTTCTCTCATTCTCAGTGGGCAATCTGGAATGACCAGAAACTGGAGGCAAATGTTCTTACTCAAATCCCTAAGGGGAGAAGGGCCTTTGGGAGGAAGTCCCCGTGCTGTGACCAACTCCCTGGACAAGGGAGTTTCTCTCTCACCTGGTAGGGCAAGGCCTCCCAAGCCCTCTTCCTCATCCGGGTCACAGATCCACTTTTCGCAGCATTCCCCGGGCACCTCCACTTTCCTTGGCGCTGGGCAGTCAGGCCGGGGCAGCAGCAGGTCGTGGTTGCAGCGAGGCACACAGCCGATCTGCCCGTCTCTGCAGGTGCACTGATATTTGCAACTGGGCTGGAAGGTCTCCCCACTGCGGTAAATGACCCCATCGAACACACAATTGTCTCCTTCTAGCACTAGAGTATTGGAGAAGCAGAGGGGAGAGGAGGGAGAGGGAGGTAAGAGGGATATGGTGCATTAAGGAGGCTGGGTAGGATTGGCAGAGAAGTTCACACTGAGTCCCTCTTTCCCAGCTCAAATGGCCAGGTTTCTTATCCTTCTCCAATAGAGCTGTGTTCATGGGGGCGCTTTGCAGTCTGAAGAAACCTTCCTGACCACCGTACCCTAACTGGCATTTTACAGGTGACAAAGTGAGATGCCAAAGCTTCATAACTATCCTTTCTGGTCAGAAAGCCATGTTGCAAGAACCTTTTTCTATTCCTGCTCCAGAGCACAGAATGAAAAAGGGAGGTGAGGTGTTATGCTTTCCAGTCGCCGAATAGGTTAGCTGCTCACATTGGGAAGATTATTGGGATTCCTTGGCATCCAATTGGAGTAAATAAATCAATACTGGCTGAAATGAAAAAGTAAGGGCTTTCCCAAGCCCCACGGGCAGAGGTAGGGCCAGCTCCTTACCCTCAGTGAGAACACCGGTGGACACTTCACCTCTGACCGATTGAAATTCAGCAGCCTAGCTACATTAACCAGCCGCCTGCATTTCCCCCTCTACTCACTGCCATTCCGGCAAGGATTACAAGGTTGTCCCAGTGCAGTGAACTAGCGATTCTTTGGCTCAAACGGGGCGATTACAGGTGTGAAAACAAATTCGCTGGACAGCACTGGGGCGCTGTGTGGGTATGAGCAAGCCTGCTCTTCCATCCCCCTAAATGTGTCCCTGGAAATACCAAAGGAAATGACTTCACTTGCGCTTAACTGGGCTTCGCTCCCCATGCATCTAGATTCTCCTCTTGGAAGGCCAGTGTTGAATGCTTTTGACCTCTTTGGATACGTTTCTTCTCTCACTCGTGGCACTCCCCAAAGCTTTGTGCACCCCCAAACTCTGCCCAGCTCCAAAGCCATCACCCACTATCACTGTTCACTTGTTCACTCGCTGGGCTGTGGGGGTCAGAGGTGAAGAGAGGCAGCCCTGGCAAGTGCGCCCCGGGAGAAGGGGCCAGATGTCCAGGGGGCTGCTTTACCCATGCAGATGCCAGTTTGGGTGCGGGGATCAGCGCTGCGGTCGCAGTAGAGGCCGCTGCTCTCCTCACAGGGCTCCAGCTCCGAGCAGCTCTCCCCGCGCTGGCGGGCGCACACCAGACAGCATGAGCAGCCGTCCAGCACCGCGGGCACCCCGGGGGCGCAGGACGGCGGCGCAGAGGGGCACCGGGCCGGGCACGGTGAGGGACACTGCTGAGCCGAGGCTACCTGTGGGCGGGCAGGATGAGAATGAGCCACACTCGTTGGGACCACAGAGGGTGGAGGCACCAGGGGATGTGCCTGGAGGAAGGACCCGGGTCCTGGGGCGCGTGCCTTACCTGGCCCAGGAGTTGGAGGAGCAGGAAGGCCAGGCAGAGGCGCTGCTGACTCTGCCCGGGGCTCGGGCTCTGCCCGCTCGGCATGCTCGCGATCTCTGTGCGCTCTTACAGAAACCGGACCCAGGGCGCCGGTGTCCCTGCAGCTCCGCCAGCGCCACAGCGCAAGTTTTATAGCGCGCTCCAGGGACGCGCACAAGCCGGTTGGCTGCGGCGCCAGGAGGAGGGGGATCGGCGGGGTGGGGAAGTGGAACGGGCCTCGGGGTTACCATGGCAATTGGCCTGGGTGCTGCTCTCCTAGGGGCGCGGCACTGGGGCCTGTGTGTGCCTGTGTGTGGCGATGGCTTTTCCCAGGGCTCGGGGAGGGGCTGGGTGGAGTCCCGGGGCCGGCCCCAGGGCCCGCTCGAGCGCGTGGGAAGGAAACGCCCGTTTCCTCCTGGAAGCGGCTTTGCCTTCCCCCAGGACAGAGACACCACCACTCCCTGCACACTCCTCCGCCCAGGCGGTTCCCACCAGGCCTGCGGCCGCGGGCTCTTCACAGGGCACTCAGAGTTGGGGGCCATCTGTGCGGGGTTGGCGAGAGGCCCAGGAGCTTAGTCATAAGAGAAGCACATGCGAGTTTGTCACCATTTAGGGCACTCATTGAAAAGGGTTGGGGAATGGATGCATGGATAGAAGGGAGGATGGAAACAGAAGACACAGAAACAGCAACTCAGTGTTAGAATGCGGGGTGCTCTTGGCAAAAGCCCAAGTTCTTTTTATCCAAATCGTTCGACGACTCTCTGAGTTGCTCACCCATATTCCACAGCTCAAGGAAAAGAAAATATCATAACATTCCACTTTGAGTGCATAAATGTTCGTTTATGGTAATGGCTTGAGGCAACTTCTGTCCTATGCCAAATGTGAGACAGCACTCTAAAAATCCAAGAACCAACCGGTTTTGTAAATTTTCATTCAAATTACAATTAAGATATCCCAGAGTCTTTGAACATTTTCTACATGGGCCCCCCTCAGCCACTGCGGAAACCTTTGTGACTGAAGAGGACAAGTGTCAAGAAGGAGGTTACTATATTTGACTCATCCTCCAACCCCCAAATTCCCTCTCCTACCTGGCACACACCTTCAGAAAATAGCTGCTTTCAGATGCTTGTCCCTTCTCAGTAGACTAGAGAGCTGTTTTATTACTTCAAAGTGACTTTATTTGATGGATTTGGGGGGGGGGGGAGACGACCACAAACCAAACTAAAAAACCCCTGCAATTAAACTCCATTTCTACCACTGAGGTTACCATGCTCAACTCCTTCCAGTTTAGCTGCTTTTTGAAAGATGCTTTATAGGAAAAGTTATACAGGCCAGTGATGTAACCCTAGACTATAAGGAAATTAATTACCTCTCCAACTGCCCTCTCCAGCAGGAAGGAAAGGCAGCTTGTGAAAGGGGCAGACCTTCCCAGGAAACGCCTGCTGGGGTGATGAAGTAATCTATGTAGTTGTATGAGCAGCTTGAAGATGCCATGGTGCACTGCCATGCTCCCTAAATTCTGCCTTTTTTTTTAAAAAAAAAACCAAAGGAAAAAAAAAACACCTATACTGAAGGGTGTTCTGGCATTGGGTAGAGATTGAGTAGTTAATTTTGGCCCTTAAACTTTGGGCTGATGGATGTTAGAAGTCATCTAGTAAATAGGGATGCCATCACCCAGGTATGCATTAGAACCAACCAGGTTATTTATACATTGAGAAAACAGATTCGTAGATACCAGCTCAGCCCAACTCAACTCAACTCAACTCCACTCAATACAAGCCACCCATTTGGATTCTCTGGAGGTAACTCTTACTAGACAGCATTTTAATGTACTTTCAAATGAAGACTGGCTCTTACGGAGCTTAGGAAAGAAGAGGACCCGTAAAAATGAAGGACCACTCCACGAAATGTATTTATACAGTAGTCACCGCAGTGAACCCAAACTGCATGGTCATGAAGAGAGAGCACTGGGCAGTGTGTTTTTCTGTTATTTGTAAGGTTGCCATGAGTCAGAATCTACTGACGGTGCCTAACAATAATGGTTATGGAGCAGATTAGAAACGTAGTTAATGCAGATGAAAGAGCATTGGCCATGCTTTCAACAGTGAGACAGAATAAGAAGCAACTGGAATCTTATTGAAGTTGAGTAGTCTTCTCATGAAGGGAGAGTATGTCATTTTAAGGATGAAATATTAAGAAGTCACTGCTATTGTGAGGTAGACTCTTGGTTACAACTGACAGAAACAGAACTTCACTAGTTTTAGTGAAAAAGGACTTACTGGAAAATTACTATAGCATTTCACATAGTAATGGAATTGTTGTTATGTGCTGTTGCGTTGCTTGTGACTCATAGTGACCCTTTGTACAATAGTTCTGAATCTTGTCCTATCCTGAGCCAATCTCACTGTTTCTGATACATCTACCTTCATTACCCCAGTTACTTTGCCAATCCATCTCATCTGGTGTCTTCCTCTTCTGTGCTGTCCCTCCACCTTTCCAAGCATGTTGTCCTTTTCCAAGGACAGATCCTTCCTGGCCACAAAGTATATGAGAAGGAGCTTCAAAGTCTTTACCTCCAAGGAGCAGCTTGGTTTCACCCTCTCCAGCACAGATCTGTTTGTTTTCTTTGAAGTCCATGGTATGTTCAATACTCTTCTCCAGCACCACAACTTGAAGGGATTCTTCTTTTGTTGTTCTTATTCATTGCCCAGATCTCTGATGCATAGAATATTATAACTATGCCTCACAGGACTAATTATAATTAGGACTCACTAATCAGAGTCTTAAATACTACCAAATTCCATATCCTTTTCTATGTCACTGTGTTCCTTGGTGTGTTAGCATTAATCCACCCAACCAAAGACCAGCATCTTCCATATGAATATCATCCTTAAATGACCCCAAGCCTCTTATATTCTGACTTTAACATTATAAAACAAGTGTCCTTCTTTATTAGACCCATTTTTCAAAGTTCTGAGCAAGAAGCTGGATGGACTCACTTTGGATCCATCAATGAATTATAAGAACTAGGTAAACCACATCTTTGGAATGGAGCATTGAAAGGTAATTATTCCCAGGAAAGAAGGATTGATTCTTTTAGAAGAAAGCAAGGTTGGCAGGCAAAACAAGAAATAGCCACTCTAACATCTGCTAGAAATGGCTCTAGTTAAGTATATGCATGAAATCACTTGGAAATAGAAAGTGAAGACCCTTCTTATAACCATGTTGTTAGGTTTTGCTTTCTCCAGCAAGCTTGCCCATAATTCCTCTAAGCTAGGACTGAGGAAGTCTGCTTTTAAGGAACTCTCCAAATTATTGAGGAGTAATGGTGTCAGTTTGAGGACTCAGGTGCATCTGATTCAAGCCATGATGTTTCAAATCACTTGCTATGCATCTGAAAACTGGACAATGAATTAGGATGACAGAAAAAGAATTGGTGCCTTTGAGCCGCGGTGTTGGAGAAGAGACTGAACATGCCATGGATAGCTAAAAGAACAACAAACGTCTTGGAGACGGTGCAGCAGAGTGCTGTTTGGAAGCAAGGATGATGAGGCTTTGTCTTACATACTTTGGGCATGTTGCTAGGAGGGACTATTCTTTGAATTGGCAAAGTAGAGGAAGACCCTTCAGCAGGTGGATTGACATGGTGACTGCTACAATGGGCTCCTGTGTGCCAGGAAGTGCGAAGACGGTACAGGATAGGCCAGGGTTCAGATTTGTTGTTCATAGGATTGCTATGACTCATACTTGACTCAATGGCACTTAATAACAACAATACAAGATAGATTTTCAGGCTCTGTGAAGGCCTACTGTCTACTGTCTTATCATCTTTCTGTTCAGCTCTCTACATGGTAGTGATGTGTCTGTTTTGTGGTCATCTCCTCCTGCTAGGAGGGGAGGAGCATTCCACAATCACCATAAAATCCCCAGCACTGACTTCAAAGGGGCGGGGGGATATGGACAACTCTTCTTGGACCCTCTGAGACCCTGGAAACCTTCCTTTGAACTTGTCATTGCTCTGTGGATGATTAAGTAAGAAGATTTGTAGGTTGTATGTTTTTGCTCTGTCTCTGTCTCTTATTGTAGTGATGTTGGAATTAACTCAGAGTTGACCTTATAGTGGGTTTTCACAAGCTGTAAATTGCACAGGAGGAGACTGCCCATCTTTCTACCTTGGAGCAATTGGTGGATTCTAATGCTGTCCTTTTGGATTGGCAGTGCAACTCCTTGCCCTCTGGATCCCCAGACCTCCTGTTTACAGTGTTGGCAATGTCGAATTAGTTCTGTCACTCACCATTCATCTGTCACTGATAGCCACCTTTTCTCAATTTTTGCTGACACCATGGACTAATGGATAGATTAAAGAACAAAAAACCAAACTCAGTGCTGGTGAGTCCATAGTAATTCTTGTTCTTAGGGACCCTCCATCAGGTTTTCTAGGCTATAACTTTTGATAAGAGGAGATTCTCCATCTTTCTTCTTTGAAGCAGTTGGTAGATTTTTGAACCACCAACTTTGGGGTTAGAAGCATAGCTTAAAGCACATTATTGTTGTTATGTGTCGTCAGGTCGACTAAGACTCATAGTAACCTTATGCATGATAGCTCTGGATTCTGCTCTATCCTGAGCCAATCTGGCTGTCTTTGACACGTTATGCCATTTACTTGTTATCTCTTTAATCCAGTTACTGTATCAATCATATAATATATCTTAATCGCTTTAAAGATAGACTTGTTTGTTGTTGTGTACCATAGAGTCAGAACTGACCCATTGCTCACTCTCCAGGGATTTTCAGAGGCAATTAATTGTTCTGGAAGAGATTGCCCGTCTTTCTACAGAACAGCTGGTGGCCTCGAACAATGTGCCTTCAGGCTTGCAGAGCTCCCTAAGGATAGACTACAGGATGATAATCTCTTGCTTCATAACACTTTTACTAGCTGTGATCTCTAGTGCAATCAGAAGAGAATTTGTTGAAGAATTTTCAGGCCTTACTGGGCTTGTTTGTTAACCCAGATGGCAAACCCATGAGATTACAGAGTGCAAGGATTCTGGTGAAATCACTCTACCCTCTTAGTTTCTCTCTTCTCATTTTTCCACTCAGGGGTAGCCAGGAGGCACTTTTCTGTCTTTAAGTAGTCTGTTAATTTATAATATTGTTAATTTATATGCTACCAATATATACCAACCAATACTCCTATCATAGTGTGCTTAGAAACATTCCTAGCTTTTATAAAGGTAAAATGCTACAATGTCTTCATTGCTATTCAGAAGGGATTTTAAAAAATTAATATTAACTTTGAAGTCAGTTAAAATATAAACACTAGTCTTTCATATTAAAAAAAGGACAAAATAGTGACTATGATGTTATCGCTTCTAAAAACACCTCTATCCCTCTGCGTTCCACAGTGATCATGTTCTCTATAAACCCATAGACATCCACCACGTCTTCATTCAGTCATTGTTTAGCCAAGCCACATGCACTGAGCTCTTGTAATGTGCCTCATAAATCAACCTCACAGCTCCTTAATAATTTTGTTGCTCCTTTCTGAATTTCTTTCATACGCCCCTTTTCTGGGGCCGTGGGAAGTTGGTAGAGCACAAGGTAATTCTTACACACACTAGGCAGACCAGCCCTCCATAGAGTCTAAGTAATGTGGCCAGTTTCAGTCACACCCACTGACAGATCCCAGAAACCATGAAGCAGAGAGAAGTGGTATGGGTGGTACCATTTAAATGCATATGTTTAATGTTATCTTCTTTAGAGACATAGTACTATCATACTTAAACATTGTACTATCATGTTTAAACATTTGGAGGATTAAGTGAGAAGACATTCAGTATGAGACTGAACTACAAATTTGAGAAATAAGCTGTTTTATTCCTTACTATTACATGGCCTCCTTGTGGGTAAATGAGATCTGGAAAGTCGGCTAATTTCTTTTTTTTTATTAATTTTAATGAAAGTTTAGAGAGACTTAGGGTTTCCAATCATTCATTTTTGCACTTTTTGCCCTGCCAACCCCCTCCCCCCAAATTTACTCTTCTCCTTGAAAAGTAAAAGAAAAACTTTTTAATTATTATTGTTATGACAGGAGTCCAGAATGAAGGCTGCACAGGGGAATGGACTTGGGGGGAGTCAGCTAATTTTTATAAGGTTTTCTGGGCTAGAATGGAGTTGATAAAGTTTAAATGCACCAACACACCAGATCCCAAATTTCAGGCACTCTCCACCCCCACCTGCAGCTGATGACGATTACAGCTGAGCTGTTATTTCTAGGTCAATTGTCTATGGCTTCTAACAGCTGAGAAGAGGGGAACAGAAAGCTGCTTCCCTGAGCAGAACCCTTTAGACTCTGGAGTGGTGCCAGAAACAAACCAAAATCCGTATGGATTGATGTTAGGCTGGTCGACAGCCTCTCTGAGTGCTCCACAGTAGAAGAGAGTGGACCAGCTCACGAATGCTGGTCAAGTAAGTACAGAGAATAGATTACTGTTACTGAAACACACTCTCTCTTGATTACAGTCATCGTCCTGAATAACTTCAGATTATGGTGCCTGGAGAAAGAAAAAACAAACAAACAAACAAGCAATAAGCTAGTTTCTTGAGAGCATCGCTATTCTCCAAGGATTTCCACGAGCTTCAATTCCCACATACTTTCTCTATTCTCAGCAGTGATAAAATTTTTAGGAGAAGCATGGTCATAGATCTGTGTCCAATTCCTGGTAACTATTTTTTACCTAGTGATAGGATGTTTTGTGCCCTGAAACTGCTTGGAAATTATGCAGGGAAGTGAAATGAAAAAGAACTACAGTATAAGGTGGTTGTTGTTATGTGCCGTTGAGTCACCTGCAACTGATAGCGACCCTATGTACAACAGCCCTAAAACCTGCTCTATCCCTTGCCAATCTTATTGTCTCTGACATTCCTATCCTCATTACCCCAGTGACTGAATCAATCTATCTCACTGAGGGTCTTCTTCTCTTGTGCTGTCCCTCCACCCTCCCAAGCATGACGTCCCTCTCCAAGGACTGCTTCCTACCTTGCAACATATCCTAAGTATGTCAGATGAAGCTTCAGAATCCTTGCCTCCAAGGAGCATCCTGACTTCACCCTCTGCAGGATGAACTTATTTGTTCTTTTAGCAGTCCATGGTATATTCCATACCCTTCTCCTGCACCACAGCTCAAAGGCATCAATTCTTCTTCTATCATCCCTAGTCATTGTCCAGCTCTCTGATGCATAGCAAGTAATTGCAAAGACCATGGTCTGTATCAGACACACATTAGTCTCCAGACTGACATCGTTGCTCTTCAGTACTTTGGATAGGTTTCTGACAGCAGACTTTCCCAATGCAATTTGTCTTCTAATTTCCTGGCTGCTGGTACCAAGAGTGTTGATTGTAGAGTCAAGCAAATTGAAGCTGTCAACAATCTCAATCTCTTCACCATCTATCAGGATGCTGCCAATCAGCCCAGTGGTGAGAATCTTTGTTTTCTTGATGTTGAGCTTCAATCCACATTGCAGGCTGCAGTCCTTGACCTTCTGCAACAAGTGCTTCAGATCCTCCTCAGTTTCAACAAGCAGGGTTACGTTGTCTGCATAATGCATATTGTTGATGGGTCTACCTACAATCCTGATGCCACAATTCTCCTCATAGAGCCCAGCCTCCCGGATAATCTGTTCCACTTATAGTATAAGGTAGAATGTGATAATTCCTATAAAGATACATAAGCAAAATAATCATGGTCCTGTAGACATTACTGTTAAGACATTACCAGCTTCTAGTTGATCCCCCATTGGATTTCAGAGATGGTAAATGGAAGGAGATTGCCCATCTTTCTCCTACCTTGTTGCTGATGGATTTAGAGAGAGTGGCCTTTGAGTTAACAGTGCAACTTCCTGTGGACTCCACCAAAAGTGTTTCCTCGAGACCACAGCAAACTCAAGTCACTGTCATCAAGTTAGAACTGACTCTCCAGAGTTTCTCCAGAGGGTTTTCAGAGTCTGTAAATTGACCGTCTTTCTCCTGTGGATCAGCTAGTGGGTTCAAACTGCCTGCCCTGAGGTTGGCAGTACAAGTCCCGACTTACTAAGCCACCAGTTGTTGTTGTTGTTGTTGTTATGAGCCATCCACCAGTAAAGGGTACAGTTAACTTCTCTGCCTTGAGATTGTGAGTGAATATGAGGGATGAGAATGAGTGTTGGGGAAATAAAAGAATAATTCCATGTTTGCTTATTTGTTTTTCTTTAACCACATTACCTTGAAGACCAAATGGCACTGAGTTGGATCAAGCATCACGACAACTTTGCATTATAGCAGTAAGGAGTGTGCAGAGGATTTTTCAGGGCAATAGGACAGTGTGAACAAACACACAAGAATGAGTCAACCCAGAACTTGAAGAGTATTGAGTGGTTTCATTTATCTGGAACAGAGAAAAGCAAGTTTGGAAAATGAGACTTCAGCTGCCAAAGTTTGAAAGATTCTAAATGTCAAACCAGTGTTCAGTTGTTATTTCAAAATTTTATCTATTTATCTTGCAGAAAGGAATTGAACAGAGCTATATTTATAAAATATTCTCTAGGAATTAGGCTTGATAATAAGAGGAGGTATTGATTGTGGATCCAAGCAAGATAAAGCTGTTGACAGTTTCAATCTCCTCTCCATCCATCATGACACTGCCTATCGGTCCAGTCATAAGAATCTTTGTTTTCTTGATACTGAGACACAAACCATACTGAAGGCTGCATTCCTTGATCTTCTACAACAAGTGCTTCAAGTCTTCCTCACTTTCAGCAAGTAAGGTTGTATCATTTGCATAATGCAGATTATTGATGACTCTCCCTCCGATCCTAATGCCATACTCTTCTTCACAGAGCCCACCTTCTCGGATTATTTGCTCAGGCCTTTTTTTCATAGGATCACTACGAGTTGTGCTTGACTCAAAGGCAATCAACAACAACATTTAAGATCTCATAACAGATGAGTCTTGGCTGACAACAGAGAATACAAGGAGAATGTCTATTTGTGTTTTATTGACCATGCAAAAGCATTAGATTTTGTGGATCATTAACTATGGCTAACACTGAGGAAAATAGGAATTGCAAAACAATTAATTGTCTTATGTGAAACTTGTACTTAGACCAAGAAGCTGTTATTTGAACAGAACAAGGGAACAATGCATGGAAGGCACGCATCAAGGCTGTATCCTCTCCCCATATCTGTTCAATCACTATGCTGAGCAAATCATCCAGGAAGCTGGGCTTTATGAAGAAGGATGCGGTATTCGTATTGGAGGAAAACTTATCAACAATCTTCATTATGCAAATGACAACAGCCTTGCTTGTTAAACATTGAAGAGGATTTTAAATACTTGTTGCAGAAGATCAAATCCTACAGCCTACAATATGGATTACATCTCAAAATCAAGAAAATAAAGTTTCTCACCACTAGGACAATGGGCAACATCATAATATAGAGAGAAATTATTGGAATTGTCAATGATTTAATCTTGCTTTGAGCCTGAATCAACTCCATTGGTACCAGCAGGTTTCTGAGTCTGTAAATTACACAGGAAGAGACTGCCCATCTTTCACCGTTGGAGTCACTGGTGGGTTTGAACGTTCATAGAGGCATGCGTTTGGGTAAAACTCTTTCCCACAGATGATCCTCCAGAAGATTTCCAAAAGCGTAAAACTCACGGGAGGAGACTGCCCATATTCACCTGTGGAACCACTTGTCCATTTGCGCTAGCAGAGAGGCACGACTTTTGGATTAGCAGCAAAGAGTAACACAAACAAGGAAGCAGAAAATACCTCCAAGAGAGATGCAAATCAAAACAACGATGAGATACCATCTCACCCCAGTAAGAATAGCAAAATTTAACAGAACAGAAAGCAACAAATGCTGGCGAGGTAGTGGAGAAACTGGAACCCTTATTCTCTGTTGGTGGGAGTGTAAAATGGTGCAACCACGTGGAAGGCAGTATGGAGCTTTCTCAAAAAGTTGGAAATAGAAATA
>NW_006399753.1:21548533-21604013 GCF_000299155.1 Elephantulus edwardii
CTGTTATCCGAGGTGACCTTGCCCAGTGACGCCTTCTCCCTCCCTCTCTGGCCGGGTTTCGCTAGTGTATTAAAAAACAAGAAACTCATGAAATATTATACAAAATGGGCGACCCTGGAGGACATTATGCTGAGGGGAATATCTCAGTCACAAAAGGACAAATACTGTGTAGTGCCACTGTTGTAAAGTGGGACTAACATTGGGGTTGGGGGGCGGGAAACGAAGAGAGGATAAATAATATATACTGCATTGAAATAGATGGAGAGAACTGTTTAGGAGAAATATATGATTAGACATTATTGTAATGACAAGAGTCCAGAATGAAAACTGTATAATAGAATGGACTAGGCAGTGGGCAGGGAGACTATATAATAATGAAATAATTTTTTCACTTTTCAAGGAGAAAAACAAACTGGGGGGAGGGGTGGGCAGGGAGGAAAGTGTACAACAATGAATGAATGGAAATCCAAAGTCTCTGTAAATTTTCATGAAAATAAAACAACAACAACAACAAATACCAATGCTGGCAAGGATGTGAGGAAAATAGCAATTGTCCTATTGCAGATGGGAGTATAAAATGGCCGTTGTGGAAGACAGTGCTATAGTTTCTAAAAAAATTAAAAGGGAAACTATCATTTGACCAAACAATTCTACTCCTGGGCTTATCCCCTAAAAGGATGGAAGCAGAAACTCAGACAGATACTTTACAGCACCATCCGCAACAGCCTAAAAGGGAACTTAATGTGGAACATAAACACAATGGAATGCTAGGTAGCCAGTAAGAGAAATGCCCTCTTGACAGATGAAGAACAATGATTTAAACATTCTGAGGGTAATAAATGCTAACCTAGTATTTTATACTAATTTTTTATGCTCAATCAAACCATCAATCAAAAATTAGCAAAAGAAAATAATTTTAAGCCTTCCTACTTCAATTGCTTGCTACATGGCTTTGACTATTAGCATTTTTGTTCTAATTTCTAGAATATGTATCCCTTGTATTGAATATCTTAAAAGAGTTTTTTTATATATAATTTAGATAATAAAAATTTTCATTCTTGGTATATATCTCTATATCTTTTGACAAGATACATAGAGTGATTCCTGTAATTAAGATCTAGAACAATCTCACTATGTGCCAAAAAAGTTTATGCCACTTTGTTACCATCTCTTTCCACTTCTAGCTTCTGGCCATTAGGACTTCGCTTTGTACTTCTTGTCCTTTCTAGGCTATCATATAAGTTGACTATTTTTAAAAGTAGATAATGAACAGAGCCAGAAAATTCTCAGCTAGTTGCTCTTTTGCATTTTTGTACAAAATATTTAACTGCAAACAGTGGCAGAGAGAGGCCTGGAGTGGGCTACCTCTTTTGACTGGCCTTTTTAGTTCATTCATTGAAATGATAAATACTTTTTTAACTCTTTTAGTTGTTAATACGATGCGCTATAGCAATTCAATTTCAAATGCTAAGCCAAACTTTCATGTCAAGATAAACTTCATTTACTTATAGTGTACTTTACTTTATTAGACTCACTTTGCCCATATTTTGTTGGAGATTTTAATAACTCTTCTCCTGAAGACTATTGATCAAAGGTTTCTTATATCTAGTTAATTTCTGCTTTTGATATCAGGATAATGCTGATTCCAGGGACTGAATTGAGAAATATTTATCTTCCCTCTATTTTCTTGAACAGCTTGTGTAGAACTGATACTATTTTTCTTCCATTTGGTAAAATTTCCTGGTGTGCTCACCTAGACTTGAAGTATTTTGTGAAAAGGTTTTAAAGTACAAATTCCTTTTTGGTTGGGTTTGTGTGTGTGTGTGTGTGTGTGTGTTTGTTTTTTTTACTAGTTGTAGAAATATTCAAGTCATTTTTTCCCCTTTGGTCAATTTTGGTAATTTCTTTCTTTAAGTATATAATTCAAATCATTGGATTTATCAGCACAGGATTGTTGCTGATACTCCCTTCTTCTAGAGGTGGTAGCAGGGAGCTCTGGTGGCGTAGCCCAGAGGGAGCTGGGCTGCTATCTGAAAGGTTGTACCTTGGTGACAGTTCAAACCCAACAGGAGGAAGAAAGATCAGCAGTCTCCTCTTACATGATTCACGACTTGGGAAACCTGCTGGAGGGTCAGCTGTGAGTCAGTTCTGGCTCCAGTCGTCAATCTATCTGTGAGAATCAGTAATGATATTTTCTGTTTTCTATCTGATATTGGTAATTGTTTTTCAACATAATATTTATTGATAACTCCGCCTGTTATTGGTATGTGCCTGAATGGACTACAACTCATATAACACAATGAACAACAGATCTGAGTCTTGTCCTGTGTCCTGAGCCATCTTCACAGTCTCTAGTGTGCTCTAGCTGACTGTCATGTGTCAATCTATATCATTGTGGGTCTTCTTATCCATCACTGGCCTTTCCCAGCATGAAGTCTTTTTTCCAAAGAGTGGACCCTCCTGATTACAGGAAATTTCATTATCCTTGCCTCTAAAGAACACCCTGGTTGTATCTTCTCTAAGACCAATTTCTTTTTTCTTTTGGCAGTTATGGGATAATCAGTACTGTCCTTCAGCACTGCACAATTCAAAGGCATCAATTCTTTTTCCGTCATCTCTACTCATTGCCCGACTTGAAGATGCATAGGAAGTGACTAAAAAGACTATGGCTTGTACCTTCGTCTTTAAACTGACTATTGCTGTTATGGTCTATCATTGAGGTGGAACCAACCCATAGCTGGTACTTTGGTGGGTTTTCAGAGGAAGTTAAGTACATGGAAGGAGGTGACCCATCCTCTTCGTTGGAGCAGATGGTGGATTTGAACCCTTATCCCTTCCAGATCACATTGCAACTTTTTGTCATGTATTAAAGAATGAGTTAAGTGAGTTTTTTATTTTTCTCTTATTTTTGTTTACTTTCAATATCTTTCATTCTTCTTCTTAGTTATTCTTTCTAATTTAAGGCTTTGAGCTTAATTTGCTCTTCTTTTTTTCCCTTACGGTGAAAGATTAGATCTTTGATTTGCAACTTCCTGGTTTTTAACATAAACATTTAAAACTATATCCTTTTCTTTCAGCACTGAATCCTACACATTTTGACTGTATTTATTTACATATAATTGAAAATATCTGATTATATTTGTGCCTTCTGCTTTGGTTATTTAGAAGTCTGTATACACATGTGCTTAAATTTTCCCTAAGTTTAGATTTTCTAGATTTCTATTTAAAATCTACTATGGTCATAGAACATACTTAATTTCATTTTAATTTGCTTTGAACTTGGCAACATTTCTCTTATGGCTAAAATATGATTCATCTTAGTGAATGTTTTGTGCCACTTTAAAAGAAAAAAAAGTGTTTACTTGTTTTCAAAATGGAAATAATTATTGAACTGTCTCAAGGGATTTTTATGAGGGTTAAATGAGGTAATGCTTATAAGGAGATCATGGTTTACGGAAAACACTCAAATAAAGGTTAGCTATTTCATTGTTGTGGTTGTTTTCTTCTCCATTAAATATCACAATTTTATGGAAAAACAATTTAAAAAAAGCTTCCTTAGTGATGATGACACTTTCTCCACAGAGTTGGTTTTGCTTGTTAAATTTGCTCTTAAGTTTTTGTTGTGGTTGCTAATATAAAAATAAATTCTAAAATATTATTTGCTTGTGTCGTGATGCAATCATCCAATCATTTGTTAGGGATTTAGGGTGGAATGCAACACACTCACTCAGGGCTACTCTTGATCTCATGTAAGGGCAGCTTCCTGTGGAAGAGCCTATATCATCTTTCATCTTTTAAGAAATAATAGGAGAGAAAAGTGAGAAGAGACCTACCATCATGCAGCTAGAAGAACCAGCAGTGTGTGTGTCATTGGTACCCAGGACCCGTGTGCAGAGAACCTCCTAGGCTCAGGGAATGATTGAAACTATGACATGTGGAGACCTCTAAGGAATACCAGGACAGCAAGTGTCGAAAAGAGTCAAGGCTATTTCCCCAGAGTGAATGGACAGAGAAGGCTTTCTTGCAGAGTTGGTGCCCTGGTTGGACTTTTAACTTAACAAACCATGTGAATGTGGCAAGAAGCTGTGCTGCAATCCCAAAGGCACATGGTTCGGATCCACCAGCCACTCTGCGGGAGAAGGATGGGCAATCTCCTTCTGTGCAATTAACTGCCTCTGAAAACCCACTGGAGGGTCAGCTATGGGTTGGTTCTGACTTGATGGTACACAACAACAACAAATCAAAATAATTAAAAATGTGCGATTTATTTACCACCTAAGTATTTCACTGAGTTCTATTTTAGTTCAAATTTCTGTTATATGCATAATTTTCTTATAACTTTTATTTCGGAAGTAATACCAGCTGTAAATACTGATATTTCTTGGTTATTTTATTTCTCCATATTATTTCTTATTCTATTGCATTGTTCTCAACTTCCACAATCCACTGATCATTGAGATAGTAGCGGATGCCTTTGTCATCTTCTTTGACTTTCTTGGCAATTGCTCTAGCATTTTACCAGTGAAGGTAATTAAGGTAACTCAAAGGCATCAGTTCTTCTTATTCATTGCACACCTGCATATTTAATGAATTTCTATGTTATCCAAGTCTATTTCAGTATTTCCTTCCAACAGTAATCTCTGAGTTTGTTCTGCTGTGGTGGCTTGCTTGTTGCCATGATACTGGAAGAAGACTTGAAACCCATCCTGATGAAGATCACAGACTAGAGCTTTCACCATGGATTGCACTTCAACATTAACCCCCCCCAAAAACAACCAATAATTCTCATCCTGGAAAGATATGTAGCAGTGATAAATGGGGAAAATATTAAAATTGTCAAAGGTATCATTTACTTGGCTCCATAATCAACACTCATGAAAGCAGCAGGCAAGAATTTTTTTTAAAGGAATCAAAGGACATATTACTGGTGTAGAGGACATCATTAAGTGTTAAAAAACAAGGATATCACTTTGTGGGCAAACCTGATCCAAGCCATAGTCTTTTTAACTTCATACACATGTGAAAGCTGGACCCAAAAACTTAAGAGTGAGTGAATAAGAACTGATACCTTTGAAATATGGTGTTGGTAAAACATATTGAGTGTATCATGGACTACAAAATGATAAACAAGTCTATGTTGGAAGAAATATAGCTAGAATGTTACTTATGAACGAGGGATAAAAAGTCTTTGTCACACACACTTTGGACCTGTTTTCAGGAGGGACTCATTCCTGGAGAAGGATATCATGCTTGATGAAGTAGAGGGTCAGTAAGGAAAAGGAAGACACTGTGAGATGTATTGGCATAGGTTCTGCAACAAAGGTTCAAACACAGCATTGTGAGATACTACAGGATTGATCACTGTTCTTCTTCTGTTGAACACAGAGAACGGAAATTATGGCATCTAACAACATCAGCATTTGTTTCTTGGATCTCCTCCTCCTTCTCCTTCTCCTTTTCTCCTCCTCCTCCTTCTTCTTCTTCTCCTCCTCCTCCTTCTCCTTCTCCTCCTCCTTCTCCTTTTCTCTTCCTCCTCCTTCTCCTCCTTTTCTCCTCCTCCTCCTTCTTCTCCTCCTCCTCCTTCTCCTTCTTCTCCTCCTCCTCCTTCTCCTTTTCTTCTCCTTCTCCTTCTCCTCCTCCTCCTCCTCCTTCTTCACCTTTGAGTTGAATACAACTTGTAGAACTCCTGTGAGCCACACATCTGAAGCCTGTCCTATCCTTTGTCATCATGTCTGGCATAGTTGAGCCCATTGCTACAGTCACTGTGTTAATCCATCTCTTTAATGGTCTTCCTCTTTTTCACCTACTTTGCAAACATGATGTCCTTTTTGCCAGGCTCTGCTAGACCCTCAGGGCTTAGCAGGATCTGGAATCCAGATCACAGTCATTTTGACCTCATCCAAGACCTGCCAGATTCCTGGTTCTAAGCAGGATCTATTATCCAGAACACAGCCATTTCAACCTAACCCAGCCTTGCTATCCTCTTCGGGTTTTAGCAGGATGTGGCATTCAGAAGACAGCCATTTCCACCTTTGATTCTTAGCTGATGCAAAAGGTTAACGTGCTTGACTGCTAAACAGAAAGCTGGTTATCTGAGTCCATCCAGAAGTGCTGTAGAAGAAAGGCCAGATTATCTACTTTGTAAAAATTAACCATCAAAAACCATATGAAACACATTTCTGTCTGATATGCACAACTTTGTCATGAGCTGGAATCAACTTGAGAACATATGGCTGGTTATAGGTTTCTATGCCAATTTTTATTTCTAGTATATGTATAACAAAGTCTTTGATTATTTTTTTACAAAATTAATGTCTTTCTGTTCTTTATGTATTTAGAAACACTTTTTATATATTAAAAAATATACAAAATAGAGAATACATAACTAAAGTATAGAATACATAACAAATTTTTTCATAAAAGCTGTAAATATTTTCCTACACAAAATTTTTTTTCTTATCCTAAAATAGTTTTCTTGTGGATTTTCTTTTATTTGTTTGTATGTTATAAATATTTCTATTTCCAATTTTTAAATTATTCTGATATACCGTTGACAATGAATGGATATTTATGAGAGGGAGCTCTGGTGTCCTCATGGCAAGAAACTGCACTGCAATCCCAAAGTCATGTAGTTCAAGGCCACCAGCTGTCCTGAAAGAGAAGAATGGGCAATCTCCTCCTGTGCAATTAACTGCCTCTGAAAGTCCACCAAAGGGTCAGCTATGGGTTGGTTTTGACTCTGTGGTACACAACAGCAACTGTATATTTGTTATATATAAATGCATGCATGTTGTTATTATGCTGATTGCCTTTGAGTCTAGCATGACTCATA
This sequence comes from Elephantulus edwardii, assembly GCF_000299155.1. Lineage (NCBI taxonomy): Eukaryota > Metazoa > Chordata > Mammalia > Macroscelidea > Macroscelididae > Elephantulus > Elephantulus edwardii. The sequence continues at coordinate 21,555,366 of NW_006399753.1, forward strand.
GCAACCCTGTGAACAAAAGGCCTGAAGCCCCTCTACAGCTATCAACATTTGTCAAAGTCCAAGGACCAATCTATCCTGGCCATGGGCCCAAAGTAAGTGAGGTGGAGTTTCAAAATCCTAGCCTCCAAGGAAAGACTTGGTTTCACACTTTCCAAAACAGACCTATTTGTTTTCTTGGCCTTCCATGGTATGTTCAAGACTCTTTTCCAGCACCACAACTTAAAGGCATCTATTCTTCTTTTATCATCCTTAGTCATTGTCCAACTCTCTGAGGCATAACAAGTAATTGAGAAGACCATGGCCTGGATTAGACACAGTTTTGTTTCTAGACTGACATCGTTGCTCTTTAGCACTCTGCAGAGGTCCATGACAGCAGATTTTCCCAATGCAATCCATCTTTGGATTTCCTGACTGCTGATGTTAAGAGTGTTGATTGTGGATCTGAGCAAGCTGTAATTGCTAACAAACTCAGTCTCTTCTTCATCTCTTACGGTGCTGCCAATTGACCCAGTGGTGAGGATCTTTGTCTTCTTGACGTTGAGCTTCAATCCAAATTGAAGACTACAGTCCTTGACCTTCTGCAGCAAATGCTTCCGGTCTTCTTTAGTTTCAGCAAGCAAGGTTGTATGTCATCTGCATATCATGTTAATGAAATACATGCAAATGCATACCTATTTATTTGTTGTTATTAGTTGCTGTTGAGTAGGTTCCAAGTCATTCCTGCCTATCTCAGGTGTGCAGAGTAGGAATGTTTTATTGTGTTTTTAAGGTCATGGTCTTTTGAAACGAGTTTACCAATTCCTTCTTCTCAGACACTTCATGGTGGGTTTGAACTGCCAACTTTTCTGCTAATAGCTGTTGTTATTGCGGTTACATGTCATGTGGCCAGAACCAATTCAGAACTGACCCTCCTGCAGGATTTCAGATACTGTAAATTGCACGAGAGGAGATTTCCCATCTTTCTTCCTAGGGGCAGCTGGTGGATTCAAAACATCTGCCTTTGGGTTCGCAGTGTAACTTCTTGTCACTGTGCCACCAGATCTCCCTGGAGCTAGCTGAAGGCTTTAATATTTTCACCACCCAAGGTCTCTGCGATTGAAGTTGTCGGTCCAAATAATTCTACTTAGCAGGGATGTGTGCAATGATAAGATGCGGGGACAATTCCAGCATATGTTTGGATAACGGAGAAGGAGCTAATGACAAAACCAGCTCCCGAAGAGGCAGACTACTGAGAAACAAGGTAAATGAGAACTCAAGGGACCATAAGAATTCATTTCACAGAAGTCACAGGTGAGTCTTGAATAGAGATCATCACTATAACCAATGGTTTTGAGAAGTTAGTGGAGAAAAATACCCAGACGTGTGGCATCCACGCTAAGGATCAGGGAAGGTAAACGTTAAAATGTTGATGGGAAAATTCTGATATTGAAGGCCAGGTTGAAGATACAAAAGAGGAGGAGGGTCTCATGATTATAAGATTACTGAAAGGAATTTGGTTGCTATATGCTTTGCGTGTTTTGCTTCTATTCAAAAGGTCAGAGGTTCAAATCCATCAGCCACTCCAAGGGAGAAAGATAAATAGCCTAATCTGGTTAAGATTTATGGCTATGGAAATCCAGTGGCGGATTCCATGAGTTGGGCTTGTCTTGATGACTATAGGGTTGGTTTGGTGAGTTTAGTGGGGCCTGGTCTGAATGGACGCCTAGCTGATTCTCCAGGTTTCTGAAAGATGTTAAGTACATGGGAGGAGGCTGCCCATCTTTCTTCCTCAGAGCAGCTGGTAGAAGGCCTGGCTTTGGAAGACAGTGCAGCTTCATGACCATTCGGCCATCAGAGACATAAGAGAAGTGATGAAATCAATTTGAAGATACTGATAAAGGTTTGAAAGTGAGGAAAGGAGTAGATAGACTTTAGTAGAGTCCAAGGTCATATTGAGAATTCTGTTAAGGTGAACAATCTTGAATTTATGGTGGTGCCAAATTTGACAATGATGAAAGGGCAAAGGATTTAGGTATCACATGATGGTCATGGTGGATCTTAGGTACTAAAGATGAGAGACTATATGGCAAAAGGAGGGGTACAGGTACAGAGCAATGAGAAAGAACTTATGTGCCAAGGCCTTGAGGGAGAGAGGGATTGCTGCGTTTGAGGGATCCTGAGATGAGGAGGACGGGTATGCTACATAAATAAGCTGGAGTCATGAGAGGGTTGGTTTTTCTGTTTGCTTTTGTTTTTTACTTCAGCACCTAGAACAGTGCCACCAGTATCCAGTGTAATATCCAGACATAAATGCTCAGTAAACATCTCTCAGTAAATGCTCAGTCAACATCTGTCAGTACACATCAGTCAAATTAATCTAGTCACATCTGTGTTACATCATCCCCTCCCAAATTTTCTGTCCTTTAGATGTCACCCTCTCATAGTTTACAGAGTTGTCTTTAAAACTCTTTGAGACAGTAGAGGCCAAAGACTCATAGCTGACCCTCCAGTGGGGTTCCATGTCTATAATAATAAAATCTTCATCACAAGTAGTTGTGAGGTTTCACTGTTTTAAAATATGTAAAATGCATACCTTTTAGTGTGTGTAGTTTTAGGTGGAGTTAAGTCTAAGTCAGAACTCTCTTATTGCTGACTCTCCAACAGGTTTTCAGAGGCTATCAGTTGCATGGCAGGACATTGCCCATCTTTCTCCTAAGGAGACACTGGTGGATTAAAAAAACCCACCTTCTTTGGGTTGGCAGCATAATCCATTATTGACTAAGCCAGTCAATCCACACTTTGATTTGCTGGTTTATTATGTGATAAATTTTTTACTTTCATGCTGGAGACTCTGGCCCACCTCCTTGATAAAACATCTCAAGTGCAGCTACCACCTCTCTGGACAGGCTTATGATAGACTAGGAAGAAAGGCCTGGATCAACTTTAACAAATCAACCAGTGAAAACCCTATAGACCATAAGGATTTAATGCCATTGTGTTTGAGTCATTACAAAAGTTGGCTTTAGACACCAGTAAATAACAGCAAAGGTGTTTGACTGTGTAGATCACAACAAACTGTGGCTGACTCTGAGAAGAATGGGAATCCCAGAACATTTGATTGAGCTTATGTGAAACCTATACTTGGAGCAGGAGGCAGTTGTCAGAACAGAGCAGGGGGACACTGCATGTTTCAAAATATGGAAGGGTACATACCAGGGATATATTCTGCCTCCATACCTTTTCAATTTATATGCAGATCATCTGGGAGTGTGGGCTGTATGAGGAGGAATGTGACATCAGGATTGGAGAAAGATTCATCAGTAATCTGCAGTATGCATATGACACAACCCTGCCAGTTGAAACTCAGGAGGATCTGAAACACTTGCTGCAGAAGGTCAAGAACTGCAGCCTTCAATATGGATTGAAGCTCAATATCAAGAAAACAAAGCTTCTCACCACTGGGCCCATTGGCAACGTCATGATAGTTGATGAAGAGATTGAGATTGTAAACAGCTTTAGTTTGCTTGGCTCCTCAATCAACACTCTTGGCACCAATCAGGAAATTAAAAGACGTATTGCATGAGGAAAGTCTGTGTCAGAGACCTCTCCAAAATACTTAAGAGTAATGCTATCTGTCTGGAGACTAAGGTGCACCAGATACCAGCCGTGGTCTTTGCAATCACTTGCTATGCATCAGAGAGCTGGATAATGACTAGGGATGATAGAAGAAGAATTGATGCCTTTGAGCTGTGGTGTTTGAGAACAGTCTTGCATATACCATGGACAACTAAGAGAGAGAATGAACAACTTCATCCTGGAGAGGGTGAAACCAGGCTGCCCCTTGGAGGCAAGAATTCTGAACTTCATCTGACATACTTCGGACATGTTGCAAGGTGGGATCAGTCCTTGGAGTTGGGAGTCATGCTTAGGAGGATGTAGGGACAGCACAGGAGAAGAAGACCCTCGATGAGATAGAGTGACTCAGTGACTGGGGTAATGAGGATGGTGTGTCGGAGACAATAAGGTTGACACAGGATAGAACAGGGTTTAGGGCTGTTGTACACAGGGACACTATGAGTCCTAGGAGGCTTGAGAACACATAACAACAACATAACAACACATAACAACCGCAACAACAACAACAACAACATGTTTGATATGTACTGGTAGAAACAGTATTATTGTCTTAGTAATCTTAATTATCTGGACAACTGACTGGATTTGTTCTGATTCTCAAGAAAGGTGATTCAAAAGAATGTGAAAATTCTCAAACAATACCATTAATATCACATGCAAAGAAAATATTGCTGAAGATTATCCAAAATTGCCTTAAACAGTACAATGACAGAGAACTGCCAGAAGTTCAAGTTTGATTGAGAAGAGGCCATGGCACCAATGATATTATTGCTGTTTTCAGAAGAATCTTGGCTGTAAGCAGAGAGTAGCAGAAGAATGCTTATATGTGTTTTATTAAATATGCACAGGTTTTTTACTATAAGGTTCACCACAAGTTATGGCTAACTTTGAGAAGAATGGGATTTCCAGAACATTCAAGCTTATACAAAATCTACACCTAGATCAAGAAAATGTTGTCTGAACAGAGCAAGGGAACACTGCATGTTATAAGATGAAGATAGGCGTGCATCTCTGTTGTATCCTTTTTTCATATCTATACAATTTGCATGCTTAATAAATAATTTCAGAAGCAGGTAGAAGACTGGCAAATCGATGCCTTTCAGGACAGTGTTGATAAAGAATTTTGAATATACCACTAAAATCCAGAAGACTGAAAAAAAATCTGTATTGGAACAAGTACAGCTCAGATCCCCTTTTTCAATGAGGACGCTGATCTACTTTTTTTAAAAAAAATGGGCCAATGAAATCTGTATGGAGCACAGGTCCGCTCTGGGTGCATGAGGTCTTCATGAGTTGCAATCGACTTCATGACAACATGTTTACGTGCTCAGTGGGACCTAGTCTGTCTTTAGATTGTTGTTATTATGTGTCATCGAGTGAGAACCAACCCACAGCTAAACCTCCAGTGGGTTTTCAGAGGCAGTTAATTACTCAGGAGGAGATTGCCCTTCCTTCTCCTGCAGAGGAGCTGGTGGATTAGAACCACATGCCTTTGGAATTGCAGTGCAGCTTCTTACCACTGGGCCACCACAGAACCCTACTATTTAGATTGTTCTTGCTGTGTATTGTTGAGTCAGAACTGACCCAAAGCTGAGGCTTCTGTGGGTTTTCAGAGGCAGTTAATCACATAAGAGGAGGTTGCCCAGCCTTTTCCTGCAGAGTAGCTGGCTGGCAGACTAATAATGCTAATTTTCTATATGGTTCATGAATTTCACTTAAATGTCTATAAATGGCATCATGCTTGTAAAAGTAGAGGACCAGCTAATAAGAAGACTTTCTATGAGAAGGTTTGACACAGTGTTTGCAACAACAGGTTTAAGCAGAGAAGAAATTATGTTGATGGTACAGTGGGGTTTCATTCCTCTGTGCTGTCAGTCGGAGATGACTTTACAGCACCTACCAATAACTTAAATCTGAAGCACATTGTCCATGTATATTAAGGGCAATGTAGAAAACCATTTCATCCCTCTTATCACCATGATATCCATACATCAACTTATCCACATTCTGTATCACAGCTTTCACTTGAAAATTCTCCCTATATTTCTATTTTTTTCATGTTGCTAACTTTGTAGCTGATCACAGAAAATGGAAAAAAAAGATGTGTACAATCATGTTAAACTGTGATCCATTCATTTAATATAAGCTGAGAAAGCAGAAGTCCCCCTTTCTTTTATTCTTATTGCTGAAGTATTTTCAGTATTTGGATCTCAATTCTGAAGGGAGAGTTTTCTCGTCACAGTGGGGCTTGGGGGTTTTTGGTATAAATAATGGTTTTCATATGACACAGATTTTGCATTTCCCTTGGACCCTAGTTCTAACTTTGACAATCAAGAACCCTTTAAACATTTCCCAAATATCCTGCCCAGTGGTCTAATGGTCATGACCTCTTCATGCCAGTTGGATCCTTCCTCAGTTCCCAGCTGGAGAATGAGTCGAGTAGCTAAGGAACCTCCTTAAACAGAAGGATAAACATGTCCAAACTTCAATTTGTCTGAATACTGGTATAATTATACGGATGAGTTAGTTATTTTCTTTATTGTGCAAGTTGAATTCAGGAGGGAGGACTATGCTCCTGAAAGATGGTGAGGAGTAGGCAAACAAAGCTCTATTGTTTGTCATGTTTCTCTAGGTTCTTGTTATAACGTGCCATCAAGGTGATTCCAACTTGTCATGGCTCTCTGTCCAGCAGAAGGCAATCTTGCCTGGCCCTATGCCACCCTCTTCCTAACCACTAGTGGTGCCACGGTGTCAGTCTACCTTATTGAAGACAGATCTATTTTTGCACTGACCTTCTGCTTTCCCAAGCATGATTCCCTTCTGAAGTGACTGTCCCCTCCTACAGAATGGAGCTCAAGTCTCACCGTATGTTTCCTTATATGTCGAGATAAAAATTATTTACAATTGAGAGGCAACAAGGTGCCATGGTTACACATGAACTCTGGTGCAAGGAACAAGTCCTTGGGTGGCACCGATAGCTAAACACTTGACCATTAACCAAAAGGTCAAAGGTTCAAAATAACCCAGAAGCACTTGGAAAGAAAGATCTAGTGATATGCATTTACAAGGTTATGGCCTTAAAAAAATCTTATGTAATATAGTTCTAGCTTCTGTAAAATGGAGTTGATAAATAAAACCTTTCTTGTGGGTTCTTGTGAGGAGGTATAAAGGAAAACAAAAGGCTGGCATATTGTACTTGCTCAACAAATGTTAGTTTTGGTTACCATTATTGTGGCTCTGGGTAGTTAACAGTTCTCTGAAGAGGTGTGTTGTAGAAAATATGCTAAATACACTCATCATCATTGTTGTTGAGTGCTGTTGGGTGGGAAAGGACCCCTAGCTGGGTTTTCAGAGGCAGTAAATTGCACTGGCGGAGTTTGCCTGTCTTTCTCCCATGAAGCAGCTGCTGGTGGATTCAAACAACATGCCTTTGGGATTGCAAGTCAGCTTCTTACCACTAGGCCACCAGAGCTCCAGATTTTAGGATTCGAATAAGTCCAGTTGTGTGGAACTCAGTGAGAAAAATACATATAATTATAGATCCTATGTTCATTTCTAATGAATATTTACTTCAGAAATTTCTTCATAAGCACAGGGGAAAAAAACCCAATAACAACAGAACTCACTTTACAAACATGGTGCAAAGAAAATAGGGCGAAAGGATCTGACTAAATCAGATTGTGGTTATTTTTCCTGTGATACACTTGAGCTATTCCTTTTCTCTCCTTAACCCAGATTCTTGAGAGAATTGTTTCTACTGGAGGTTGAAATTTATTGCCCTATGTTTTTTCCTGGACCTAATGCAATCTCCTTTAAAGATATATTTTTTTTTTCTTTTTTAAAGCCATTGGAAAACCTGTAACTGCTAAAAACCAACAAATCCTTCTAAGTTTGTACTGACCGACACGACACGTCAAAGCATTTGGCAGTGTTTGCATATCAGTCCTTCCTGAAGTTCTTCTCTCTTTAATTCTTTAGTCTTAATATTCCCCCCACCCCCAGGCACTTCTTAATCCTCTCAAATATTTCCCCCTTTTTTTTGTAGCTACTTTAAAAACTGTAGCATTCTTCAAGATTTGTATTTAGAGTTCTTATTGTTAGACTATTACTTGATTTATTCTGCGCTCATAGTTTCATGCGTTTCCTAAATTAGCTGTTGTGAGGTGAATGATGTCCCCATTGACCAAAATATATGTTCATGTCATAGTCTTGAGTATCTGCATTGTGACCTTATTTCAAATAGGGCCCTTGTAGATGTAATCACTTAACAGACATCATGATAGGAGGAGAAAAGATTGAAGTTTTCAATCATTTAACTTAGATCTATAATCAACACCCATTATAAGCAGCAGTAGTCAAGATATTCAAGGTGCGCCTGATACAGGTCATGGTATTTGCAATCGCTTGTTATGCATCAGAGAGTTGGACAATGACTAGGGAGGACAGAAGGAGAGTGGATGCTTTTGAGCTGTGGTGCTGGAGAAGGGTACTGAATGTACCCCGGACTGCCAGGAAAACAAACAGATTCATCTTGGAGAGGATTAAACCAAGCTGCTCCTTGGAGGCAAGGATTCTGGGGCTTCGTCTGACATACTTTGGACATGTTACCAGGAGGGATGGGTCCTTGGAGAGGGACATCATGCTTGGGAGGGTGGAGGGACAGCGCAGGAGGGGAAGACCCTCTATGAGATGGATTGATTCGGTGACTGGGGTAATCGGGATGGGTGTGTCAGAGGCGGTGCGGTTGGCGCAGGATAGAGCAGGGTTTAGAGCTGTTGTGCATAGGGTCGCTATGAGTCGGAAACGACTCGATGGCACATAACAACAACAGTCAAGATATTAACACATATTGTATTGAGAAAACCTGTTGTCAAGGATATCTCCAAAATGCTAAAAAAAAGAAAAGAAAAGTTTAAGGTATGTCTGACCCAAGTCACAGTGTTTTTTGTTTGGTTTTTTGGGTTGTTTCCTCCCCCCCCCCCAATTGCCTCTTATGCATTTGAAGGTTGAATGAAGAACAGGAATTACAGAAGAATCGCTGCCTTTGAATTGTGGTGGAGGAGAAAATGATGAAGTATTTTATGAATTGCCAAAAGAAGAAGCAAAGCTCTGTCAGAGAGTGCAACCAGAGTGCTCCTTCGAGACAAGGATGGAGACATTTCCTCTCACAGACTCTGGGCATGTTGTTAGGAGAGGTCAGAACTTGGAAAAAGACATCATACCAGAAATGGAAGAGCAGAAGAGAGGAAGACTCTCAAGGAGATCTATTGACACAGGGACTAACAATTGACTGGAACCACACAGAAGCCATGAAGATGGAGCAGGAGAGGGCCAAGTTCAGATTTGTCGTTTGTAGGGTCACTGTGAGTCACTGTCACCTGGATAGCACCTAACAACAACAGATGCAATCCAATTCATATGAGACCATAGTCACTTAGAGCAGTTCGAATTTAACATGATACTGTCATTATTAGAAGAGAACAGACACAGATACAGTCCTGGAAGGAAGATGGTACTATAAAGATGAAGGCAGTTGGAGGTACCCTGACACGAGTCAAGAATGATCTGTGTCTACCAGAAGCTAGGAGAGGTAGGAAGACTCCATTTCTAGAGCAGTCAAAGGCAGCTCAGCCCTGCTCACATTTCAATTTGAACTTCTAGCCTCCAGAACTCTGTGTATCAATAACTTATCATGGCAGCTGTAAGAAACTAATACGAGGACTTACATAATTTCTTTTTATCATCAAGTTTATATATCTATTAGATTGGTCATTGTCATCAAGTCAAACTGGCTCATAGCTGAACCTCCACAGGGGTTGTAGAGGCTGTAAATCACCTGGGACAAGTTCACTTATCTTCCTCTTACGGGGTTGCAAGTGGATTTGAACTGCCTGAGTCATACAACGTTTGGGTTAACAGTGCAACTCCCTGAAGGCTGTGCCACCAGAGACATGTTGTTAGTGTTAGGTTTCACTGAGTCAGTTCTGACCCATAAACACCCCATGACCCAAGAGAACCAAACTCTGGTGCTCTTGCACCAGCCTCACAACCATTTGTTGTTGTTGTTATGTGCCATCGAGTCACTTGCGGCTCATAGCGACCCTATGTACCAGAGCTCTATATGCTGTTCTATCCTGTGCCAGCCTAGCCATCTCAAACGCACTTATTCCCACCGCTCCAGTCACAGAATCGATCCATCTCACCAAAGGTCTTCCTCTCCTTCGCTTCCCCTCCACTCTGCCAAACATGATGTCCCTCTCCAAGGACCAGTCCCTCCTTGCAACATGCCCAAAATATGTCAGATGAAGCCTCAGAATCCCTGACTCCAGGGAACATTCTGGCTTCACCCTCTCCAGGACAAACCTGTTTGTTCTCCTAGCAGTGCATGGTATATATATTCAACACTCTTCTCCAGCACCACAGCTCAAAGACTGGTCCGAAGGTAGTGGGTTCTCTCAACTATTGCTCACAGTCAATTACAGGTCGACCTACTTGTCTACCCTTCTCACTACTGTGCTTGACTGGTCTTTTGTGGGTCTCTCTCTCTCTCACAACCATTACAATGTTTTATTCTTGCTGCCACTTTGGCAACCCACCTTGTTGAGGATCTTCCTCTTTTTCACCAAACCTCTACTTGACCAAGCATGAGGTCCTTCTCCAGGGAACCGCCCCTCCTGGTAATACATTCAAAGTCTCAGGCCAAATTTTGCCATCTCTACTTCCAAGAGCATTCTTCCAACACAGATTTGTTTCTTCTGGCCGACCATGACATAGTCTTCATTCTTCACCAAGATCATAATTCAAACCCATCATTTTCCCTTCAGTCTTCCTTATTCTTTGTCCACCTTTATACACAAATAAGGAAATTGAAATTATCATGTCTTGGGTCAGTTGTACTTATTTCTCAGACTGACGTTTAAATATGTTATAGTGTCCCATAGACCTCTGAAGGTTAATGAGACCAAACCAAATCTTGGCATTTTCCTTCTAACCCCTCAAGTTACTTTTCTATTCATCCTTATTAAATGAATTGCCCTATTGTTAACTTGCTCATCTAAATGGTATGTCTTGGGGTTTCCTACTGTCTTCTCTCTGGATATTTACCATCAGTTTTCAAGGTCAACAAAACCCTACGAGGCTTTTGTGCCCTGTAACATGGAGTGTCCTGTGAGTTGGACTGAACTAAATGATACTCAGTAACATCTGTCTTCTGCAGTAGGGGGCCCAGGTAGTGTGATGGCCAAAGAGCCCCACAGGTTCCAGTAGTGCTGGGGAGCTGGCAGCAGAGGACAGTGAAGCCCAGTGACATTGTATGAGTCTTTTGAGCTATGTGAATCTGGCCCACATCACAGCATACATGCCCAAGAGCATAAGCATGGACATTGATGAGGAAGAGTAGAGTTTCTTCTTCAGAGATCTTTTGTTATTATTTACGGTTTGCTTTCTGTAAATAGTACTAGTAATAATAATGTCTTTGAGTTTGTCAACCCTAGGTAAATGTCTTGTGTACCTGGCTTGATCACAAATGAAATGTAGTACATACACAGTATTTGAAGCCTATGAGTGTATGTGCCTTATTCAGGGCAATCTTAAGGTTGTCCAGAAGTTCAAGGCTCATCCTATTTGCATGTGCAATGCAGACAAATAGACACACCCCATACACATGATTGTGCTATCATTATTAGGAGGATTTAGTCTTGTGTCTGCCTCTCCTTGAAAGTATGAGCTTAGAACAATCGGCAAGGTTTTCTCAGTCTTCATACTTTAAGTAACCGGCACAGGAAGCATGTGTGCAGAATAAACATGGAATAAATATCTGCAGGAACATTCTTCTTCCTCTCTATCCTGTGCCAAACTTGTCGTCTCTGACACACCTACCCCCATTACCCCAGTCACTGAATCAATCCATCTTATTGAAGGCCTTCCTCTCTTGTGCTGTCCCTCCACCCTCCTAAGAATGACGTCCCTCTACAAAGGACTGATTCCTCCCTTGCAACATGGCTAAACTGTGTCAGACGAAGCTTCAGAATACTTGCCTCCAAGGAGTAGCCTGGTTTCACCATCTCTATGATGAATCTGTTCTCCTGGCAGTCCATAATATATTCAATACTTTTCTCCAGCACCAAAGTTCAAAGGCATCAATTCTCTTCTATCATCCCTAGTCATTGTCCAGGTGTCTGATGCATACTTAGCAAGTGATTGCAAAGACTATGCCCTGAATCAGGTGCACCTTAGTCTCCAGACTGACTTTGTTGCTCTTCAGTACTTTGGCGAGGTCTCTGACAGCTGACTTTCCTAATGCAGGAGACTCGACGGCACATAACAACAACAGGTAAAACAGAACCCATGCTCTCCCTGTCTTGTATATTCAAAGACATTTCTTTTCCTGGTCCCACCAGCCTCCATTTTACTCCTGCTGTTTTCCATTTAATTTCTAATTCAGTCCCAATGAATTTTAAAATCCATTCTAATTTGCAAAGATCTCTGGAGACTTGCTTCATCAGTCTGACATCACGGTCATTTACATTTCTTATTCTCCCCCTGCAATGTCTTTGTATTTGCTCTCAGAATTGTGCCAATAAAACATTTTAAGATTGCATTACACACACTGTGTGCTATTTATTCCTGGCTCCATGTTCAAATTAACAAGCAAGAAATTGCTTAGACTCTGATCAGCTATTACAAACTGTAATGCTATATCTGCTATAATGGAAAAAAAAGTTGGACCCATCCTCTTCTTTTGTAACCATCTAAGCGAATGTTTTAAATGGAAAATGTCTGTACAAAAATACAGAGCCAATTCAAGGAAGTGGTGAGTAACCATCCAGTTTGATCAGGCTCTCAAGATGGTAGGTTCTTGGGTAGCTCCCAAGATAAATAAATAGACTCTCTTCTATCTGAATTATTCAGAATTAAAAACCACATTAATTCTAAGTAGATGTTTTATCTTTGGTGGGAAGTTTTAATTACTTCTTATGAATATACTATCGCTTTCAAAAAACAACAAAACGAAAAGCAAATCTACTCATGCCTCATGATGCCTATGCAAGTCTGAAAGCAGATACTGTGTCAACAGAGTGTATTTATAGAGCTAAATTAGAGCTTGATGAGACCCTAGACGGCACAGAATCTGACACTGTTATTTTATGGATAAGGACTCTGAAAACAAGATAGGTTGAGTAACTTGCTCAGAATCACATATTTGCTCATCCAACCTCTGTGTGCTAATCAATTAGCTAAAAGAAAAATACTAATCTATATGAGGAAGAGTATTATGGCAAAAGTATATGAGCAAATAAAAGTATTATGAGTAAAAGTAAAAGAATATGAGTAAAAATATTAATCTATATAAGTAAAACATAAGGCCTTGGTAAATCCCAGCCCACTCCTCTTCCTCCTTCCATCCACAGAAACCCACTAACCTATATTCTGAAACTTCATCATGTTGGAAGAGGCAGCAAGAAGCCCTTTTAGGAACACAGACTCTGGGATCTTCACGTTTGGCCTTAGTGTTTCACTTTTTAATTAATCTGAAATCATGCACATGTGTGCTTGTGTGAAATAAAGTAGGGGCTCAATTTCTTCTCCTATGTCTGTCTTCTTGAAATTCTCATTTCTTTTTTTTTTCCAGTTTAATTCTGATGGTCTTTTCTATGTTTTTCTTTCCTTTTTCTTGTTGCTGTGCTTTTTCTTCAGCTACCGTTTTTAAAACTGAATTCTGTTTCCTCTGTATCCCTTCTTGTTTTTCTGTTTTCAGTATATACCCCATTGATGATCCAGCTTCCTAAATCCAAGACCAGACTAGACCACACATAATTCTCAATCGCAATCAAAAAGCACCTCTACTTTCCTCTTTACTGGCTGATAAGGAGTTAGGTCTTGGTCTGAGAGTTGTGTGCCCTTTCTTCTTTTTGGACTATACATAGTTATATTTGAAAGTTTATAATTAAGATTAATCTTTGCCCTTAAACATTTTGCCAAAAGCTCAAAATAAACAGGCTCGATCATTTGGTGCTTAAGCAAAAAAAGATGTCTCCTCTCTCATAAATAGGGCTTATTCCTGTTGTTGTTTCCAGGTGCCATCAAGTGGGTTGTGTCATAGCAACCCTTCTCAACAGAACGAAACATCATCGAGTTCGGTTCTGTACCACGCTCATGCCGGCTACTGTGTTCGAGTCCATTTTAGCATCCACTGTGTTCATCCACGTCAGTGAAGAGACTCTTTTTCTATGACCTTCTATTTTATCACGTGTGATACTCTTGCTCTTCTCCAGAGATTGGTACTCCCGGATAACATGCCAAAGTTTCATGAGATAAAATGTCACTCTCCTTGTTTCTGAAGAGTATTCTGATACACTTCTTTCAAAACAGGCTTGCTGTGGTAACAAATCAGTCACCTGAAGACTGGGTACCACTGGTTCCACAGGCCACTGCACTGAACACACAGAGGCTCTGAGTGTAGCTTTGTTGTCCTGGGCACAACACTCAGCTTTGATGGACATCCAGGTTGGGGCTCACTAGCTAATTTTTTAATCTTAGTTTTATATTTTCTGCCAGACTAACACTACATAAATCAGTCTTAATATCTGAAATATTGGCTCCTTTCATGAACTAAATACTGTACAGTGAAGAGTAAAACTAGGCATTGTGTTTACATTGTCTTGAGGGTGAAGACAATGAAGTACCCAGTTTAGAAATGACACATAGAACACACAACATATCGTTACTATGATTGTTGCACCTGTAGTTGCTAACTGGTTTTATTTTTATATTTCTTCATTAAATATCTACTTCCCCCCTCCCCACCTTGTTGTGTATCTTTCAGTCAGATTCGGCTTGCATGGGAGGAGATTGCCCCTCCTTCTCCAGCAGAGCATCCGGTGGATTTGAACCAGGTGCCTTCAGGATTGCAGCACAGCTTCTTGCCACTAGACCACCAGAGCCCCCTAAATATCTACTTCTTGAGGACAAGGGTGCAAATGGTTCACTCTTGTAACTTCGGAAGTCTAACTTAGAGTCTGACTTGGAGAGAGTGGGAAATATCTTGATGATTGTATAAATAAATACAATTAAATAATTACTATATTGAAAAGGAATATATCAGAATTTTTTCTGGGAAAAATCTTTAAAAGAGGGAGAGACAAAGTATGAAGATCATGAAGACACAGATTAAGAAGGGTATTACAATTGGGGGAAAATGAACCTAAATATCAATTAAACTACAAGAATTCTGTAATGTTAGCGCTCAAGAACCTCTTGACTTCAGTTGTAAATGATGTTGGTACTCAAAATAAGTTAGGGGAAAAGTTTGTTATATCCTACCTAACACCATATAGTAAAATAAATTCCAGAGAGAGTAAATGTTTAAGTGGGGAAAAAGTAGACCTCAAAAACCTAGTTGATGTTGAGTTGATTCCAACTCATGGCATCCCAAAGTGTGTCAAAGCAGAACTGAGCTCCCTATGGATTTTGACAGCTGTGATCTTTCAGAAATAACATCATAATTCTTCTTCTGAGGGGTTTCTGGGTGCATTTGAACTACTAAATTTATGATTACTAGCTGAACAATTAACCATTTACACTAAGTAAGGATGCTGTAGAAAGAGGAGCACAGGACCATGGGTGTCTCTCTGAAAGGGCTAGAGAAAGTGAGAGAGAATAACAGCCCCTCATTGGCCCCAGAGCAGAACGCAGATCAGGAGTCCATAGCTCAACCCCATGGTACCTTTAGAGCTCCACCAGCAGCAGGAAGTTCGTTTATTCATTGCTGACTCACAGCTATGGCACCAGCCCCCCAAAAGCCCAACAGTTCAAGAGCACAACTCCACAGTTGTCCCGGATCCAGTTTCAATTCGGCAAGCAGTATTTCTTTCCATGATCAAAGGGAAGAACAGCAAACATCCAATTGAGGCCAGCACAAATGCAAGAAGCCTCAAGTCACACCCTGCAGCAGTTTCTCTACAGCACTGCCAGTCTCTCCTCTACCAGGGTCTTGCTCTTGCTGCCACAAGCCTTGCTCACCTCAAGTCTTGCTTCAAGTCTTTCTTAAGTCTTGCTGCTCAGTGTGGGAAGCACTCCTTTACTTAACCTTGGCCCACAGCTAATGCTTATTTTCAAGACCATGCTGATTTGCAGGACCATGTGTCTGCAGCTAAGGTAGCTGAAGACCAACCAGAGGCTAAATAACTGGAAAAAACAACAACTCCAACTTTTAGTCCAACACCACAGGTATTTTGGAGAAAGGAAGTCCATGAAGCAAAGCAAAAAAACAAAATATAGGTATAAATATATAACCTTGGAACAACATTTTTAAAAGCATTCCATCAAAGAAAGAATGAATAAAAGATCTAATAAAATTTAAAAAATTATTCCTTATATTTAAAATTCCTTATAATCAAGAGCAAAACACAGCAAATTATAGTGATCTTTTCAAAATACATGACTAAATGTTGATATTCTTAACACAGGACAAACCCTAATAGTAAAAAAGTTAAATCAATAGAAAAAATGAGGAAGAATGACATTTCAAAAAAAGAAAGTAAATATTAAATAAAAACATAGAAATTAATGACTTTGTTAATAGTAAAAATTGCCAATTAAACTAAGAAAACTACTTATTTCCCTTTTAAGTTGGCAAATGCTCAAAATATGACCCAACTACTCCACTGCTTGGGATATATCCTGAGAAAATGAGAACTGAGGCACAAATGGAGACATGAACAACTATGTTCGTAGCAACGTTATTCACCATAGCAAGAACACGGAAACAACCCAAATGTCCAACCACAATTGCATGGATTGAGAAATTATGGTACATTCACATGATGGAATACTACGCAGCACGCAGGAACAATGATTTCTCAAACTACCTCACTTGGGAGCGACTGGAGAGCATTATGCTGAATGAACGAACTCAATCTCATAAGGACTAATACAGTATAAGGCCACTATTGTAGAATGTGTATGAGGATGTGGGGTGGGGGAATAAGGGGGTGAGGATGGACAGGGGCCGTGGTGGTGATTAATCATAAGGTCACACAAGATCAAGTGTGGAAAAGAGTGTATACAAACTTTGTAAGGAAACCAATGTAAAATTGTTGTTGTTATGTGCCGTCGAGTCGCTTGTGACTCATAGCGACCCTATGTACAACAGCTCTAAACTCTGCTCTGTCCTGTGCCAATCGCAATGTCTCTGACACTCCCATCCCCATTATCTCAGTCACTGAATCAATCCACCTCATAGAGGACCTTCCCCTCCTGCATTGTCCCTCCACCCTCCCAAGCATGATCCCTCTCCAATGGCCTGGCCCTCCTTACAACATGTCCAAAGTATGTTAGAGCGAGCCTCAGAATCCTTGCTTCCAAGTAGCCACCCGGTTTATCCCTTTCCAAGACGATTCTGTTTGTTTTCCTAGCAGTCCATGGTACCCTCAATATTCTTCTCCAGCACCACAGCTCAAAGGCATCAATTCTCCTTCTATCCTCCTTGGTCATTGTCTAATTCTCTGATGCATAACAAGTGATTGTGAAGACCATGGCCTGTATCAGACGCACCTTCGTCTCCAGAGAGACACCATTGCTCTTCAGTACTTTGGAGAGGTCCCTAACAGCAGACTTTCCCATGGAAATGCGCCTTTTAATGTCCTGGCTACTGGTGCCAAGAGTGTTGACTGTGGAGCCAAGCAAACTAAAGCTGTGTACAATCTCAATCTCTTCACCATCCATCCTGATGCTGCCAATCGGTCCAGTGGTGAGAATCTTTGTCTTCTTGACATTGAGCCTCAGTCCATATTTGTGGCTGCAGTCCTTGACCCTCTGCAGCAAGTGCTTCAGGTCCTCCTCAGTTTCAGCAAGCAGGGTAGTGTCATCTGCATAACGCAGATTGTTGATAAATCGTCCACCAATCTTGACCCCACATTTCTCCTCATAGAGCCCAGGCTCCTGGATAATCTGTTCTGCATATAGGTTGAGAAGGTATGGAGACAGGATGCATCCCTGGTGTATGCCCTTCCCAATTTTGAACCATGCAGTGTTCCCTTGCTCTGTTCTGACGACTGCCTCCTGGTCCAAGTATAAGTTTCACATTAGAATGATCAAGTGTTCTGGGATTCCCATTCTTCTCAGAGTCAGCCACAGTTTGTTACGGTCCACACAGTCAAATGCCTTTGCATAGTCAATGAAACACAGATACACTAGTGTTTTGAATTCAGAAGCACTGGCTTCTTCTGAGGATTCGAAATGATGATCCACTCCGTGGACATTCCATCTTTTAGTCATTGACATAGTTTGGCAAATAGTTGTGTTACTTTCTTCTTAGATCCCATTGTCAGATCACCTTATACTGACTGATCTTCTAGTCTTTTCTAAAGACGGCTGTGGTTAGTTTGGACCCACCTGGATAATTCAGTATCATCTTCCAGGCTTGTATCTGCCTATTGCCTTTTGCCATATGATGTTCCATATTCACAGGCTCCTGGCATTAGGATTCAGGTATTCAAATTGTTGTGTGATGTGGAGTTGATTAGAACAGTAGAACTTCCTCGTTAGTTTGTTTGTTTGTTTGTTTGTTTGTTTTTTAAGGCACAGTCTTTATGGAAGCAGATTTCCAGGTCTTTCTCCTGTGGAGCTACTAGGTAGTTTTGAATTGCCAAACTTTCAGTTAACAAATGAGTCCTTAGGTTTCTTAACTACTGGTCCTCCTTAGACAGCTTTATTCTTGTTGTTGGGTGCCGTCAAGCCAAGCACGACACATAGACAGCTTTGTTGTTATTAGGTGCCATCGAGTTGGGCATGACTCATAGTGACCCTATAAACAAAGGATCTGAACCCTACTCTGTCCTGCACCATCTTCACACTTCCTGACATATGAAAACCCACTGCAGCAGTCACTGTGCCAATCCACCTATAGACAATTTTAGCAAACCATTATTTATTCAGACGTATTAGTTGAAAAACCTATAACTAAGATCTGAATTTCTCATGTTCCTGTGCTTTGCTGACTGGGTGAGAACACCCAGAGATATTAGAAAAACACACTAGACATCAACTTGCTGTGTCAGAGTTTGTCTAGCATTTGGGTAGCTTGGGGAAGGCCACACTAACCCACTTATTTTCTGCAGCTTACACCGAATCAGTTTTTCAGATGGTTGGTTTTAAACTTTATAAAACATCTACTGTGTAACCATAAATATTAATTATTTTTGCCTTTTCCTCTCTCATCCCTCAGCTTTCTGGAATGTGGAATATTATTTTATTCCACAAACCATTTTCTTTCTTTTTTCATAAGTATTATATTTGAGGGTTGCAACTATGGAAAACACTTCATCAAGGAGTAATGGGTTTACCTTCCAGTCAGTGTGAAAATCTCTCTGCTTCAGGCTTGCTGTAGTCTCCTGTCTCCATTCATTTTAATCGATTTTACACTTGCAGGAACAAAAAAAAAAAAATAATGCTCGATCAAAAATCAGAAATCACAAATCACAGTGGCTCGCCTTGGAGTTTCTGAGTGAATCAGCACAAAGATGTTCCACGGATGTTTCAGACATTTTTAAGAGGCAATGAAATGAAATGGAAAAGCCCAGTCAAGTCACTGCTGGATTCTATTTCCTGTTACATCTACAGTCTAAGAAGATTTCTGAACTTAACACTGTTCCTACTATGTGATTTTAAATTTGGACTATTAGTCTAATGGGTCTTTATACAATGTTAAGGTGTATCCACCGATTTATTTTACATGCTCTGAGGCTGAGATTTCAGTTTCATGTAGCTGTTGTCGCATTGAATCACTTCTGATTCGTAGTGACCCCAGGTGTTGCAGAGTAGACCTTCTCATGGGCTTTTCTTGACTGTAACCTCAATGGAAACAAATCACCAGTTCTTTTCTGCTATTGTACCTCTGGATAGGTTAGAAATGCCAACCTTATGGGTAGCAGCTGGGTTCAAGCTGTTTGTGCCACTTAATTGTTGCATGCCAGCAAGATGGAACTGACTCATAGTTGACCTTCCAATTTTTCAGAGGCAGTAAATCTTGAAGGAGGAGATTGCCCGTCCTCTCACAGCTGGATTCGAACCACATGCCTTTGGGATTGCAGCACAGCTTTTTACCATTTGGTCACCAGATCTCCCCCTGTGCCACTCAGGGTCCTTCATATGTAGCAATAAATTCCAAATTTTTGTGGTTTTTCTTCTTATCTGCTTTCACAGAATTTGGTTATGATTAGTCATTCATTCACTTGACCGTCTGGTAAGCATATCTTTCTTTAACAAGCATTTAACAGGTGTGAAACACGTGCTTCAAAAAGAAATCTCTTGGTAACACAGTTTTAAAATACAGGCAACACATAAAACAGATGTGGGTCCCATTTACAGGCATCGATACTGAAGAAGATGCTTAGAAAAAGTAGTAATAAATGAATCTAAAGAAGAGAGGTAGAAGGACAGCAAAGCTATTGAGAGTTTGAAACCTTTTGAGAATCATTTTATACTGATTCCATCATCTTCGACACAGTTCTTGACAACCAACCTCATAGGTGTTGTTAGAGGATTCAACAAGAAGACACGCTTAAATGCTAATTGTTTTATCATTGTTAGCCTAACATTTTATATAGCAAATCTTCAGCAACTGGAGAAAGGGGGGCAATCTCCTCTTGTGCCAACTGGATTCAAGTTGGCAGTACACAATAAGATAAAAAAAAAGGGATTTGAAGTACAAAATGTCAATGTAAAGACTTTGTCCTTATCGGAATGAGACTTCAAAAATGCCTCCATTCCATATAAGGAAATGATCACTCCTCCACCAGGAATCCTTCTTTCTAGTCTTATGACACTTACAGCTGGATCAAGCCTTTCATCGGTTTTGCATCCTGAAAAAGAGTTTATCTTCTAGACTTATTGATCCCCAGTAAACTACCCAATATAGCTAAACTATGTGCGTGTATAAGGAAATTGTGCAGCTAACACTTTGATCTCTAGTTGTATGTTTACTTGTCCATCATTTCCAATAGCCTAATAATGTATTATTCATTTATAAGGACTCAACAAAGAGCACAATGTCTGTTGTTACTCTTGTTATGTGCTGTTCCAGTTGGAACAAACATAGGTAAACCTTCACTGGATTTTAAGAGGCTCTATACAAATCACACAGGAGCAGATTGCCTACCTTTCTTTCACAGAACAGCTGGTGGATTCCAAACAGGTACTTTTTGAAGTTGCAACACAACTCCTTGCCACTGTTGTTGTTGTTATGTGCTGTTGACTCACCTGCGGCTCACAGTGCCCTTATGTACAACAGCCCTAAACCCTGCTCTATCCTGTACCAACCTTATTGTCTCTGAAACACCTATCCCCTTTACTCCAGTGACTTAATCAACCCATCTCATCGAGGGTCTTCCTCTCTTGCACTGTCTCTCCACGCTCTCAAGCACGATATCCCTCTCCAAGGACTGGTCACTCCTTGCAACATGTCCAAAGTATGTCAGATGAAGCTTCAGAACCCTTGTCTCCAAGGAGCAGCCTGGTTTCACCCTCTCTAGGATGAACCTGTTTGTTCTCCTAGCAGTCCATGGCATATTCAGTACTCTTCTCCAGCACCACAACTCAGTGGTATCAATTCTCCTTCCATCATCCATGGCCATTGTCAAGCTTTCTAACACATAGCAAGTATTTTCAAAGACTAGTCTCCAGACTGACATAGTTACTCTTTAGTACTTTGGAGAGGTCCCTAATGGCTGACTTTCCCAATGCAATTTGTCTTTTAATTTAGAGTCCCCTAAATATAATATCTAGCACATAGTAATTACTTACAAACTATTTGTTAAAGAATGAATGAATGAATGCATGAATGAATTCCTTTCAAGGCAGTTGGCACAGAGAGTGGTCCTTGGCATTGATAAAGAATGTAATGTATTAAAAGTAAATGAAATTAAATTATTGTGCAATCAATCTTAGCAAAGATTGGAGTACTTTGGAATAAAAAAATTTTTATTCTTATTGAATGTTTAGATGTACATCTGAAAGCCACGGGCAATGGCAGAATGGACTTTGTAGATTCTCAAATATTTCTCTGCTATTTCCCTGTGATATTCTCTTCCTGTGCAATTAACTGCCTCTGAAACCCAGCAGAGGGCCAGGTATTGGTCATTTCCAACTTGACGGTGCACAACAACATTCAGA
This sequence comes from Elephantulus edwardii, assembly GCF_000299155.1. NCBI lineage: Eukaryota > Metazoa > Chordata > Mammalia > Macroscelidea > Macroscelididae > Elephantulus > Elephantulus edwardii. Next base: position 21,577,152 of record NW_006399753.1, read on the forward strand.
AATAGCAGTTCCTGGGGAGAAAGTTGGGGCTTGATATTACCCAGAATATCGCTGAAAATGTGATCGATCTCCAACTCTGCATCTAGCTTGTTCTTACTTAAGGGAAATACTCAGAATAGTGAAAGCAAATTTAATATTCTGAGGAGTGATGTGGATGTTGAGAAGACTCTTTAAGGAGGGTCACATCACAAAGAAGGAAATGGCTGAGAAGCAGCACTTGATGTGATAAATTCATTAGATGGTGCAAAATTCCATTGTATGAGTAGAAATGAGAACCTTGGATGGTTCTAGCCAACTGGAAACTTGGGGAGGTTTCTATTCTGAAGCCTTCATACTCCAAAGAAAGGCTGGTGGCCAACTCACCCAGAGTGACAGAGAGAATTAGTGGTAGAGCCAAGATTGTAAAGTGGGGTGCCCAGTTTCTAACCCCACACTCTTTCCACTCTCTGAGCTGGCTGCCTGGCCCTGGTGCAGAGGAGAAACCACTCCTGGGGTTATTTGGAAGAGTTACTTGTTATGTGGCTGCCACAGTTGTGGGACAGCCAGACCACTGGACGGTGGAAAAAGAGAATGGAAATGCAAAATGCTAAGATGGAACTGCACATTTTATATGGAAAACATGAACTGACTATGGTTTGAAATATTTAAAATAGGTTAACTTCAATTTAAATTCTATTGGACACCTACTGTAGGGTTATAAACAACATTTCTGGAAAAATAAAGTAGCTCTCTCTTTTTTGCTGCATTAAGTAAATTGAATGGCCTGAACTTATGCTCTAGGAGATTCTTGCAAGGTTAATCATATTAACCTCAATAAAGAAAGTGGTATGAAATATAGGACAAAGATGTCTTCATTATCTATTGATTATCTCTGGGCCTTTCCCTTGTGAAGTATAAAGGGAAGTGTTTCAAACTTGTTGCTGTTATTGTTAAATGCCAATGAGTTAACTTTGACTCATTGAGTTCCTAAAATCAACAGATCTGACCCGGTCCCTATCCTATGCCATCCTTATCATAGCTAATATACTTAAATTATTACAGTGATTGTATCAGTCTCTCTTGCTGAAGATCCTCCTCTTTTCCTTTGACCCACTACCTTTCCCAGTGTATTATCTTTTTCCAAGGACTGATGCCTCCTTGCAACATGCCCAAAGCATGAAAGACAGTTTCACTATCCTTGCTTCTAAGGAGCACCTTGGTTGCACTTCCTTCAAAAAAGACTTTTTTGTTTCTTGGCAGTCCATGAGGTATTCAGTACTATTCTCTAACAACACAATTCAAGGACATCTATTCCTCTTTTGTCTTGTTTCAAAGAGGGAGCTTTATCTCTGTTGAGATTGCTGAGAAGTTGAATTACTTATTGATCAAAATGTGCCATTGGATTTGGAAACACAGAGATAATCAGTGACCTTTATAAGAAGAGTTTTTGTTTGTTTTTAACTTGCATGAAAGTTTACAGAGCCAATTAGTCTTCCACTCAGTAAATGATAACATTTTGTTTCAGGACGTTGGTTGCAATCCCTTCCCTATACTCACACTCTTCTCACTGGCCCCTTGCTTTTCCCATTTCTTCTTGTCCTTTGTTTCTTTGTTTTTGGGAAAATTCTCCCATTTGAGTTTCATCTGATTGATTGTACTGAGGAGTATGTTCTGACCTGGTGGTGTTAGTCACATAAGGGACCTGTTGTACTGTTGGGAGGGAAGTTGATTCCCAGCGGTGGATTCTGTTTTAGGCTTGAAGGATGTCTAAAGGGCTTTAGGATTTCACTAGTCTCTATCAGATATACAAGTCCATTCTTTTTCATTATTTTGAATTTTATTCGACATTTTCTGCCCCCCTTTCTCTGTACGGAACCTTTAGTTATGATCCTAATCAGAGGTCTGGCACCAGGTAATTCTTCTGGTCTCAGAGTGTGGCATCAAGATTAGAAGAAGGCTCATCAACAACCTGTGTTTTGTAAATGACACAACCTGCATGCTGAAAGCAAAGATGACTTGCAATATTTGCTACAGAATCAAAGATGAATGTAATTAAAGATTACAGCTATATACATGGACTACAGATTCCACATGGATTATATCAAAAGACTAAAATCCTCACCACTGGGCAAATAGGTAGTATCATGAGAAATGGAGAGAATATTGAAGTTTTCAATAATTTAATCTTGCTAGGATTTACAATCAACTCCCTAGGCACCAATAGTCAAGAAATCAAAAGACTTCTTTATTGTGTTTAGGAGCAATGATGCCAGTTTGAAGACTAAGGAGCATATGACTCAAGGCATGGTCTTTTCAATAACGTATTATGCATCAGAAATTTAGACAGCGACAAGGATTACAGAAAAATTACCGATCCCTTTGAGTTGTTGTGTTGGGGAATACTAAACATGCCATAGATTGCCAAAAGAGCAAACAAATATGTCTTGGAGAAATTACAGCTAGGGTGTTCCTTGGAGGCAAGGATAGTGAAGCTCAATCTTACATATTTTGGGCATTTTATAACAGGGGCAAGTCAAGTCACAGGTCCTTGGAAAAAGACAACACACTTGGGAAAGTGGAGGGTCAGTGAAAGAGAGGAAGACCTTCAATCAGATGGATTGACACAGTGACTGTAACAATGGGCTCAAATATATCAGAGATGATGAAGATGGAACAGGACAGGGTTCAGATCCCTAGTTCATTGGATCAGTATGAGTTGTGGTCACCTAACTCATCATGACTCAATGGCACCTAACAACAACATCAACAGGAAAAGTGATGATCATGGTTCAGTTGGCCCATTAGTCTTTTGAACTAATTGTTTCCTTAAGTTTTTAGTTTTTCTTCACTCTTCTTTCCTCTGGACAGGAGTAAAAAATCATTAGTTGTACCTTGCAAACTTATAAGAACTCAGTCACTCCTCACTGTAGTAAAGTATAGAACATTGTCTTTGTGGACTTTGCTATACCAATTCCCTCTAATAAGCCCTGAGACTGTGATGATAAATGCCCACATCCAGTCACTCTGAGCTGGAGACACTTACAGGACACAAATGAGTTTGATGCCAAAGTTTTTCTGAAGTACTCTTACCTTGACTTCTCCTGAGTTCAGTCATCAAAAGGAGGGTGACAGACCTTACCAGTAGATTGTAAGCATAATCAATTAAAGAGGGAAACATCTGATTTCTCTTTTGGCTCCTAAGAACTAGAAGCTTTCAGATGGTTTTAAACATATTATGATGTAGAAACAAGTAAAGGAGATATGGAGACTTGAGAGGACAAAACAGAGAGATTGAGGCAACTCTCCCAAATTCTTGGTCATGATCGAATTTACCAGGAAGTCATTACACAAGGAGATATGGCAGCAGTGCCAGGAATCGAGAGACTCTGCACTCAACTTCTAACCAAAACGTTAGTGGCTTGAATCTATCAGATGTGTCAGAGAAGAAAGGCCTTTTGATCTACTTCTGAAAGATCACAGCTGTTGAAGGTTTTAATCTGAAACACATAGGGTTGCCATGACTTGAATCCACTTAATGATGGTTCTTGTTTAGTTTAGCTAAGAACCTGATGAAAGTTACTATAAAAATGATGAAGAATGACCAAGAAGGTATAAGGACAATGCCAGACCACAGTGGAAGCTAATGACCTAGAATCATCTGTCTTATTCTAGATGTTAAGTTACTTTAGTGGACTCCAGATGCCACAAAGTAGGGAGATGCTGAACTTTAAATGGACAATGTTTACTCTGATTTGACTGAAAAACCATGATTTATGGGAACAAATATCTCTGGAAATTACAGAATTAAATTTCTGCTCTAGATGCCATGTGAATTTTTGATAGAAGGAAAAAGTGTTGCATTTTTTTCATACTTGAGTTTTGTGGCTTGAAAATGGAAAATGTTAAAAGAAGTTTAAAAAAAAGAGACAAGAATTCAAAATTGTCAGTAATTCTCACCAAAAGAGAAATGTGCTTTTATAATATAAATAATGTCTTCTTTACTATTGTACTAATTTTTCTTCTTTAATCATAATTTCCATATATCGTTGTTGTGTACTATTGAGTAAGGAATGACTCATAGCTGAGCCTCCAGCAGGCTTTCAGAGGCAGTTTGATTGCATAAGATCGAGATTGCCTATCATTCTTGGAACAGTTGGCGGATTTGAACCATGTCTTTGAGTTGACAGTGCAATTCCTTACCACTAGGGTCTTGTTATGTTGCAATCTCTAAGGCATGGGGTTAGAATCCACCAGCTTCTCTGTGGGAAAAGAATGGACCATTTTCTCTCATGATATTTACTCCCTTTGCAAACCCTCTGGAGGTTCAGCTCTGGGTCTGTTCTGACTAAACAGTATGCAACAGCAATAATAATAGGGGCTGAGTATGAAATAAAAGAATTCATGTGCATAACTCATTCAATTAACATATTATTACATGAAGGGTAAAGAATTATAATTGCCTTAAAAACAAAACAATGAAAGTTTCTTTCTCATTCCCATTGTTATTTAGTTGGCTCTGACTCTAGCTAACCAACCCCAGGTTTTTTGAAAACTGTAAACAGAAAGGAAAGAGATTATTTATCTTTTTTCCTGTAGAGCAGCTGGTGGGTTAGAACTGCTCACCTTTGTGCTGGCAGCACAATTATATAATGACTAAGACACCAGAACTTGCCTAAATGAGAATATCTTTTTTAAATTAGCAGAATTGTTTAAAGATAATTTTTATGAGATTGTTTCAGTTCAAGACATGGAAGTCATTTCAAGACAACAGATTTGGCAGTTCCTCTAGCCTCGGTTTAACTAGTAACTCTGGTTTCCAATAAGAATTTTCAATTCTGTACACATTCTCCCCTTCTTTTGGTCAAAATGGTAGCTGGGCACCACCTATTTCTTCTGGTCTCATGGAAAAAGAGCTGGTAGTTTATGGAATTAATTAGGTCTGTAATCCATTTTCTTCTTTGATTTTTTAGTTGTCTTCTACCTTTGTTGCTTCCAGCAAATAGAGACCAATTTTATCTTGAATACCTGTCTAGAAGTCAAAAGCATACATTCTTAGTTAAAATGACATTCTTCTATCACTCAGACACCTGATGGTCAACTGCTCTTAGGAAACCTCTCCTAAGAAATTACAAGAGTTGTGAAGACTCTGCCCTGCCAACTGTTGACATATAGAGTTCTTATTCTCATCATCATAGAATATATTGTACATTCTCTTGTGTATTTAGATAGACTATATTGTCTAACTACAAAATGAGTGGAAATGGTATATTTCACTTCCAGGTCTGGATCATTAAAATCCTATAGCCCTAAACCCCTTGTTCTGGCTGAACCATTACATTTTGGTTCACTTTCTGTTTACTAGAGAAGCTTATATTCTTCTAAAACACACAAATGAAAAAAAAAAGTATTAGGAAAAAGTTAATCAACAGTAAGTAGAAAGCTATATTAAAACCACGTAAAAGCATTAGCGAAAAATGACAATAAGTACACAGTATTTATATTTTAGAGAGGGTGCTGTGATTTGGACAGAAGTAAATTCAAAAGAACACTGGAAGTAGGAAGATGAACTATGTAGCAATCAAAAAATAAATGATGGAGCTCTGATGCAAGAGGGTCAAAGATTAGTATATAGATTTAAGCAACTTTAAGACTGTGAAATTGTTTTATGTGTTTTTTTTATTATATATGGACTGAAAAAGGGTAAGGATTAAAGAGTGTATCTGTGCTTCTCCTTGCACGATGGTGAGGCCATTCACAGACATATGTGATGAAGGAGAAATAGCAAGTTGGAGGAGTGGGATGGAAAGGATGAATTAGGTTTGTAGTGTTTTGACAAAAGGAGCTTGGAGGAAGGTTGAAAAGATATATCTAGAGTTTAGAAGAGAAGCAAACTAGAGAGATACAGTTAGCATTTATGAAAGAAAGCTAGAATTTCCACACTTTGTGCACAATGAATGAAATAGTGTAATAGTAACTGGTCTCCGTGGTATAGCACTGGTCTGTGCATTGTTGCACAGAGGCAACTCGTGGTTGCTGTGATGTTGAACACTATGACACTGATGTGTCTAATGCAATAATGGTTACCCATGGTGGACAGGGTTTGCTGGAGCTTCCCAATTAAAACAAGCCTGGAAGCAGGAGTGGCATCCACTTCCGAAATGGCTTGCCTCTGGAAATTCTATGAACAGTGCTCAGGCCTTTCGTTCATAGGGTCGCTGAGTCTACGACTTGATGGCACCTAACAACAACAGCAACAACAATATATATATATTTTCTTACAATGATTCACTGGGATATAAAATGAATGTATCTTCTCCCACTTCCTCCAGGAAAGCTCAACAAATATAAGGTCTCTTTATTTATAAGGAAAAGTTAACATTTTAACTTTCCCTCTGTAACATATACATATAGTCTCTCTTTCTGACCCCACCTTGTGTGTGTGTGTGTGTGTGTGTGTGTGTGTGTGTGTGTGTGTGTTTCTATGCATCTGTGTATACAAACCTGGGCTCATGCAGAAACAAGGTCTTCATGGTGACAAGGATGCATCATTAGAAAATCAAAGGAGTTCTATAGGGTTTTAAACATGGAACACACCAGGTACATATCTCTCCAGACAATAAATGTGGACAAAAGCATAAAGGATTGAAGAATCTGTGCTCACACTACCAGTCTGAGGGTAAGAGAATCTTGGATGAGCTTGTACTGGTGCCAGGAGAGACTGAGTGTCAAGCTCCATGCCTCTCAAAGCTTAAATGCAGACTGTCGTATCTAAATCTGGCCAGAAGAACGCGAGACTGCCAGCAAAGCTCCACATCTTTTAATGGACGGCGATCTTCAAAAACGAGTAACTGTAGTAGTTACAACTTTGGACTGAAGATTAGAAGCCTTTGTTATATTCTCCTTGAATTATGTAAATTGGACCTGCAAGTAGGGGCAGAGAGTGGGGTAGAAGATCCCAAACATGATACGTAAACTTGTGGTAATCTTATTGAGTGGGGTACGGTGACATTTCTTTCACCTATATTTTTAGTACAGCGTCTGTCACATATTGATGAGGAGTTTAGGTATGAAGAGGCTGACTACCTCTTCCATAATCACACAAGCCTTTTTTTCTTTCTGCACCTAGATTCTTAAGACAAACTGAAAATGCAGAGTTAATTCTGGACACTTTTCTCTTTTCTCTGTTCTTCATTGCTCTCTTATAAAAGGCAATTCTCTTAAACTTTAACAAGTGGTTGTTGCTGTTGTTAGGTGCCATCAAGTCACCTGCACTCATAGTGACCCTAGGTACACTAGCTCTGAAACCTGCCCTATCCTGAGCCAATCTCATCATCTCTGACAGATCTAATCTGATTTCTCCAGTTATTCAGTCAATCCATCTCATCTTGGGTCTTCTTCTCCTGTGCTGTCTCTCCACCCTTTCAAGCATGATGTTCCTCTCCAAGGACTGGCCCTTTTTGGCCATGTGTTCAAAGTATGTGAGATTGAGCCTTAAAATCCTTCCTTTCAGGGAGCAGCCTGGTTTTATCCTCTCCAGAAGCCTTAAAATCCCTGCTTTCAGGGAGCAGCCTGGTTTTACCTTCTCCAGGATAGACTTGTTTGATCTCCTGGCAGTCCACAGTACGTTCAAGCACTCTTCTCCAGCACCACGACACAAAGGCATCTATCTTTCTTCTATTGTCCTTAGTTGTTGTCCAGCTCTTGGATGCATAACAAGTAATTGTGAAGACCATGGCTTGGGTCAGGCACACCCTTAGTCTCCAGATTGACATCATTGTTCTTCAGCACTTTAGAGAAGTCCCTGAAACCTTACTTAGGAGAGCTACACACTGCAGTATTTTCATGGCTGGAAGAAAGTCTCATGTTCATTCATATTGAATGAAATATAATTTCGTTCTGTATGGTTATATTTCTAGTCCACAGTACTATTATTTGTCAGATTTGCTTTCTTCCATTTGTGTGAGCTTTGACTCCTAGGCTACTTCAGATGAAGTTGTAATTTGTCTGTTGTCTACCAATCCGGATGGTGTCTGAGGCTGAAAGCATCGCAGTGTTCAGGTGTATCCTTGGTGACCTGTGTTTCACGTGTTGCTGAATCAGAGCAGAGCATGGTGCCTTAGGTTTCAGTGATGGTCTCATCTGCCAAAGGCTGATTGGAATGAACAGTTGCTCCTGGTAGAAAGGGAAACATGTGTCTCATTCAGCAAGAATGTGGTTCCATCCACAGAGTTTACAGCACGGTTGTATTTGAAGTTCAGCCCTAGGACTCCGTGGCAGTAAAAATGGTCATGATTTATAGGAAAATGTCACTTGGCTGTCTCCTTTATAAAAGGCTTTTATGACTCTCATCGAATATAAATCAGGAAATACACAGCCAACAAAATGATGGTTTTGGCATAATGTTTTTAAGATGAAAAGAAATAGACTAGAATTGTCTTGGCTTTTTATTGAGGACAGATATTACAGGAATTTATTACTGGTTCAAAATCAATTCTTGTCTTTTGAAATAGGTATGAGTAAATGATGCCTTGGTTAAAATTCAAATTCATTAAGAGAATCATTATCCAATTTATCCACATATGACAAGCGGATGACTTTAACAAATACAAATCCATTTCCTCAGTTTAGGAGAATATGTGTGAATGTGAGGTGCTAACTTGAGGGAAAGACTCCTTCAGTCATCTTCTTCAAAAGATCCTTATCTTTTTAGCTTCTGTTTCCTAGTTCCTTGGAGATAACTGTGTGCCTTAATATCAGTCTTCTCACAAATCTTCTTCTCTTCCTTCCTTGTTTAATCTCTTTTATAGCTCAAAAGACATTGATTTCAGGCTTTTTGTGTGTGTGAGGTGCTATAGAAGGGATGACGACGTCATAACAACCCCATGAGCAACAGGCTGGAATTTTGCCTTATGTTCTACCATCTTCAGTCTCTGTCATGTTTAAACCTATTGTTGTTGTCTCCGTTAATCCATCTTCTAGAGGGTCTTCTTCTCTTTTGCTGACCCTCTGCTTTTCCAAGCATGATGTCTTTTTCTAAAGATTGGTGTCTCTTGATGATGTGCTCAAAGTTTGTAAGATAAAGACATGCCTTACACTAGTCCTTTATTTGACTCAGAAACAAAGACAATCAATTCCCAAATGAGATTATAGCCACAGACATAGAGATGAATATTTACAACACATAGTTCTGAGGTATACAATTCAATTCATAATCCAGAGGGATTATCCAGAGCTCTTTTACAGCTTACTACCTAACTTCAGCTTTTTCCTTTTAATTTTTGTCTTGATAAATTATATTCCAAATAAAAACTCAAGAATAAGCTATATTTGACAGTAATGGGAAGGATGAGGGGGAGGGGGGAGGGGTTTGTGCAGGGAGAAGGGTGCAACAATGAATGAATGGAATCCCAAAATCTCTGTAGATGTTCATTGAAATGAAAAATAAACAACCTAAATTTAAAAAAAAAGGACTGATTTAAATTTGATAAATTTCATTGAGTAAGAAGCCTAGGATCAATCTCTTAATTCAGTGTTAAAAAGATGTTAAAAATGAGTGATCAAACAATTAAAACCAGGTTGAAATGACAGTCCCCATCTTCTTATCAACTTCTGCATCATACATAAAGAATCGGAGGGTTGAAGAAACTCATGATCACTTGACGATTTGGAAAGAACCTCCAAGTGTGTGGCAGAAGTGAGGGGGAGGGAATTGATCTTCATGTGACACCTTGGGGTGGAAAACATTGTTGAGAATATGTCTGGAGGAATAATAGTATAAAATGGTATTTATAAGGCTCTCCAAAATAAAGCCAAGCAAGTGCTGGAAAAATCTTTCTTATCCTTCTGTTAGCTAACACCATCATTCTCCTCTCCAAAGTTTGTCTTGCCTAGATCCCACCTGAATATTGACTCCTAACTGCCACATAATGGGAGTGGGAGCAATTACTCAAAAGCTCTAATAAATATGGTATTATTTCAGAAACTATTGGGAGAGCAAAAATTCTTATCCTAGACAAAGGAAGTCTTCAGAGATAACATTGCGTCCATTATGGAGAATGAAAGGGACTTGTTTGATACGTATATTATACAAAGAATAATGCCATATGCATGCATGGGGCTTTTGAAGACCTGTTATTTCAGAAGCAGATGGACAAGGCTGCCTTTTAGTCTTCTTAGTCTGGCAGCCCTGCTGAAGACTCACACTGTAGCCTTCAGTATCCTTTTCTATTAGCCTCAAATATTCCTTATTCATTGTGTAACTTTCATATGCATATGAAGCAATTGAAAACATTTTCGTTGAAGTCATCATCCTTGTTATTTAGCACTTTAAAAGGTTCACTGGGAGCAGAATAGTTGCCCAATGCAACATGTCTTTTGATTTTCTTCAGTTACTACTTCCAAGGACATTGATTGTGGATCTAAGTAAAAGTAAATCCTAGGCAACACCAGTTTTTTGTTTTGTTTTGGTTTTTTTCTTCATTTCTCATCATGTGGTTTATTGGCCAGTTGTGAAGACTTTTTTCCTTTTTTAAAAAAATTATTATTATTATTATCATTTTGTGTGTGTGTGTCTGTGTACCGTCAGATCAGATCTGACGGATACAGGAGGAGATTGTCCCTCCTTTCCCAACAGAGCATCTGGTGGATTCGAACCATGTGTCTCTGGGATTGCAGTGCAGCTTCTTGCCACCAGGCCACCAGAGCTTTCCCATTGTGAAGATTTTTGTTTGCTTGGTGAAGAGCAATGAAACATTGACTATGCATACATACCCTCCCCCCACAAATAAATATTCTTTCCCTACAAAACCTATATGTCCCTGCGAGTGTACTTCTCGTCACCATCCCATACATATTCATTTTACATGTCTACCTATGTATCTCTCTGTTGATGTGCTGTTCCAGTCGTTTTTGGTTAATCTTCAGCAGAATCTTGCTTACATGTGATATTAATTATATTGTTTGATAATTTCCACACTCTGTCGGATCATGTCCTGATTCCCAACTCAGCGTGTCCATCAAACTTGAGGGCCCTGACAGGTGTGGCACGTTCGCCCTCCTCTCAGGGCGAGAACCAAAGGGAAGAGTGAGGCCAAAGGTGACACCAGAGCCAGGAAGCACACTTAGAGACAGGCACAGGATGGAGGCAAGGCTCAAGTCACAGAGACTGAATGAAGGAAGTGGAATGGGGACAAATATAGATCTCTTCTAGTCAGTTGGCCAAGTGGTTGTTCTCCAAATTTCTTGGCACAACTTGGTGAGCACATCTAGGACAGCATCTATTGGCTGAAATATGTCAATTGGTATACCACCAATTCCTGGGGCCTTATTTTTTGCCAGTTCTTTCAAAGCAGGTTGAACTTCTTCCTTCATCATCACAGTTTCTTGCTCATATGTTGTTTCATGAAATTCTTCTGTGTCTGCCAATTCCTTTTGGTATCATGACTCTGTATACTCTCTCCATATTTTTTTAATACTTCCAGGATCATTTAATGTTCTTCCCAAAGTATTCGTAAGTATTGCAACTTGAGGTTGAATTTCTTCTTCAGTTCCTTGAGCTTAAAAATTGCTGAGAGAGTTCAGCTCCTTTGATTTTCTGATTCCAGCTCTTTGTACATTTCATTATCATACTCTGTCTTCCTGAGCTGCTGTTTGAAATGTTCTGTTCAGCTCCTTAATGTCTTGATTTCTTCCCTCTGCTTTGGCTTCTCAGTGCACATGGTACTAGGAATATTGCAGCTAATGTTAGATGGATCTTGGCCGAAAGCAGGGCTTACCAGAGGAATGCCTATCTGTGTTTCATTGATAATACAAAGACATTTGACTGTGTGAATCACAACAAACTGTGGCTAACTCTGAGAAGAATTGGAATTCCAGAACACTTGAATGTGCTAATAAGAAAACTATACTTGAACCAGGAGGCAGTCATCGGAATGGAGCAAGGAAACACTGCATGGTTTAAAATTGGGAAGGGTGCACACCAGGGATGTGTACTATCTCCATATCATTTCAACCTATATGCAGAACAGATTATCTGGGAGGCTGGGCATTATAAGGAGAAAGGTGACATCAGGATTGGAGGAAGACTCATTCGCAATCTGCGTTATGCAGATGACACAACCCTGCTTGATGAAACTGAGGAGGACCTGAAGTGCTTGCTGTGGAAGGTCAGAGACTGCAGCCTTCAGTATGGATTAAGGCTCAATATCAAGAAAACTAAGATTCTCACCACTGGGCCTATTTGCTACATTATAATTGATGGTGAAGAGACTGAGATTGTTCACAGCTTTAGTTTTCTTGGCTCCACAGTCAACACTCTTGGCATCAGCAGCCAGGAAATTAAAAGGCGTATTGTGATGGGAAAGTCTGCAGTTAGAGACCTCTCTAAAGTACTGAAGAGCAATGATGTAAATCTGGAGACTAAGGTGCACCTGTTACAGGCCATGGTTTTTGCATCAGAGAGCTAGACAATGACTAGGAATGATGGGAGGAAAATCAATGCTTTTGAGCTGTGGTGCTGGAGAAGAGTATTGAGTATACCATGGACTACTAGGAGAACAAACAGGTTCACCTTGGAGAGAATTAAAGCAGGCTGCCCTCTGGGGTAATGATTCTGAAGCTTCATCTAACATACTTTGGACATGTTGCAAGGCAGGACCAGTCCTTGGGGAGGGACGTCATGCTTGGTAGGGTATAGGGACAGCACAGGAGAAGAAGACCTTTGATGAGATGAATTGATTCAGTGTCTGGGGTAATGGGGGTAGGTGTGTCAAAGACAATGAGATTGGCACAGGACAGAGCAGGGTTTAAGGCTGTTGTATATAGGGTTGCTATGATTTGTAGATAACTTGACTATATATAACAACAGTAAATATACTGAGAATAATAAAATTCTTTCCTTATTCTCCATTATCTTTAATTGTTTTGATTTATTAGAAAAGACTGAGCATACTTTTGCTATTGAATGAATGGATATTGGCTAAAGAACACATGGTCAAAAACTTAAAAACATGCCTGATTTACAAGCAAATGCTTAATCATGCTTCATCTAGAATATAACGTTTACATATAGGCATCGTTACTAACACTATATAGCTAAAATTTTAAAGTTTCACAATGTTGACAGCAAAATGACCCCTGACTGAGACCTTACTCTAGAGGATTTGGGAATTTGTAAATGAAGGATTCTATGGGAATATTCCATACACTAGTATTAATATGTGGCTCTCATTTTTGGCAGCTAATACAGTATTTTTATTTTGGCAAACCACATATGTTCAGAGAATGATGTCAAGTAGGGTGAAAAATGGAAACTGAGCCATACAAAGATTTGGTCTTCTAATATTTTATGAAATGATAATGACAATGTGATCACGAGGTAAAAACCATTGTAGCTGAACTTCAAAAAGTAGGTGTATCTTCCTTTTGACTATCTGGAGCAGACATTTTCTGTCTCTTACTTAGAAAGTGGCTGCAGAGCAACCTCAAATTAAATTGGATTTTCATGCAAATAAAATACACGAACTTAATGGCATGTGAAGGAGCTGACTTCAGGATAAATCTTGTTGAAAGGCACTAGAATTACATCTGAAATGGGAGTGAAATAAAGTTAAATTTTATGGCACTGGTGTACAGACATTGACTTCTATTATCTAAAGATTGATTCAAATTAACTAGGATATACTAGAGTCAAGAGCAATTCTAATACACATATTTCAACTGTTTGATAACATAAACAAGTATTTCTGTTAATATAGGGTATTTTAATTTTGATTTATTTGTTCCAATAAGAACTCCTCTCCCTCAAAATAACAACCAATTTGGTTTTAAATAAAGAACTGTCTTGGAATACATGCAATACAATATCTTTTTACCTAAAGTGCTAAGGAGCAATGATTTCAATTGAAAGACCAAGTACCCAGTTCAAGCCACAATATTTTCAGTTTCTTTCTATGCATCTTTCTAAGGAAGGCAGAAGAAGAACCAATTCCTTTGAGTTGCAGTGTTGGAAAAGAGTCTGGACTATCTCATGGACTGCCAAAAGAACAAATAAGTTTGTCTTGGAAAGAAACGTAACCAGGTTATTCCTTAGAGGCAAGTATGGTAGAACTTTGTCTCATATACTTTGGGTATATTATCAGAAGGGACTGCTCTGTGGAGAAAACTATCACCGGGAAAGGTGAGAGAAAAACTCTCTTCAAGATGAATTGACCCAGTAACTGTACTGATGGGCTTGAACCCATTAAAGATTGTGAGGAGAGTGAAATAGGGCAAGGTTCACATCTGCTGTTCATAGGGTTGCTATGAGTCACAGCCAATTTGATGGCACCTTGTTGGCACCTAACAACAACATAGGGAGCTCTGGAGGCCTGGTGGGAAGAAGCTGTCTTACCAGCCCTATGATACGCGGTTCAAATCCGCCAGCGGCTCCATGGAAGAAAGATGGGCAATCTCATGTGTGATTAAACTGTCTCTGAAAACCTGCTGGAGGGTCATCTACGGGTCTGTACCAACTCAACAGTACGTAAAACCAATAACAAATACTGTGTGGTGCCACTGTTGTAAAAGGGGACTGACGTAGGGGTTGGGAGTGGGGAAACTAAGAAAGATGAGATAAATTATGTACACTGCATTGATACAGATGAGTGAGAGAACTGTTTCAAAGGGATATATGATTAGGTATTATTGTCATGAAGTAAGTCCAGAACGAAGGCTGCAGAGTGGAGTGGACTTGGGGGGAGGGATTGTATAACAATGAAAGAATTTTTCTTTTACTTTTTAAAGAGAAGAACGAACTGGAGGGGAGGGGTGGGAAGGGAGAAAAGTGCAACAATGAATGAATGGAAATCTAAAATCTCTGTAAATTTTCATTAAAATTAATAATAATAAAAGGGGGCAACAAGTATGTATGATGATGCATGTATGAGTTTGATTAAGTATTTTCTGAAGAATGACACCTAACAATAATAATAACAATCATTGCCTTCCTGCTTCATTTAATTTGTAGAGATTCTGAAAAGAATTCAAAATCTCATTTGTTAACGAAGTAACCCTAATGTACATTGGAAAATACAGAAATTCAGACAGTTAAAAAAATTCACTCAAGGACATATATTCAAAAGTCGCACAACTGCCTACAGGATCTACTAGATTGAATTATTTTGGCTAATCTACATTTGGTGACAATGAATGAACTCATTAGCACTAGAATACAGACTGAATCAGTTGAGATATATTCTTTCCAGGAAGCCCCAAGAATCACTATGGCCTTTACATTTCTAGAGCATACTTGACCCAGCTCTCAACAGAGAGACACACAAATACACGACAAACTGTGAAGGACACGCAGCTAAGTACGAAATGTAGTTTCACATTTCTGTTAGAAATTGGATAAATTGGTAGATGACCTCCTTGTGAAGTGATCAATTAATCACATTAATGCCCAATTCTAGTTCTAAGTCTACCAACAGAACCACTGCCTGGATTTTTAATGTTTTTTAAATTTTATTGTAAACAAATACATAAATGAATTTATTTTGTCATTACACATCGAAACATTCTGCAATCTCTATAGGTGCAATCTGGTGACTTTGATTACGTTCTTGGGTTGTACAACTGTTCTCCTCTTTCTTTTTCGAATGTTTCCTCCTGCATTAATACTGACTCACTGTCCTCAGAGTTTCCAATGTAATCTTTTGGGTTGTGTTTGCCAGTCTGTTCCCCTGTAGCTAGACACGAGAGTGCAGTGCTCATAGGCACAAATCCTTTCCTTTGGTTCTCAGTTTCATTTTTGCCAGTATCAATTGTTAAGGGTTTTGTGTTTCCCATCACACTGAGCAGAATTTCATCTCCCCCACAAATCCCTCTGTGAGGTGCTACTTAAGCCTTCTCGGTTTTTCTTGCTAACTACATGCCACACAGAGAATTCATGTGACGTAACATTTACCGAGGGTCTCCCTGCACTTAATTTACCTGCCCATCTCTGTAGTTCCCTCTAACTGGAATGGAAACACTAATAGGCCTCCAGGGTAGACTGTGGAGCCGAAAGCAATTAGCGGATGCCGAGGGTTATAGGAACACAGAGAATGACTTTGATGGGTGTGTGGGGAGCTATTGCCAGGGCTCGTAGCCCGGAGACAGATGATTTTTATTTCCCACCTCTCTTTGATGTCCTTGATGACAGATGATGTGAAACTCGCTCCCTTGAGCCTACTTCGAATTTACTGGCTTTGCAGGTGTTTGGCTTCAGCCCATTAATGGAAAATGATACAAATGGCCTCTTAAGATTTACTCAGAGCAGGAGGATCTCCTGTATCCTGGGACACCAGAGAGTTAGAGTGAGAAGGAATTTAGAAGATGATCTGGTCTTTCCCCTGATTTTATCTATTTGTTTATTAATTTTCCTTTCTTTTAGACTTTAAGTATAGGTGGTTGTGGTGGTTGTTGTTGTGTATTGTCGAGCCAGAACTGGCTCAGAGCTGACTCTTCAGCCAGTTTTCAGAGGCAGTGAAGTGCTCAGGAGGAGATTGCCAGTCTTTTTCCTATGGAGCAGCTGGTGGATTTGAAACGCCTGCCTTTGATATGGCAGGAGAGCTCCTTACCACTAGGCCAGCAGACCTCCCTATAGATAGTTTACTGTTGGGTGATGTTGAGTTGGAACTGACCAACAGCTGACCCTCCAGTGGGTTTTCGGACATAATAAATCACATGGGAGGAGATTGCTTATCCTCCTTCCATACAGATAGTTTAGTTAACTATATTTCTTAGTGTATCAACACTATAATGAATTCATACAACAACATACTCTTACTTTATTTCCTTATAGCATTCCCTCCCCCCCCCCTTATCTAATCTCCTTCATCCTTTCCTAGTACATACATTCACTCTACAGGTTCAAATCCACTACGTGCTCCATGGAAGAAAGATGAGCAGTTTACACGGCTTCTGAAAATCCACTAGTGGATCAAATACCAGTCAGTTCTGACTACGGTACACAACAGCTAAAATGTCATAAAAGATACCTGTTTATCCATGAATTAATGAAAATACAACCTTTCTTTAAAAAAAAAAGAAAGATTGTCTATGTCTTTGACAACTGCATGCTATTATCTTGTGCATGTATGTGTTTTAAATTTGATTGTCCACAATAGGCTTTTTATCTTGGTCTGTGTCTTAGCTATTTTCTCATCAGCATTAAGTTTTGCACGTTAGTGCTCTGTGTTGCTTCTTCTGGCAGTCGCTTTAGTAACCCAGCAGATGTGCTTGCCATTTGCTATCTGTTTGCTCTTCCAAAGATGCATGTCCTCCACCGTCCACATGTCTTGACTATACTGGAATGGACCTTTTTTATATCCCTTGATGGAACTGGGTATAATCTATTTCCAGAAAGGTGTTCCTAGGGCTTATTAACGGAATTTTTCTCTGCAAAGATCATGGATATTTGTTTGATTAGTGTAGTTAGTACGTATCTCACTCTCATTGCCATCATACAGGAACTGACTCCTATCTGACCTTCCATTAGGTTTCCAAGGTGGTAAATTCCTAAACTTCGTGGGAGGAGATTGCCTTTTCCCCTCAGAACTGCTGATGGATTCAAACAACCAGAGAGAGGCTCAATCTTCGGATTAGCCGTCCAAGCTCTTACAGACTACACCACTACTTCCATTCTGTTACTGTAAAGCATAGGTCCATGTACCATGAACAGTCAGAAGTGTAAACAAATCTGTCTGGAAGATCTACAGAATGCTCAACAGAAGTGAGGTGATTTTGTCTTGAGCACTTTGGACTTGTTCTCAGCAAGGACATGCTATCCCTGGGGAAGGACAGTATGTGTGGCAGAGGGTCAGTGGAAATGAGGAAGGTCCTCAATATGCTTGATTGACACAGAGGTCGCAACAACGGGCTCAGAGGCAGCAACAGTTGTGAAGATGGTGCAGGAGCAACGACTGTTGGTTCACTTGTACCTGTTGTGCCGAGGGGTTGTTGTAATGGCATCTACCAACAAGTCAGCTGTTGATTTGTATTTTCTCTCTCTGACTTGATTTTGTTATTGTTGGGATTTCTTTGTGTTTGTTTTGTTTACTTTTTTTTTTATTTTTTCAGAAAGGGACACTATTGATGCCATAAACTGATCTTGAGACCAGCAACCATGTTCAAGTCTTATTTTCCCAGCATTTTTTTCTTACTGATTTTCTACCTTAATTACATCATCTGCAAATATTGGCAGTGTTAGCTCATAATCTCATACTTCCATATATCTCTTTTCCCTTACAGTATAACATCCCTTAGTTCGTAACTCTGTTATGGTTGCTCATGCCATTCAGATTAAAAGGCCCGTCCTTACAATGCCTAAGAGGTCTTATGCTGCTCCTTACTCCTAAGAGATCTTACCCCTCCTTTCCACTCTGCTCTGACCAGGCACGTAGCTTAACTGTTTCAGGCACACTTAGCTGCCTGACAGCTTGAATCTTAACATATGCAGTTTTCCCATGAAAGAAACAGCCTTCAGGGTCTTTGCAGACCTGCCTGTAGTTCTAGGAGCTGATGGGGAGCAGCCCTCAAGTTTTGTGACCCAAGAACACCACTTCTCTCTATGTAGTCCCAGCCCGGCTCTTTGCTTGGATTTGTCCTTTCTGGAAAGCTCTCACCTCAAAATAAGCGTATGGTTGGCTTTTTCCAATTCTGGGTTTAAATATCTTCTGTTAGTGAAAACCCACACCTATTCCAACACTTTCTAGTCTCTTTTTCTCAGTTCATTTTCTTGTGTAACATTTAGAACCATTTAACACAATCTTTGATGTGGGAGTTCTGGTGGCATAGTGAATAATGTGCCAGGCTGATAACAACGGTTCAAATCCATTAGGTACTTTCTAGGGAGAAAGAAATATGGGCAGTCTCCTCCCATTCATGTTTACAGCCCCAGAGACCCAATAGAGGGTTGCTATGAGTCTGACTCAACAGGATGGCAGTGAGTTTATGGGTTGTTTTTCCCTTTCCATTTCTGACATGTATCACTTTGCCACCTACTTATTTACTACTTCTCTTTCCCTGCACTAGAATATGATGCCTGCAGGAGAAGGGGCCTGTGTCTACTTTGCTCATTGTGGCACCATCAATCCTTAGAATTAGACATAACAGATCAAAGACTTTACCAGAAGTAAGTAAAAGTGGATTAATAAATGAATAGTTCTTACTTAACTGACATTCTTAGTTTGTATCCAGATCATTATTAAATGCATCTGAAATTCATCCATTCAATAGGAAGTTCATAGTACATTTTTTTGCCGTATTCTCCATTGACTTTGAGAAAGTTCTATTAGTGATCTCATATTGTGTAACTTTGAGTCAGAACCTACTCATACCTGATAATCCAGCTAGTTTTCCAAGGTAACAAAATCATATGGGAGGAGATTGCCCATCTTTGTGCAGTTAATGGAGTAGAACTACCTGCCTTTGAGTTGACAGCACAAATCTTCACCCCTAAGGAACCAGAGGTCCCTAGTGATCCTATTACTGTTGTTGTGTACCATGAAGTCCGAACTGAGCTGGTTTTCAGAGGTGGAAAATTTGCATGAGAGGAGACAGCCAATCTTTCTCTCACAGAACCGCTGGTGCATTTGAACCACGTACCTTTGTGTTAGGAAGCTGTGGTGGCCTAATGGTAAGGAGCTGTATTGCAAACCCAAAGGCACACAGTTCAAATCCACCAGCTGTTCTGTGGGACAAAGATGAGCAATCACCTTCCACGCGATTAAACAGCTTCTGAAAATTCATTGTTGGTTCTGATTAGGCAGTACACAACACACCTTTGCATTAGGGAGCTCTGGTGGCCTAGTGGTAAGAAGCTGTGCTGCTCTCAAAGGCCCATGGTTTGAATACATCAGGGGCTCTGTGAAAAAAGGTTGTATAATCTCCTCCTGGGTGACTAACTGGCCTCTGAAAACCCACTGGAGGGTCAGCTATGGGTCGGTTCTGACTCAACAGTACACAACAACCACCACCTGTGTGTTGACAGAGCAATTCTTTATTACTAAGTCAAGCTTCTAGCAAATTCAGGAAGTTTTCTTATATTCCTAGCATCTTAGCAACATAATCATGTTCAAGTGTTTTTAATAATGTAAAAGTATTCTATATATTTCTGTAAAGTCCATATAAATGCAAAACAATCGCAAATGTTCATGTTAAGTATTTTTTCTCTGTTTCTATTAAGATCTATAGCTGACTCCCGAGAAACCTAGTTTGAAATGAGAGGTTCACTTATATTCAGATTTTATTTCTACTGCTATCATGAGGAGATCAAGTGTTCGAGTTCTTACTTAATTTTCTCTGTGTGAGTCATTTGTCTCACCAGCAAATTATAAACTCACATATTTTTTCAAAGATAGTTGAGTTATTAAAGTATTTTTTTTGTCTATAGGCTACAAAATAACATTTATTAATTTATAAGTTTTAAAGTGAATGAAAATTTTCTTATAGTAACTTTGTTATGTTATGATGCCACGGACTTTATACTTTATATATTATATTTCTCATAATTGTACTTACAAGAGGATCTCTCTCAGTTTATGAGAGGAGAAATTGCCATAAGAGGCATATTAAAGACATCTGGGAATTTGCCCACTCTTCTTGCAATGACATAAAAATTAATAATGATGAAAATGTAGCTAGTCTTCAACTAAGAGATGGATTATATTCCATTAAATCATCTAACAACTGTTTCAAACCAAGAGTTATAGTTTCACAGAAATATCTATGATACTTAAGACCCCAAGGCAGCCTGCACGGGCCTATTCAAATTACAACATGTCTAGAACAATGTCTTTGGGTAAGAAATCACTTAGAAAAAATGCTTTTTTTGTGATATAGGATAAGATAGAAGTGATCTCCCCTCTTTTTGATCAGTTTTACTGCTTATAAAATGCTATGCTCAATCAACTCTCTGAATATATCTCATTCATTCAGTATATATTTGTTGAGCACATGTTCTGGTCTAGCTACTGAGCTAAGTGCTAAGAACTCGATGGTAAACAATTACTTGGTTTTGTTCACCTTTGCATCCACTAATGTTTTGACAATATGCTGACTATGGTTGAATAAATAAGTAATTGGACTTACAAGGACAACTTAATACACCCCAAACTAATTTTAAAAAATGATTTTATAATTGTTTTTTATACTACAGTTTTAGTATTTGTTTTATATTTTACAATGCTACTTCACCACAACACCAGAAATAGCAGTGCTGTTATGTCTGGTTCTTCAAGCCATGTCATCATTAGGTGCAGCTGAGTTGGTTCTGACAGATAGTGACGCTATGCATGACGGAACAAAACCCTGCCTGATCTTATCCTCTGCTCAATCTCCTCTGAGCTTAAGCCCATTGTTCCAGTCACTATGTCAACCCATCTCGCTGAGGTCCTTCCTCTCTTACATAGACCGTCTACTTTTCCAAACATAATGTCCTTCTGCAGCAACTGACCCTGCCTGATTAATGTGCCCGAGGTAGGTAAGATGAAAGCTTGCCACCTTTAATTTTAAGGAGCATTCTGGCTTTACATCCTTCAATTCACATTTGTTTGTTCTTTTGACAATCAATATTAATTCAATATCCTTCACCAACTCTACAGTTGAAAGTTATAGAGTCTTCTTTAGGTTTTTCTTGTTTATTGTGCAACTATCTCACATATATAAAGCAACTGAAAATAACATGACTTGGATCAGGTACACCTTGACCCAAGGTGATATTCTTAATCCTTAGCACTTAAAAGTGGTCCTTGGCAGCAGACTTGTCCATTGCAAATATTGGTTGATTTCTTGACTGTTGCTTCAATGAGTGTAGATTATTGGTAATCAAACGAAAATTATTGGCCTCTGTTCCTGCTCCTCCTCTCCCCTCCCTTCCCATTCCCTTTCTTTCTCTCCTCTCCTCCTTTTTGATGTGTCTTTTTTTCCATTGAGAAGTGAAGCCAACTCTCTTTGAGTTGTACCATTTTTAGGCTAGTCATCATGGGCAATCCACCACTATCCATCAAACCTGCTTCATATTAACTCTGAAAACAAGGATTTTAAAAAAATGAGTTAAAAACCTGATGTATCCAATATTCATTTTTAAGTTAAATAATAGAACCAACAACAACAACAAATCCCCAATTCATTGATGCCAAGATGAAATCAATGCATAGTGAACTGCGAGTGGGTTTTCAGAGGCTGTAAATCACAGGACAGTTGATTACTCGTCTTTCTCCTGTGGAGCAGCTGGTGGATTCAAACAGGACACCTCTGGGTTTGTCGTACAATTCCTTACCACTAGGTCACCAGGACTCACTTATAACAATGAAAAGTAAGTTCATTTGTTGTTTTTTTTAAGCCTACAGGATGCAAAAAGAAAAAGATATCAATACACATTTAATTTAAAATTGTATATTAATATAGTAGAAGGAAATGCTTCTACTGTAGCTCCATGGGAGAAGATGGACACGCTCCTCCTGTGTGATTTACAGCCTCTGAAAACCCACTGGAGGGTCAGCTCTGGGTCAGGGCTGACTCAATGGCAAAGAGTTTGGGTTTGTTTGTTTGTTTTTTAAATCTTTGGGTAGTGTTATTATGCTTTTTATTACAGACTCATTTCTGAGGAGTTGATTCCTACCCATGGTGACATTATAGTGACCCCATAGGAAGAACAGAGCTGCTTCGTGTGGTCTCCAAGACTGTGACTCTTTACAGAAGCAGACTGCCCCATCTTTCTTCCGGAGAGTCTGGTGGCTTTGAACTGTTGACCTTTTGGTTAACAGCTAAGTTCTTAACGACTTCTTCACCAGGGCTCCTTAATTTTTATGATATTTATGATTCTCCTGTGTTAAAAATAATAAATGTTTCTCAAATAAAAACAAACTAACCTCAGAAAATAACCTCATTGCAAGGCAATTAAACTATTCATGAGTTTCCAAGAACATTAAGTTCCACTTTATTCTATTTATTTCCATTTAACAATCCTTTACTGACCGAAGAAGTGTGCCAGATAGTAGAAAAGATACTAAGATGAATAAAACACAAGTGTGACCTTAAAATAGTTTTCGATCTGGTGTGCACCAGCGGGGCAGGGAGGAAAGTGCTGAGAGGGTACCAACTATGTGACTCCTGAGCCTCTGAGCTTCAAACCATTATGCTGGCATCTTGAGCCTTTTCTCTTTCCATCCCAGCAACACTGGCATTATTTCTGCCTGGACTAAACCAGAGTTGCTGTCCAGGAAGAAATCTTAAGAAAGAATCTAAAAATAAAACAAAAACAAACAAACACACACAAAAATCCCCAACATAACCAAAACCAGAAGAGGTTGTGGAAAACGGAACTGAAAAAATAGAACAAAATATTTTAATTAGGAGGTGCCAACTCCATGGCAATAACAACACCACCAACAAACCAGAGGCATTTACTGATTACAAAAGAGAACAGGATGAAGATGCTGGAGCAAGACTGAGTCTGTGATGTTGTCCATATACTTTGAAAAATCTTTTTCTTTTAAATTTTTTTCATAATTTTTTTCCCTTGTTGTGTACCATTGAATGGATCCAACTGGCACAGAAGGAGATTGGCCCACCTTCTCCAGTGGAGCATCTAGTGGATTCGAACCATGCACCTTCGGGATTGCAGTGCAGCTTCTTGCCACTAGGCCACAAGAACTCCTTTGTCCATATACTTTTTAAGAGAATTTCTCTTTATGGGGAGAAGAGTGAGGATGAAGATTAAATGGGAGAGGTGGAGAAAGAGGACAGAGAAAGTTCACAAAAATCCCTGAAACTGCATCAGAAGAAATTATTAGAAGTTATTTGACAATTATTCTCTTTCCTACAAACATGACCACAGACTACCTTTAGTATGAGAATAATAACCAGCGTTGATCTAGAATTCCAACATGCATTAACATACTTAATCAACACACAATTACCCTTTGAAGTAGGTTCTATTGCAATATCCATTTTGTAATGAAGTATGCTGAGACCTCAAAGGCTAAGGAGCTATCCCAGTATCACCGCTTAGGAAGGAGAGAGAATGTTCAGACGTAGACGATGTGCTTTTGAGTCCATGCTCCCTCACTATGGGTAAATTCCTTCTTTCATTAAGGAAATGAAATACCTTTTATTTCCTTACTTGTGCTCATATAATATCTTAAGTTGGAAGCAAGAGTGACATCCATTTCCTAAACAACATGCTTCTGGAAACTCCATGAACTTTGAGAAACTGTAGTTATAGAAAGGTTTTGGGTCTTTTTTTCATACATTCACTTTGAGTTGTGCTTGACTCAATGGCAATCAACAACAACAACAATATCTAAAGAGTGTAAACACCACGGACATTCTTATTTTTGTTTTTGGTGAGAAAAATTTGTGTTTAGAATTAATCAGCTGGGCTCAGTTTGGATGATCCCAATTTTGTTGGCAACATCCAAAATATCATAGTGAGCAGTAAGTAGAACATAAGTCTTCTCTCCATCAGGTCCAATCATGGTGTTGACCTTGGCCACATCAATGTCATAGAGCTTCTTTATAGCTTGTTTGATTTGATGCTTATTGGCCTTGACATCCACAATGAACACAAGTGTGTTGTTATCTATCTTCTTCATGGCTGACTCAGTGGTCAGGAGAAACTCGATGACAGCAAAGTGGTCAAGCTTGTTTCTCCTGGGGGTGCTCTTCTGGGAGAGTTTGGGCTGCCTTCAAAGTCTCAGCATCTTAGGCTCCTGGAAGGTGGGTGACACATGAATGTTTCTTTTTTGTGGCTGTAGGTGCCTTTCAGGACTGCCTTCGTGGCCTTTGATGCCTTTGCTTTGGCTTCACTTTTGGGAGGGGCAGGGGTTTCCTTTTTTGCTTTCAGCACCATCTCCATAGAAAGGCGCCATGGACATTCTTATCTTAACGCATTATGATAACATGTTTCACTGCATCAGGAGTCCTGGTGGCACAACTGTTATGTGCTCCATTGCTAACCAGAAAGTTGAGGATTTGGACACCCTGCAGCTCCATGGGAAAAAGATCTGGACATTTGTTTCCAGAAATATATCATCCTAACAAGATTCTGCTCTACCCTACAAGATGACTATGAGTCAGGATTGATTCGACAGCACTCATCAACAGCATCAAATTGTTTTAAAGTAGAAGTTCAATCTGAGGGGGAAAAAAGAGACAGAGAGGTGAGTATGAATGCCAGGTTCACCAAGCAAGAGCGGACTGTGTTGGAGTGTTTGTTGTTGACTTGGTCTGATCACCACTTCCTTCCAAGATTTCCTCATAACAGTAGAGAAGTTGGGAATGAAGTTCTTGAGTCTCTTCCCTCTATTAGTCCTTGCTTAGAATTTTCCATGAAACTTGGAAAGAACAAGAGGGATAGAATCACTCATATGATGTCGATGCATAGCAGACATGAGAATCAAGAGGCTAATTTCTCTCCTCAAGCAATAATGTCATATTGGAGACACTGGTGGATTTTGCTGCTAAAAATTAGTCATTCGGAATCTTTTCCTTACCTCATTGGTCAGGAAAAGTCTATGCAGAATTTCCAGATATGTCACTGTAGCCACTCCATTCAGGTAGCCATCATGTCGGTTTAGAGAGGTTAGTTTAGGTGTCATTGAGTCAATATCAGCTCATTGTGACCATATTTAATGGAGTAGAATTTCTATGTAGCATTTTGAGGGGGGCTGGGGAGGCTGTAGTTTTCACAATCATGCATGCAGTGATTCAAAGTGTCCACCTTTCAGTTAGCTGATGAATGTTTTCCCATTTGTGAGCTATGAAGTTCGTTTCTTTGTTGTGGCAGATCTGTGTTGTAACAATTTGTCTTTTACTTTGCAAGCAGTGTCTTGACAAAGTTCTAAACATTAGTATATTTATTGGAAGCTAGATGACAAGTAATTCTATCTACAAATCCCATTATTGAACTCTACTCAGTCAGTATGAACTCTGAATGGCTCGATTCCACGACTTCCAATGACTGCTGTTCTGCTGCTGCTACCTCGGTGTGACCCTATAGGAGAAAGCACAACTGCAACGTAGAGTTTCCGAGCTGTAAATCTTCACAGAAGAGGGTTGCTACATCTTTCTCGTGGGGAGCAACTGATGGGTTTGCACCTCTGACCTTGTGGTTCGTAGCCAAGTTCATCAATCATTGTCCCCCCAGAGCTCCCTATTTGATGAAGTTCAAGAAGCACCATTCTAGAGCTATTTGCTTAGATAATGAGGAGACATGGAACTGTTTTGGGTTGAGGGGTTATATTAATAGGAACACTTAGTTTCTTTGGTTGAATAAGAAGTGGTAAGGATAGAAGGAGGGACACCAGTTACAATTTAACAGATGATGTTACATATATATCGTATGTATTTGAATATATCATAAAGGAAATATTGATTAATTAGATGCAATTTTGAGAGAAAGGAAGATGTTAGATGTGCTGAAAGCGATCACTACAGGAGATCCTAGATAAAGAGGGAGAAAAAGGTAAAACAAAATTTGCAATAATAAAAACACTACAGCTCTACTGACCTGATAGAGACTGAAGTAAGTAAGCCCTGAGACTCTGGCCCTATGACATTCTTCAAGTCTGGAACTGAATTAACTCTTATAGCTCCTCTTTCCAGGAGACAGTCTTACCGGGTGAAAAACACCACCAGAGAGTACATATAACTTAGGAAAATGTACTATACAAGATCTAAAGGACAATATTTCTTCAGGGAGAAAGGACAGAAGGCAGAAAGGGATAAGAAAGAAGGTCAAACGGAAAAGGGAAACACAGGGAGAAAGGGGGGAGAGTGCTGTTACTTTTTAGGTCACAGTCAGGGTTGTAAAACAAAATACACCAAGTAGTGAATGAAAACAGCAATTTTCTCTCTAAG
>NW_006399753.1:21604323-21611453 GCF_000299155.1 Elephantulus edwardii
AGCAGCAAGAAAGGAAAATGCCACTAGAGCAATGTGCCTTTGGTTCTGAGATCCTCACACTGAGAACCTCATAGTCTGAGGAGACAAAGAAAGGAGTTATTATAAAGAAGTGATTGAAAAATGAGGGCACAACAGTAAAAAGAGTGAGAGTACCTGACCAGTAGGAACCAGGAGCCCTGTCTGAGACAGCTGTCGTGGGGCTTGCTATCTCAGATTCAAGAGTTCCAATGCTTGCCCAAGAGGGTCCCTGCCAGGGCTCAGGGGCAGAAGGTCTGAAGCAGGCCCCATTGGCAGGGGGCAAGACAAAGTCATCCTGAAGACCTGTACCTTTAGCAGTTTGTGTTAATTCCAAGTTGTTCCTGTTCTGAAACGTACCCTGTTGCTTTGTTAATGTCTTTCACTCTCACTGTTGTCAAGTCATGATAGCACACCGCTGACCCCCTCCCCCCGGCCTTGGGTTTCCAAGGCTGTAGATAGCATGACAGAAGATTGTGTTTCTTTCTCCAGAGGAGCTGCTGGTGGTCTTGGCGTAAGAGCACCATCTACAGACTAGACCATCAGAACTCCAAGTTCTTTAGTAAACACTATGGTGTACAAAGTACCCAGATAATGCCAAGATTTTGCCATACACAACTAGAAGGATGAATTCCATTAACTAAATAGGGCAGACCAAATTAAGTTTGGTGTTAAGTTTCAAGGGCTAAATTAAGATTTCAACTTTGAATACATTAAAAAAGCTCCATCTGACATATTTTTGACATGTTGTAAGAAATGACCAGTCCTTGGAGAAGGATGACATGATTGGGAGGGTGGAGGGACTGCACAAGGAAGGAAGACCTTCGCTGAGATGGATTGACTCAGTGACTGGGGTAATGAGGATAGATATGTCAGAGATGATAAGTCTGGCTCAGGATAGAGTTGCATTCAAGTTGTACACAGGGTCACTATGAGTCACAAGTGATTTGATGGCGCATAACAACAACAACAATAAAACTCTTAGTGATTATTTAAGTGGGTAGTTGGACATTTACATGCAGATTCTAAAAGTTGAGCTAGAGACAACATATTTTAGAGTCATCAGGTTGTACCTAGAGCCATATAACTAGATGATGTGATTAGAAAAAGTGAGTGTAAATGGAGAGAGGTCTAAGAACTAAGGTCCAAAGATGGCGTTGGAGGAAAGAAACAGCAGTAGGAAAGGAATCACAAAAGGAAGTGCCAGTAAGAAAAGAAAAATAAAATGAGATGCCTTAAGATATAAATGAAATATTTTCAGGAGGTGGAAGTGGTCATTGTTATCAAATGTTGTTGATGGACCTGAACTTATTTATTTTGCAGTGCGAAGGGCATCAGAGACCTTGACAAGAACAGTTTCTGTAGAATGATGTCAGTGAATGGAATAGGTTTTAAGAGAGGATGAAAGGGCATACTTTTTCTATGTTGCTGGAGCAAAGATATGGATGAGGGGTTGGAAGATAGAGTTAAGAGCAAGTGACTTTTTTCAAGATAGGAGAATTAGTATCCTATTGGGAATCACTCAGCAGGAAGGGAAGTTTGATTATTTAAGATGGAAAGAGAAGAGCTGATGGGGTGATGTCCTTGGTTCAATCAGAATGTATGGGATCCAGCACTACTGTTCAGCAATTGGCCTTGAATAGAAGCATGAAAAGCTTATTTTTAGCAACCGAGAAGAAGGCAGCATGTAAAGGGACAGATAGTAAGAGGTATGTAGTTGTAGAGATGAGAGTTTATGCAGTTCTCTTATAAGGGTTTCAACATTTTTATTAAAGTCGAAAGCACAGTTATCAGTTGAGTGTGGATAACAAAGGCAATAGTAGAGGGTTGAGAAAAGAGAAGACATAGTTGTATTATTTAATAACTGGAGGACTTTCCAAACCAAGTAACCAGCATGTGCCTATGGTTTATTTAATAACAATGAGTGGCTTTATGTGTGAAAGCATAATTGGAGGTTAAGATTCAGAGCTTTTATTTATAGGGTCATTATAAATTGTACTCAACTTGATGGTAGCTAACAACAACAAGATGAGACCAGATATGTGAGTGGCTTTGAAGGACACATTATGAATTGGATGGAATTACTAGTGCTTTTAAGGGTAAGAAGTTGGTTCTGACTTGAAGGCAAATAACGATAAGGAGCAATTTTAAAGGAGGAGTTTATGAAGTAGAATAATGTTTATGTTAGAAACATGTCATCTGAAGCAGAGAAGAAATTGGAGAGAGGATACAGGTGATCTGCACTTTCTGAATGATCACTATTTAAAGATTCACTCTAACTACATGTAAAGTTTTCATCCCAATTATACTTTAGTTGAAACCCACCCAAAAATATTCATGTGTGCTAGCAAACTGGGTGGAATCTGCAAAAGGAAATTCAGAGAGAGTCGGCATCCAATTCCCAAATCAATAAGACAGTTGGTCTAATTACTATTGGAAAATGCTTGTCATTCCTCTGTAGCATCTGGTCCCCACTGAACCCTCATCATTTCCTTCACCTGCTCCCCCCACCGACCAAACTGTGCAGCTCTGCAACTGCATCCTGGCCCATCCTCACCCTTCTGCCCCCAACCCTCACCTCCTTGTACCCCCAATATGTTTTTCCCAAAAAAAATATTAAAAAAAAAAGGAAATTCAGATGATTTTCTGATACAGCAGTGTTTCATGATATCATTTCAGAACATTTTGTTCATTCTTGCTATCATCTGTCCCACATTATTAATAAAAACTTTTTTGTTTTATTATTGTAAAATTTGTTAAAGGTAAGCAATTTTAAAACCTAGGGTTTTTTTTTATTTTCAAGCTTAATTTTACATTTTTTATTTTATTTTTAAACATATTATTCTGTTCTGACTTAAAATCAATTCATGGGTTGTAAAAAGAGTGATGCTTGTGTGGGACAGCTGCATCTGACCTCCATTAACTTCACATGGGAGAACAGTCCCCTTCAACAACATTGACAGCACCAGACCATTTCCCACAAGGTCAGACATGATGCTAAGCTCCCACATCCATCTATCTATCATCTATCTATCTATCTATCTATCTATCTATCTATCTATCTATCTATCTATCATCTAGCTAGCTCCAACCATCCCTCCCTGGACTCTTGCTGTTTTATTACTGGGTCCACTAATCTGTTGCAATGACCACACAGAACTCGAAGAATCAAAGAACCACATCAAGATTATAGAGTTTATTAGAGTTACTAACAAGTTAAAATTCAAATTGGAAACAAGATCCAATTTTCGTCAGGTTAACTTCTCAGTGTGCTTATAGGCACTTTTCCACCTTCAGCCTTGAAGCTCTAGGTCAGTGTTACAAACTCTCTTAATCTTCCCAATTATGTTGTTCCTATCCTTGAGCCCTCCAGTAAGCATGGGTGAAGGTCCCTGGCTCTGACTCCTGGGGCAACAATTCCAGGTCAGCTCTGTATCCTATCAGTCTCTGGTTCTCCATTGCTGCTGCTAGGTTTGTGTCTGACTGGTACAGGACTCTCTGGTCCAAATGGGAGAGCATTAGACTATATTCTTTCTTCTTGCTGGTAGCCAGATCTCCACCCACCCCATGTTCTGCCTCTAAATCTGCTCAGTTTAATCCTGGTGGAATGGTAAAGCTGGCCAGTCCCCTCATTAGTACTATATACACCCTACTTGCATGTAACAAATAAAAGGCAAAGGCCTTGGAAAGCCATTTTGAACAACAAACCCACTGCAGTACATGGATGTGATAAAATAAATTAATAATATTATCTAATTCTCTAAAACATTTATCGCTAATATAATTAAACTCTAAGACATTTTAAACTATAGCTGCAATATTGTACTTGGCAAGCAAGCTTTCAAATCTAAAAATCCAATATTTCTAGGCACTGAGATGCTATTTACAAGTTTTAAAATATTTTTTAGAATACTTAAAAATATTTTTAAAAATTATTTGAGCCTAAGAGACTTAATAAAGCTCAAATATTTAAAAAGAAAAAGAAGAAAAGAAAAGCTGGAGGTGATAATAAATATTGAACAAAGTGAAGGTCTAAAATATATAAAGTTTAGCCATTCATATGTCTCTACCAGTTTTGCAGATGATGGGAAAATGAACATTATGAAACTATTGTTGATGCTGGAAAGCTTCATTTTGTTACTTGAGTAAAGCATAATATTTTTTAATAACTAAAGCAATAGCTTATATAATGGGTGGAGAGCTGCACTCAGTATGAGATACCATTTAGTACCATACTGAGCTCGCAGAAGGGACCAGATGTCTCTGAGATCAGAAAGAGGCAGTGGAAAAAGGGAATACTTAGGTGAAGGAGTTGAGTTTCAAAGTAAGTTAGGAATGGTTTGAGAAATTGTAGCTACTTTAAGATTATATAATCTGTGCATCATTCACAAGCCCACCACTGACATTTGTAGAGCCTGCAACAAGGTAAAATAGAGGGTCCAGTCCAAAGCTCACCCAGAACTTCTTCCAGCAGTTCCAAGGCACTCATGAGGGACCTCACATGTTTGAGTGAGCACTACCTACCTGCCTTCTCTCTCTGGGCTCAGCAAAGAACTGCACTAGGGCTTCTTTGTTTCATTCACTTTCCACAAGATGAACACTGGGTAACATTTAGAAGAATGGGATTTCTAGCACACTTGTGTTCATGCAATATGCAGATGACAAAACCTTGCTTGAAGAACAAGAAAAAGATTCCAAGTATGTATTGATGGAGCTCAAAGACTGTTGTCTTTCATCGAGCAGATCTTAACACAAAGAAAACAAAAATTGTCACAAGTGGACCTCATGATTAGTAGAGAAAAGATGGAAGTGGCCAAGGATTTCAATTTACTTGGATTCACAATCAATACCCGTAGGTGCAGCCATCAGGAAATCAAGCCTGGTTTTGCAATGTACAAACCTGCTGCCAAGGACTCCTCTGAAGTGTTAAAGAGCAAGGATGCCATTGTAAAGGCTAAGTTGCACCTTACTCAAGCCATCTCTTTTTCAGTTGTTTCATAGGCATATGAAAGCTGGACAGTGAAAAAGGAAAATCAAAGAGTTGATGCTTTTGAATTGAGGTGTTGATGAGAAGTATTGAATATATGTGGATTGCTAAACACAAACAAGTGTGTCTAGGAAAAATGGCCACCACCAACGTGCCCCTTAAGAGCAAGAATAGTGAGCCTTTGTCTCACATACTTTGAGCATGTTGTCAGGAGGGGCTGGTCCCCGGATCCAGGACATCATGCTTACGGAAGGAGTCATTTTAAAAAAAGGGAAATCCTCAGGAAGGTGGATTGCCAGTGACTGCACCAATGGGCTTAAGACAGCAGGGACTCTGGGAATGGCACGGGATTGGGCAGGATTTCCCTCTATTGTACATGGGGTGACTGTGGGTTGGAATCCGTTTGTAGGCACCTAACAAAACAACTGAAAGGAGATGAAGAGGGTCTTGTACAGTACAACTCCAGCTTGTGTCCAAGAGTGAGCACTTCCTCACAGCCCGCTGTATGGATTTTGGACTTGTCTAGGTGGCCACACCATCACGTAAAGCCAATCCTTGCAATAAATCCCTTAATATGCATGTTCTACTGGTTCTGTTTCTCTGACTGAGCTCTGACTGACATAACTGCTTAGGATGCAAACTGCTATGACATCTTTATGAGCAATCTGGGGTACTTAGTGAAGTTGAAAATGTGCTTACTCTCAGTCCTTGCTAATAACATGTTTAGTTTAAAACCTATGGAAACTTTTTCTCTAATGTAAGGGATCCATGTTTAAGATTTTTTAAATTGCAGTATTATTAACAATGTAGTTATTTAGAAAGTAAAAGTCTATCAACAAGAGATAAGTTAAAATGAAATAGCTTGTAAAAAATGTTACTACCAGAACTTGTGGCATAACATAATAAAAAAGGTGATAATGCCGGGGGAATACTTTCAAAATGAAAACAAAGACAAAATGAAATAAGCTTCAAAAGTGACAGAAAATATCTTTAGCAAAATTAACAAATGAGATAGTCTGATCTAAGGAGATTGAATGTGTTACAGAGCGGAACTGCTCTTTGAGGTTTTCTTGGCTGTATTCTTTTCAAGGAAGATTTTCTTCAGTGTGTCACTGAGTCAGTTTGAATAATTAACCTTTTGGTTAGTTACATTATTGTTGCTATGCACCATTGAGTTGAAACTGATCCATAGCTGACCTGCAAGTGGGTTCTCAGAGGTAATGTATCACACAGGAGGTGACTGCCCATCCCTCTCCTGTGGAGAAGCTGATAGATTTGAACAACATGTCTTTGGTCTGGCAGCCCAACTCCTTGTCACTAATGCAAATGGTTTGTGCTACCCAGAGACCTCAGATATGCATTTCAGTGGGCTTTGATACATAGAACATACGAGGACCCTTGACTCAGAATACCCAAACACTCATTCGCAAAAGTACACTTCTTTTGGATTGGAAAGTTAGAAGACCAATTAGAAAATACTGCCTGACAGTGGGAAGAGACTGCAAGTTCTTATTTATGGGAGATTCAGTGAAATACAGAGAGATCTGATGATTCTTGGACAGCTTAGGTATTATAAAGACCAATGCAAACCATGAGACACTACCTTTCAGGTCAAAGATTTTCATTCAAAAGATACCCCTTCCCCCCTTTCGGGACAAAGATCTGCACTCAAAAGCAACCCAACTTATGCCGGAGGGACTTACTAGGAGCAGAGCTAACAGGAGGTTCAAATAAGAGTCAGGAAGAGAAGCAAACCAAAATCGAAGTCATAATTACTACTGTGGAGTAAAAAGATGCACAGTGGAACATCTAGTGGGTTTTCAGAGGCTGTAAATCACCTAGAAAAAGTGCAGCCAAGAGTGCTCCTTGGAGGCAAGGGGGGGGGGGTGAAGCTTCATCTCTCATAAATTTTACATGGAACTAGGTAAGGCTATCCTTGGAAATGAACACCACGCTTAGAGAAATGGAAGGTCAGCAAAGGAGAGTAAGAATCCCAAAAAGATGGATTGACACAGTGACTATAGCAGTTTTGTTGTTGTTATGTACTGTCGAGTCACTTGCGACTCATAATGACCCTATGTACAACAGCTCTAAATTCTGCTCTGTCCTGTGCCAATCTCATTGTCTC
>NW_006399753.1:21612328-21651262 GCF_000299155.1 Elephantulus edwardii
TTCTAGAGCAGTAGGTTCAAGTATGCCAGCAACGTTGAAGATGGTACCTGATAGGGCAGGTTCAGGTCTGTTGTCCACAGGGTTGCTATTAGTCCTACTAGACTCAATGACACCTAATAACAACAATAACAAATCACCTGGGAGGAGATTGCCCGTATTTCTCTTCATGGAGATGATGGTGGATTTTTAACCAACAGATAGGCATATCCTTTGGGTTTGCAGCTTACCTCTGTATAGACTCTGCCATCAGAGCAAACCAGACAGGTCTAAAAAGAATGTGCCATGATGTCTTATTTCTTAGTATTTTGTAATAACAACAAAAAAGGAGACCTACAGATTGAATCTTTCACTGCAAAAAATCAAGGACTATAGTTTTCAATGTGGATTACACCCCAACATCTAGAAAAAAAAAATAGACAACATGCGATGCTGAACACTATCCCATAGTCATGTCAAATACTATAGTGGTTACCCATTCTGTACAGTGGGTGGATGAGCTTCCAGATTGATTCATGCTGGGAAGCAGGAGTGGCATCCACTTCCTAAACTAAGTGCCTCTGGAAACTCTACAAACTCTCTTATAAATGTACAGAAAAATTACTAATCATAGAAAAAAGTTCAGGTCTTTTGTGCAAAGCTTACTCTGAGACACATTCAACTCGACAACACTTAACTACTGCTAAATGAGACTAGTGCTGTTATATGTGGAGGAACACTCTTTCACTTTGCACATCACTCTTTGTCAATGTGCTGTATGAGGTAACCTGGATTTGCTACGATGCTGAACCTTGTGCCATGAGTATATTAAATACTAGAGTAGTTTCCTAATGTGAACAGTGTTTGGTGGAACTCCCAGTTGTAAAACAGCTTTGGAAGCAAGAGTGGCATCCACTTCCTAACCCTATGATCAGTACAGGTTTTGGTTTACTGTGCGTATTTTTTTTGCGATGAGTGGGATTTGACCCAATGACACCTAATAACAACAGCTATATTTTCACCTGGAATATGTTAATACCAAAGGGCAAATGTGCCCTTAATACTTAAAATATGTTTAACTAAAGGTTGAAAATTAAAAACAAATAAAACCTCGTTAACATTACTTTGTTTGAATGCTGGGAGGTATTTAAAGATTTTGTGTGGATTATTTTATTTGAATTATCACCACTCTATGAATTGTTTCATATGTCATTTTGCTCCTATGCTGTTTTTATAGACAAGGAAACAGAGACTCAGAGAAATTAAGTAACTTGCTAGAGTCTTCCAATGGCTAATGGCTATCTCTCCTGAAATTTCCAAGAGTAAAAGACAGTATAGTAAGATAGTTAAGTCATCTGACTTCACGGAATTTTTGTAAAGATAAAAATAATACTGCCTATAAAGTAGTTAGCATAGGGCCCTGAATCATTTAACGGTAGCCAGGATGTACTTTAAGAAAACGTTGTTCTTGTTGTTAGATGCCGTCTAGTCTACTATGGCTCGTAGCAACCCTTTGAACGGCAGATCTGAAGCCTGCTCTATACTGTCCTGTTCTCACCATCTCTGATATGGATGGGCCCATTTTTACAGTTACAATGCCAATCCCTTTTTGCTCTCTCTTTCTCTGACCCTCAATCTTTCCCAGCATGGTGTTTTTTCCCAAGGGCTGCCTTTCGTAACAAAATGCTCAAAATATTTCATTATCCTTGCCTCTAAGGAGCACCCTCCTTGTTTCTCCTCAAAGATAGAGTTGTTTGTTCTTTTGACAGTCTAGGGAATATCAGTATTCTTTTTCAACAGCATAATTCAAAGGCATTGATTTTCTTTCTGTAATCTTTATTCATTGTCCAACTTTCACATGCATAGGAGGTAATTGAAAAGACTGTGTCTTGGACCCAGTGGACCTTATGCTTACTTGTTTATAGTTTGTTCTTATGAGTGCAGTACTTGTCTGTCCATTTGCTGTACTGGGTGACTTGAAATTGTTATGATCCTGGAAACTACACAATCTGTGTTTTCAAATACCAACAGGGTTACCCATGGTGGACCTATTTCAGCAGACCTTCCTGATTTATTGTTGTAGTTAGGTGTCATCCAGATGAATGGGTCGTATAGCAATCCCATAAACAACAGATCCGAACCCTGTCTTACCTTCATGATCCCTGACACATTCCAGAATAAAATAGACTAAAAATCATGATTGACCATCTACTTCTGACATGAAAGCCCTCACAACTTCCTTTAAGATAATGTAAAAGCATAAACAAATGAGTGATAAGATTTTGGGAAAATATCTTTCCCAGTACTTTTGTGGCCAAAGTGACCCATTGGCCCCTAGGTGTAGACTGGTACCAGGTTAATCTACACGATAAATAACATGTATGTGGATCATTTTGGAGTGACTTTTTATACAGTGATGACAAAGCAGAAAACTATCTTCTTGGACTTCTTTCTCTTATTCAGAGGGTCCCCTAGGCAGCAGTCCATTTCTGCTTTAAGAGATGAAAAGAGTACCTCTGTTGAGAGGCAAGGTTATCATGTATTTTTAAATACTGGACAAGCAATTACCTCACAGTGGCTGCTCTGTCACTGCTAAGCCGGACATTGAGGAGTGACTTTAAGTGATAACCAGGTGATAAATGCTTTCCTCAGATAAGCTTGCCAGACTCACTCAGCTCCAATAGAAAGTGTCAGTGAGTAGCAAGGGGCAGCTTCACAACTTAAATGCTTTGCCTATAGCTTTTCTCATTTAAAATAGGATGTTTATTACAAAAACCTGGGAGCTAGAAATTTACTATATAAGATAAAAGCACACTTGCACTCTAAATGATCCTCTTAGGACCATGGCTTCATGTAGATTTTCTTTGAAATTTTCCATTTTTTAAAAAAAAAATAAGGCTTATCATCAGAAAAAATTTCACAGTATATGTCCATGATTGCGGTGTATTGCTAGCTCAACCCACTGAAAAACTTCCTATCTGTATCAGTTATGGCAATTTATTTTATATAAATGATGTCTATGTGATATAATTAATTTTGCTGTTGTTGCTAGGTGTTATAAAGATAAGAACACCTCATAAAGACCCTATAAACAATGATCGTAACTCTCTCCTATCCTGTGCCATCCTCATCGTCTCTGACACACTTGAGCCCGTTGTTGCAATCACTGTGTCACTCGATCTCTTTCAGGATCTTTCTTTCTTTTGCTGGTGCTCCACCTTTCCAAGTATGATGTTCCTTTCCAAGGAATCACTTCTCCTAGCAACCTGCTCAAACTATGCAAGACAAAGCATAGCCATCCTTGCCTCCTAGGAGCACTCAGCTTCACTTTTTCCAAGACATCTACATTCAATTCTCAATCAAACATTCAATTCTCTTCTCCAGCACCACAACTCACTAGCATTAATTCTTCTGTCACTCTTCTTCATTGTCCAGCCATCAGATGTATAGCAAGTGATTGGAAAGACCATGACCTGAATCAGATACACCTTATTCTTCAAACTGACATCATCACTCCTCAGTAATTTGGAGAGGTCCCTGACAGTGGAAATGCCCAATGCAATACATCTCCTGAAATCCTGACTGCTGGTACCAAGGGTATTGATTGTGGATTCAAGTAAGATGAAATTGTTGATGACTTCAATTTTTCATTCTCTGTCTATCATGATATTGCTTATTGGTCCAGTGGTCAGGAGGTTCGTCTTTTTGGTGTTGAGAAGCAATCCACATTGAAGGCTGTAGTCTTTGATTTGAAATTATAGTTCATTTCCATTTTCAGAAGATCAAGCTCACCTTCAATGATACTGAAATGGGCTCATTTAGACCACAAAGTAAATACTACTCAGGGGTTAGTATTTCATTCATTAATCACAAAATATGCACTGAACAGAGACTTAGAAGTAGCATAGCTACTTTGGGAAGAAATATTCCTTTGTTTCAACTTACTGTTAAGATGAAACTTCCAGGCATAGAACTTGGGATGAAAGACCATAGACAGAGTGAATGACTAGCACTCAAAGCTGCTAACCAAACTTTGGACATCTGAGTCTTTGTAGCATCTCCACAGAAGAAAGATCTGCTGATCGACTCTGGGAAATTCAGCCTTTGAAAACATTTGGAGCACAGCTCTGATCTGGACAGCTTGGGACACCATGAGTCAGAGTCAAGCTAATAGCAAATGGGTAGGATTCAGGATAGTACAACCATCTCTATTTTACATTGTTTGAAAAGAATTTCTCAAAGCATGAGTTTGAAGAAAAATTCAATTTTCAATAACTTTTTCTCTTGTGAATATTGAAAAAAAATGTATTTGTTAAGTGTCATTAAGTCACGTACAACTTACAGTGATCCTGGGAACAACAGATCTGAACCGTGTCCTAGCCTCACAATCTCTGGCATGCTCAAGCCCTTTGCTGCAGTTGCTGTGTCAATCTAGCTGGTTGAGGTCTTCCTCTCCTTTGCCGCCCCTCCACCTTTTCAAACACAATACTCGTCTCCATGGAATAACCTCTCCTCACAACATGCCCAGAGGAAAATTTCAGGAAGCTGAAAATTGTAATCTTTATTTATCTGAAGAAAGACTTGTTTTCCTCTTGGTTCCCTGACTTCTGGTCTTCATCTTCAGGATCTGTCTTTCTTTTCTGAGCAACTGACCATCCTGAAATTTCAGACAGGTGCCATGGGAGAATGGGGAGCTCTCAGACTTGATCTTGCTGATGTAGGGCACTTATTTTCTACTAACCCAAGAATTTCTATTGTATCATCAAGTGAAAGAGTCTGAGCCAAATAAACCAATGTCTAAAATAAATGGCGAAATGTTAAACCTCTTCTATAGATTTTTTTAAAAAAAAGAAAAAAAGAATGAGTTTTAAAAAGAATAATTAAAAAAATCTCCTACA
This sequence comes from Elephantulus edwardii, assembly GCF_000299155.1. NCBI lineage: Eukaryota > Metazoa > Chordata > Mammalia > Macroscelidea > Macroscelididae > Elephantulus > Elephantulus edwardii. Next base: position 21,617,203 of record NW_006399753.1, read on the forward strand.
TTAGAGAATTTCTTTTAAAGCCTATCCTTACAAGGAAGTAATTAGTTTTAAGTGTCAAGTCTGATTCACAGACCTGCAGAAGTTTAGTGTCTTATTGTAAAACTTAGCTGGAAACAACTGCAAATGGTTTGGGACAGTCACCTCAGGCCCCTGTGCTGGACAGATGATCCACCTGGATACCTGCCAAAGTCATTGTTTTGACGGTATGACTTTGCTAATTTATTCAATGAACTAGTTAATTAGGCAACAATATGAGAACACAAAAAGCACATTATATATAATGTACCTAGATCCCAGAAGGTAGCATCTAGGTGAAGTCCACAGACCTTCCAAAATTACTCTTGGCGGTCAAACTCTAAGCTCACACCCACTGCTGTGAAGTCAGTTAAAAGGCACTGTTGGTCTTTGACTGCATTTCCAAGGCTGTAAATCACAATAGGAGGTGGTTGTTGAACTTTATCCCAAGGAGCCGCTGGTGGATCTGAACCACTAGAACTTATAGCCTTTGGGCTAATAGCATATAGAAAGTTGATAAAGGGGCCTAAGAAATTAAAAACTTTCAAAAGAATAGTTAACAAGAAAGGAAAATACCCAGTGCAGCCATCGGCAAAAAATGGGGGATCTTTTTTATGAAGTAAAAGGATAGGAATGAGAATTCCATCGGGATTATTAGGAAAAAGAAGAATTACCCAGTGAGTTAGAAGTAAGGGAAAGGAGAGGATTATCAGAGAGCAGAACGTGTCAGCAAACAGGAGAGAGATCTCAAGAAGAAAATTCCAGAAAGTACTTGGACAAATGGCAAACTGATCATGATTGGGAAGTTTAAGCTTCTCTAAAGATTTTAAAGGGAACTCTGTTAGTGTAGTCCATAGAGAATTGTGCTGTTAATCTCAAAGCTAAGGCTCTCCGGCAGTTTGCATCTACCAGAAACTCTAAATGGAGATGAACAATCTCTCGTGCCATTTGCAGAATTGCAAATCCATAATGGAAACCCAACAGAGCGTCAGCTATGAGTTGGTTCCTACTTGATGGTAATGAATGAGTGACAGATTTGATGTGGAGTCCTGGCTTCAGTTAAGTCTCAAATGACTTCTTAAAAAGGGTTTATGAATCAACCAATAGATAAGTATGAACACAGAGGCTACTACTATTTAGAACTTCTCTTAAGATATTTTAAAACTATACATGAATTACCATCTTACCTTCTCAGTTTTGTGCATCACCTTGGGGAGGCCGTGATTCTCGGTGGTTTGACATCTGTAATATAATCACTCTCTGTTTTGTGATGTGATATGAGCAGCCAATCAGTTGAGAGGGGGTTTCCTTGGGGTTGTGAACTGCATCCAAAATATGTGGATATTCTGTCAAAATTCTGCTCCCTCTTGACCTTGCATTACAGTCCTCATTCTGTGACCTCCAGTTCTTGAGGTGGGGACTAGGAGCCTGCTTTCTGACCTGCCAGTATGGGATCCATCAACATCTGTAACTGTGAGAAGTCTCTAGCCTGATGCTTGATTTACAGACTTGAGACTTGCCAGTCTCCACAATTAGGGGGGCCCTTTCTTTGAAATCTTTCACTGTCCTGTACAATCTCATTATCTCTGTCACACTTGAACCTTTTACTGCAATTGCTGTGTCAGTCCGTCTAGTTGAGGTCTTCCTCTCTTATGCTGATCCTGCACCATTTCACACACACACACACACACACACACACACACACACACACACACACCACTATCCTGGAAGAAGCAGAGGCAGTCAGAGTGCTCCTCAGAAAGGCTGCTTAGCCGTCGGCTTTCATACTTTGGACATGCTATCAGGAGAGGAAGTTAGGTCATACATGGAAAAGCAGAGGACTGGCATAGAAGAGGAAGACTCCAAGGGAGATGTATTGACACAGGGATACAACAATGGGATTAAGCACTGCAGACATTGTGAGAGTGTTGCAGGATTGGGTGGGGTGAGGTTTCATTCCGTTGTCCACAGCTTCACTACGAGTCTGAGCCGACTCAACAGTAGCTACTGTAGTGCTACTTTTCCTCCTATGAGGAAGTTAGTCCTTCTTGGTGTTACCTATCACTTTATGGACTTGGTGGCCTAGGGGTAAGAGTTTGCACTGCCAACCCTGACACTCATGGTTTGAATCCACAGGCTGCTTCATGGGAGAAAGATGAACAATCTCCTCCCATGTGATTGAAAGCCTCTGAAAGCCCATTATAGCGTCAGCGATTAGTTGATTACAGCTCCACTACACACAACAACAACATTGTTTGGTTGAAAGGTGATCTCTTAAGGAGGTTCAGCTCCAGACTAGAAGGTTCCAAGTATCACAGTCTTTGAGGATCTACTAGTCTCTATTACACCAGTAATTCTTGTCTTCTTTATAATTTTGAATTTTGTTCCAAATTATTTCTCCCCTTCTCTGTGTTTACTATGATCCTTATCCGGGTGACATCATAGCACTTCTTTGTCTTTTGAGAGAGTACCTTTCTAGTTATCAACTCTGTGAACATGAACTTGTGGTGAGGAGCTTAAAAAAAAATTAGAATTCCTTATAACCTTAGTAGTGTAGCATGTGGGCGTGCCGGAATTTTTAAATGCTGAAAGTCTTGGCCTCACCTTTAGGCTGAGGGCAAGTGTGTTGTGAGTCGGTTTTGTGCTGGAAGTCGTGATAACCTCTGGAATCTTGAGAAGGGACAGGTATGAAATGCTCGGCGCTCTTATGCCTTTCTTTTTGTCCCAAGTGGGTGTCAGCACATGGGATTTGCCAAATGGACTGGGGGTCTCTGACTAACAGTCCACTAACATGTGGGCATGCCAGAATTTTTAAGTGCTGTAGGCCCTCCCCAGGCAGTAGGCCCTTGGGCCTGATTTTAATTGTTTTTGGTCAAATAATGTTTAACATTATTCTAAGTCATATAGCCCTGGTCTGTCAACTTGCTGTACAGAAGTAACTCATGGATGCTATGATTCTGTGACCCTGATGTGCCAAATGTGATACTACTGATCACCCAATGCACAGTGTTTGGTGGAGCTCCCCAATTAAAACAAGTTGGAAGCAGGAGTGGCATCTACTTCCTAAATAGCTTGCCTCTAGAAACCCTATGAACTTGGAGAAATGAAGAAAGTTATACAAGTTTTCAGGTCTTTCATTCATAGGATCGCTATGAGTCGCCTATGACAACAACATTTAACAACAACAACAACAACAGTGTAATATTTAAGGAGTTTGTGCATCAAAAGGTTGGATGTTCAAATCTACAAAAAACTCCATGAATAAAAAAGGAAGCAGTTTCCTTCCATAAAATTACAGCCTTGGAAACCATGGTCAATTTACTCTTCCCTCTAGCATCAAGCACTGTGAGTTGGAACTGACTCCTTTGTTTTCCGTTATTTTGACATGGCCCCGAGTTGTGCTCTGTTTATGATTTCAGGAACCTTCACTAGATTTGTGCTCTCATTGCATGGACACCTGAGTGTCTATTCCTCCCCATCCTGGACATCATTCTTTATAAGCTTGCTCTGAAAGAGATGCACAATATTTTGGCTGATATTCATAGCATATTTCAAATACACTTCCAGATGGAGACACCTACACGAATCTACAGGAAGAACTAGCAAAGAAAACAATTAAATGTCACAACCGCTTTACACATTTCAAGCGGATAGAACATGTAAATATACAGACAAAGGTTTGGTCCCTTCCCACCAGAGTGCTTTGTATTGTTTCTGAAAGATGCTCCAGTTTAAAGAACAAGGATTTAGCAAAGGATATTGACAATGTAAGCAAAATGGACAGTTTCTTTTTAGCATTGCACCCTAATATTTGTTTTGTTTGGAATGAAAAAAAATCGAGCTTTTCCTATTTTTAACTTCACGTTGGTTGACTAACAATTCAATTTGATTATATTCACAAGTCAAAATATTGATCACTGTTGTAGCCTAGTGCTCAGAATAATGTTAGAGTGGACAGTACAGCTGGAGTTTATGCACAATGACCATCAGGCTTCCACACGTAAGAGGAAAATGCCTTTCTGCTGCTACGACACTGCAGTGCCGTGTACTGAAAAGAGTAACATTTCACAAACTGGTCACGAAGAATTGTTTGCAGGGTCAAATTTTAGCATCGCAGATGAAGGCCATGAAAGGTAGATTTGGAATTGAGAGGGGGAAACGTTAATAATGAGTACAATAGGACACGCAGAAGCTTTAGTGGGTAGTCCCAATGAATTTTGAGTTGACTGAAAGCACAAACCATTATCCATGTGAATGGCTTATCTTGGCTGTTCAGCCCAAATGAGTTTTCAGATGGCTGCTATTTTAGCAGACTTTTGACTACATATAAGACACTTCGAGAAAGACTTATATAATTGATTTTTATCAATCTAGAACTATAAACAGAGAGAATAAGAAGTAGTGCTTTTAAACCAGTAAATTTTAGGGTGGTTTGCTACAAAACAATAGTTGATGGAAACTGAAGAAGTTGCTAAATGTTAGTGAAGCCTGCAGAAAGACCACTTGGTATGAACATTGATCAGAAGTGTGAGTTCAATGCTTGACCATGGCTTAAAGAAATGGACAAACAAGAGTGAACTAGCGGAGAAAGAAAAGTGAAAACAAAAAGTATGTTTGTGTGAATAGCAGAGCATAGCACACTTCTTTGCAACATCATCTTCTTTTACTTTTGTTGCTTCTTTTCTAGCAACTCCTCTCAATCTCGTTTGCTATCTGACCTCCCCTAGCTGACATTTTGAACTTGAACGCCACCAGTCTTATGCTCCATTATTCTTTTCAGTCAGTATTCTCTTGATAGCATCCTTTCTGTATGGTTTGAAATACCAGCTATAAGCTTTTAGCCTCAAATTGGGTATCATTAGTATCAACTATTTTACTGATCTAAGACTCATATTAAAAGACATATTGCCATGGGAAAGTCTGCTTAGGGACCTCTCCAAAGTACTGAAGAGCAATGGTGTCTCTCTGGAGACTAAGGTGTGTCTGATACAGGCCATGGTCTTTGCAATCACTTGTTATGCACCAGAGAGTTCGACAATGACCAAGGAGGATAGAAGGAGAATTGATGCCTTTGAGCTGTGGTGCTGGAGAAGAGTATTGAGGGTACCATGGACTGCCAAGAAAACAAACAGATTCATCTGGAAAGGGTTAAAAGGGGCTGCTCCTTGGAGGCAAGGATTCTGAGGCTCCGTCTAACATACTTGGGACATGTTGTAAGGAGGAACCAGTCCTTGGAGAGGGACATCATGCTTGGGAGGGTGGAGGGACAGCGCAGGAGAGGAAGGCCCTCTATGGGGTGGATTGATTCAGTGACTGGGGTAATCGGGATGGGTGTATTGGAGACAGTGCAATTGGCGCAGGACAGAGCAGAGTTTAGGGCTGTTGTACCTAGGGTCGATATGAGTCGCAAGCAACTCGACGGCACATAACAACAACCAACAACAACAACAAGACTCATAAATTATCAGTTGAATTTATATTTAGTCTCCAAGTTTGTTTTTTTTAGTCTCCAAGTTTTTATGTTCAGAATTAAAGTGATGTGCTTCTTTTACAAGCTTTATTCCCCTTTACCTGCTCTATTTCAATGAATATCCCATCATGCACCCTGCTGCCCATTCCAGTTCCCAGGGATTATCATTTCTAGTTGTACCTCTCTTCCTCATCTTTCACATCTAACCATGACAAATCCAGATTTATTTTCTTTTCTGTTATTGATGCTGCTATCAGTTGACATCAGGTAGGTTCCAACTTATGGGGACCTTGTGTACGGGACTGTGCTTAGGATGGTCAAAGCTGAGTGACCCTTTGGGAGAGAGTGACAGGAAGTGTCCCTGGGAATTGGACCTGGTACCCGTTCAGCTGGAAGTCAAGTGCTTAACCATTTACACCACCCAGAAGCTCCTAATTCAATCTGTTAACACTTCCTAAATATCTTTTTTCTCTACTTCCACTATAATAGCTAAAATTTAAGATGGTTTTATCTCTTCTATGTTCTTCCAGAATCATTTCTCACACCATCTTTTTGTATCCTATCCTGCTCCAACTGTCATCCATGTTTCAGCATAGCCTACCTCTGCAGTCTTTACAAATAACAAAATGAATATAATGTATTTATTGAAACTCTCTGAAGTTATTTCTTCTCTGACCAACCCTAGTAGCTCTAGCATGTCCTGTAACGATGCTCCTTCAGTCCTGTCATTTTTCAGTGCTTCAAGCTCCTATTTAACTCTCCAGTCACATCTCATCATCTTTTCAGCTCTTTCAGCTTCCGTTGCCTGAATAACCCTTGTAAATGAATCCACGTAACTCAAGCCACACAAGAGTAGGTCATTTTAAGCATCTGCAGAGTGTTCTGTCCTCCTCCATTAACAAACTCACCACAATTTTAATTAATTTTGCTATCATTTGCCCTCTTTGCTAAGTGGAAAGTTTCACAACACGGAACCAGTTTGTGTGAGTTTCTACCATATCTCCAGTGTGTAGTATAGAACCTAGTACTGAATACAGAATCAGTGATTAATTACTGAATTATAAAAGAAACAGTCTTAAAATGGAGAGAACTTACGTTTTCTCATCAAGTTGCTATTTTAGACTGTGTGGCATGTACCCATTTAATGAAAATTCCACTTTTCCCTCCCTTTGTGGGCAGGGAGAATTCTATTTATACAAGTATTAGGAAACTTTTAAAACAATATCTTTGGTGAAAAAAACTTCTCTAAGGATGTGATGCTTCTCATAGATCTGGAATAAAGTTTAGGCTAAAAACTACAAGTTGTTTACCTCAGAAAGTCATTTCACTAAGCTTCACTGAAAAGATTTACCACCAAGTGGACAAAAATAAAAAAGATTTAGAAAAGCATAAAAAATGGAGAGTTAAGTTCTTTTCATCATCCTAAAAGCATTCCTCAGATCCTTTCCCACTTACTTCTTATCACCATGAATTAGTGCCTGGTTTCAGTCTTTGTGTAGCTCATGGACCCAGAATTTGGCAAGGATGGAGCACTTGCTCTCCTGCCTAACAGTCAGAGAAAAGGAAAAGAGAATTAGCAGGTCTGGTGATGCAGTCGTTCAACACTTGGTTGCTAATTGGAAGGTCAGCAGTTTGAACTAACCAACAGCTTCATGGGCGAAGGATGACGTAACGTGTGCCAGGGCAGAGTGCAGCCTTGGAAGCCCGGAGGGACAGCTCTACTCGGATTTGTATGGTGTGTATGAGCCAGAATCAGAGAGATAGTAATAGACAATGGCAGTGGTGAGGCTTATAGAGCCTTTTCTGAATGTACAATCTCATTTTAGCACCCACAAGAAATGGAGAGAGAACTATTGTTGCTGTTGTAAAAACGTTTTGAAACTTTCTTCAGTTCTAAGATGGGAAAGCAGGTTTTAGTTTCTCATGGGACTGGGTAGAAATAGAAGTATAATAGGAAAGAGCAGAACAGGTTCACTGTTGTTTGAAAAACCAAAGAAACCGTCTTGGACAAAGATAAGTTTCAGAGGACAGTTTAAGGAAAAGGAAGGAACATGAATTTGAAGAGCGTTTAACTCCTATCATGTATATTGATATTATAACAACAAATTTGTGTGATAAATGGAAAACGCAGTCTTGAGGAATTGTCTTGCATATGGAGAAATAGCAGAATTACTTACTGTTTGCCCAAGTGGATAGAGAGCTCTTGAGGGCACTACATCTATCTGGGCATAAGTTAAATGTTTTGTTTTTTGTTTTTTTCAAAGCCATGCTACTTGTGAGAGAGAAAACTAGAATTTGAACCCATGTCTGTAGTATCAAAAATCTCATTCTATATTTCAGGTTTGAGTTTCAATGCATGTTCATGAAGTGAAACTCTATTAGGGAATTTTGTTCTTTTCATGTTCATTTGAAAATAGATCCTTCCTTTAAGCTCTAAAGGGCCTCAGTGGTGTAGTCCACGGGAACTTGCCCAATTGACTCAAAGGTAATACGATGTATCATCATTTACCTCCCAACACAGGACATTGACAAGGGCACAACTTCACCTCTGTGATTTTCTTGCCCCAAATGCATTAATTTAATCCAAACCTTAGGGGAGAAATATGGGCAATCTCTGTGAGAAAACTTGCTGGGCAGTCAGCTAGGAGTCAGTTCTGGCTCCATGTCACACAACAACAAAAGGTAATATGGTATAAACTCCATTTGAAAAATAATCTACAAAATAAATACAAACATTCTACAAAAGTAATAAAGTCATGAAAGAAAAGTAAAAATTCAAGTCATGTCACAAATTGTAGGAAACAAAGGAGACATGACAATGAAATCCAAAGTATGGTCCGAAGTCAGATTCTGGGATAAAATCCAGGAGTGGGAAAATAAAAAAAAGTGGATGTGATACACAGAGTAGTTAATAGTTGTTAGCTGGACTCTGTGAAGAAGAGTGTGGTGTCAGGATCAGAGGAAGGCTCATCACCAACCTACTTATGCAGATGACAGTCTTGCTCTTTGCAACTGAGAAGGACTTGAAATGTTTTCTGTGGAAGGTCAAAGACTACTGATTTCATTCTGGATTACATTGCAACATCAAGAAAACAAACATTTTCACTACTGGACCAGTAGACAGCATCATAAAATATGGAAGAGAATTTGAAATTGTTCATGATCTCGTCTTATTTGGATCTGTAGTCAACATCCTTGATACGAGCAGTCAGGAGATATACTGCATAAGTCTGCAGTCAGGGACCTTTCCAAATTTCTGAAGAACAGTGATGCCAATTTAAAGGCTAAGTTGCTCTCGAAATAGACCATGGTCTTTTCAAGCACTTGCTATGCATCTGAGAGCTGGGCAATGAATAAGGATTACAAAAGAATTGATGTTTTTGATCTGTGGTGTTGGAGAAGAGTATTGAATAGCCCACAAACTGGCAAAAGAACAAGTATGTTGTGGAGAAAGCTCAGCCAGAGTGTTCCTTGGAGATAGATATTATAGCTTTGGGCATGTTGTTAAGAGAAGCTGTTCCTTAGTGAAGGATTCATGACTGGAAAGGTGAAAAGCTAGCGAAAGAAAGGAAGATCCTCGATCAGTTAGATTGGCACAGTGACTGCATCAAAAGGCTTGAGTATATAAAAATAATGAGGATGGCACAAGACAGGAAAGGGTCCAGATCTGTTGCTCATAGGATTACTATGAGTCATACTTGACAGTACCCAACAACAACAACAATAGTTGTTAGTTAATAGCATTGTATCAGCCTTAATTTCCTAATAATTGCACTATGATTTTGCAAAATGCTAAGGCATTAGGATAAGATGGCTTAATGACACATGGAATCTTGTCCTGTACTAAAATTTCCAGCTATAATTTTAAAATTATTTCAAAATTAAAAATATTTGTGCTTGGAACACTGATGTGCCAAACGTGGTAATGGTTACCCATGGTGGACAGTGTTGGCTGGCTGGAAGCAGGAGTGGCATCCACTTCTGAAATGGCTTGCCTCCGGAAACTCTATGTATGCATAGTGCTCAGGCCTTTCGTTCATAGGATAGCTATGAGTAGTCTACGATTCAATGGTACCTAAAAACAACATAACAACAACAAGTATTAGTTAATAAGCTGATAACTAAGATATTTTTGCCTACATTCTCAAACACCTATAATCTGTTTTCAGACTCTCTGCATTATGCTTTTTCTTTCTTAGACTAGATCTTGCACTTAAGATTTTTAACCAAGCTATAACCAAGATATTTAACCAAGCTACCTTGAGATACAGTAATTATTTTTTTTCCACAATTATTCTCTGATACATACTGTGTGGAGAGGTACTCTCAATATATTTATAACCCATCTCCTGCTACATGAAGACAGAAGCATTTTTCTTTATTCATTACACATTAGTGTCTATGGGCTAACTTGCAAAAAGTTTAGATTGTTTTTATCACCTTTATCCCTGTTTGAAAAGTTTGAAAGATAATGATGCCAAAATGTTAATCTCTATATTAAAGTTCCCCAGAAGAAAACAAGTCTAGGATGATATTCTGACCTTTTTTTATATGGCAACTTTCACAGAGGCACGCAAAGCATTTTATGGTGATGAATTGTGGTAATTAGGCCTGGCATGTCGGGCAAGTCCTGTGGGGATTATTTTTATGAAAGGGTAAAACACTGAGTCCAGAACTTGAGTGCTTCATCCAACACTTACAACAAACTGGCAACTGGAGAGGTGGTAAGGGTTGTTTATGTCCAATACCTATAACAAATTGGCAGCAGCAAAGATGGTGAAGATTGTTTTCTGACCTCCAGCAAGACCTAAAAGTTATATCAGCGTTTTGTTTTGTTTTTCATTTGCTTATCTTCAAGCTTATAGCTTCAGGGTGACGATTCTCTGAAGTCAGAAGAGAGGTGCCTTCGCCTCCTCTTGCCTCACAGATGCCTTGGGATGCAGCAGGCTATGGACGTGGTGGTCCTGACTCTGAGTCACCCAGCTCCTCTTCTCAGAAAGCAGGCTTTAAATCCCTATTTTCTGGCCACTTGGTCTTGTTCTCAAGGAGACAGGCTGTTTTTCCTTTCTCCTCTTTGGTGAAGCACACTACATTATCGGCATCACTTCAAAGAGAATAGTTGGATCAGGCTATGCTAAAAATCTCTAGCAACTTGTCATAAATTTAAAACTTTTCAGTACAGTCAATATTTTTCAAATGCTAAAGATAGGAAATGTGGTGAATTGAAAAAAATGCAGCAAATATAGTCTCCAAGGAGCACTCTTGCCTTCTCATTCCCAATTGCTGGTTTATTAAAAGGAGTCTTATCTTAAAAATGTTGACTATGAGAGTGAGTCAGTAGAAGCTGACTCCAGATTGAAGAGGTGGACATCTGGCATGAGGACATTAGGATACATATCTGAATACATTTACTTCTATTTATTCCATATTATTTTAGAATGAACAGGTCTAAGAGAAAATTGCATTAATATGCTAATGATTCTCTTTGTACTGGTTATTTTTGCCAGAGTGAAGATACTATAATCTAATAGAGAGCTCCAAAGCAAATCTTCTCTAATTGTTGGAAATTGGATTAACATTTGTCTCCACAAGAACATGGTATAGAATAAGACCTGCAAAGTAAAGTGGTCTGGGTGTGGGTGGTTGCTGTATAATAACGAAAGAACTTTTTTCCAAAGAAAAAAGTGAACTGGGGTGGGGGGGAGGCAGACAGGGAGGAAAATGCGAAACAACGAATGAATGGAAATCCAAGTACTTTATAAACTTTCATCAAAATCACAATTAAAAAAAGAACATATTATAGGAATGAGGAAGAACTGTAGGATAAACACAACAAAAATGAAGCTTCTGAAATCTAAGCCTTCCAGTCTGAGGTGATGCTGACTGCATTAGAATCACCAAGCAATCTTATGAAAAATATAGAGCCTTTGGCTTCACTGTCTGATATCCCAATTCAGTAATTCAAATACACAGCAATAAAATGTGTTATCCAATTGTAAAGAGAAAGGTCATTGGATAATACCTTTTATGTTTGTCCTCACTTACAGCAAATGCTCCTCAGTTTGTCTTTTGATCAGAGGAAGACAGGTTGTCTCTGAAGAGTTTCAGGTGAAGGAAAGAATCTCATTCCAGGATTGGAAATTTCACCCTGGCTGCAGCATAAGGACCAGATTTTAGGGGGTGTAGGATTAGAGGAAGGAATGTTTGGTGAGAAGGTAATCCTGAAAAGAAGTGATGATGGATTGAATGAGATAGATGTTCACAGCAGGAATGAGCAAAATAGAATGTTGTTGTCATTGTTATGTGCCAGTGAGTTGCCTATGACTCATAGGGACCTATGACTCTGAACCTTGTATCTCTGAACCCAGCCCTATCCTGAGACTGTCTTGTTGACTTTGACACAATGACCCTAGTTATTGCGTCAATCAATCCATCTCATCCTGGGTTTTCTTCTCCTGCTCTGTCCCTCCATTCTTCCATGCATGTTGTCCTTCTCCAAGGACTGGTCCCTCCTGATCACATACCCAAAGTATGTGAGATGGAGCTTCAAAATCCTAGCCTCCAAGAAGAAACTTGGCTTCAGATTCTGTTTATTCTCTTGGTGGTCCATGGTATGTTCAATACTCTTCTCTAGCAACACAACTCAAAGTCATCAATTCTTCTGTCATCCTGAAAATAATAGAATAGAATAGATTCTACAATGGAAGTGGAATCACAGTGCCCACTTAGGTTGTTGCATTCTTTCTCCTGTTATTTTCTCCTCCACTTTAAATACTCAAGTTTTCTTTAACAAAGAATGACTCTTTCTTAGCTCTTTTTTCAAGTGAGACAGAGTAGAAATTTTGTCTTTCCTTGTCTTTAACCTAAAATTTGGATACTTGTGCCATTTTCACTCCATTAAATGAAACCGTGGTCTCCAAAGTCTTGGAAAACTCCTTTTGATGCAAAATACTTGAACACACACCTCAAACCTATAAATTTATATTTCTTATACATATTATACTGATGAATTAAATATATCCTATGATTCACAAAAAAATAGAAGTTTTAAACAAAGAGACTGTATACTAAATTGAAGTTCTATCTATTTTTTTTTCTTTATTTATTCCAACAGACCACTAGGTTAGAAGATGGCATTAAATGTAGGTCAGTTTCTTTCCTAGCATGTGGTCCCCTTCATTTCCTACATGTTTGTTTATGCTGACACGTTGCCCATCAAATCTCTGTGTCCATGCTTGCTCTGCTTGGCTGAATTTCCAGCTTCTCTAAGAAGTGTTTTCATTTTCTGCTCTACCTGATTCTGTCTCATTCCTTCCCTGTCTCCTTCCTGCCACACCCCACTTCTCCAGCATCACTTATCAGAATATATTTCCAGAATATGCAATTTTGCTCTGTCCTTTTGTGAAATGTTTTCATGTGTGCATGCCTGGTCTTATGAAATAAATTGAAACGTACTGGTTGGGAGAGTTTGTATTATATATTAATATACCCACCAAATCTGCCTAAACTTAATAAACATTACACTATTGATGGATGTGTTTTTAAGTATTTGAGAAATGCAAAGCCAAGGCCCTTATAACTCCCTAGATTTTCCTTTTCATTGTTCTTGTCTCTAAGTAGCTTCTCATCGTCTCTTCATCAAAATTCCTGAGATCTTGGGAGGGGTTAGTATTTCACATAGAAAATAGAAATATGAAATGAAATATCTATTGTACTTGTCTTCTGAGTTGTAGCAAAGCCAAACAAAACAATGTGTTATAACTTACAAATTTATTAAATTTTGTGAGCACAAAGATAGATAAATAAATAAATACATTAAATACACACACACACACACACACACACACACACACACACACTTTAACAAAACAGTGACCTCTGGTGACCTAGTGGCAAGAAGCTGCACTGAAATCCTGAAGGCACGCAGTTCAAGTCCACCAGCTGCTCTGTGAGAGATGGATGGGCAATCTCCTCCCATGCAATTAACTGGCTCTGAAAACCTACCAGCGGATCAGCTATGAGTTGACTCCAACTCTATGATACATAACAACGTAGAACAACACATATTACATACAGAGTTTTCCTTGTCATCCATCCATTACTAAGGAGTCACTTTTAAAAAAAAAAAACCAAACACCAATTGTGTTTGTCCTTGAATCTAGGGATAACCCGTATCATTGTTTGTCTCTAAATGTAAGTATGTTGTTGTTGTTGTGTGTCATCGAGTTGAGTACAGCTCACAGTGACCCTTTGAACAACAGATCTGAACCCTGTCTTATCCTGCGCCGTCCTCATCATCTCTGACGTACTTGAGCCCATTGCTACAGTTATTGTGGCAATCCCTCTCACTAATGGTCTTCCTATCTTTTGCTGGTCTTCCACCTTTGCTAGCATGATGTCTTTTCTCACGTACTATTCCCTTCTAGCAACATGCCCAAAGTATGTGAGATGAAGCTTCGCCATCCTTGCCTTTAAGGGACACCCTGGCTGCATTTCCTCCAAGACTTTTCTGTTTCTTCTTTTGGCAGTCCATGGGATATTTAATATACTTCATCAATGCCACAATTCAAAGACATCAATTCTTTTTCTGTAATCCGTATTCATTGTCCAGCTCTTAAACATATAGCAAGTGATTAAAAAGAGTTTGACTCGGGTGAACCTTAGTTTTCAAACTGACATTATTGCCTCTCAGTACTTTGGAGAAGTCCCTGATAGCAGACTTGCCCAACATAATATGCCCTGATAACTTGACTGCTGGTGGCAAGGGTATTGATTGTGGGTCTGACAAGATTAAACTGCTGACAGTTGCAATCTTTTTTCCATCTATCATTCTGTTTGCCCATCCATCCAGTGGTAAGGACATTTGTTTTCTTGGTGTTCAGATATAATCCATACTGAAGGCTGTAATCATCGATCTTCTGCAGTAAGTGTTTTGAGGCCTCACTTTGAAAAAAGCAAGATTATGTCACCTGCATAAGTCAGGTTGTTGGTGAGTCTTCCTCCAATCTTGATACCATGTTTTTCTTCATAGAGCCCATCTTCTCAAAATATTTGTTCAGCCTCCAGATTGAATAGGTGTGAAGGAATGATACAGCACTGATCATGGCAGTGTGTGTGTGTGTGTGTGTGTGTGTGTGTGTGTGTGTGTGTGTGTCTGAGTGGAATCATCACATTAACTCAATCTGAGATTGTTTCTATTTGATGTCATCCAGCTGACTCTGACCCATACTGACCTCAAAGAACAGAATGAAACCTGCCCTGGACCATCTTGACAATCTCTACTATGCTTAAAGCCACCATTGCCTTCACTGTGTCAATACATCTTGCTAAAGATCCTCCTCTTGTCAACTGACCCTCTGCTTCTCCAAGCATGATGTCCTCCTTCCTACACTAGACTTTCTGATAATATGCCACCATCTTTGTTTCTAAGGACCGCTAAGGTTGCACTTCCCCCCAAATATACTCGTTTTGAAACATACTTTTGAAAGTCTGTGGTGTGTTCAATAGTCTTCATTTACACCACAATTTAAAGGCATCATTTCTTGTGTGACTTTCCTTAGTCTTTGTACAATTTCCATATGCATATGAGCAGTTAAAAATATCAAGGCTTGGTGTACCTGAGCCTTCAAAGTGACCTTCTTTGCCTTAGCTCTTTAAAGAAAGAGATCCTTGACAGCAGATTTACTCGCTGAAATACCTCCTTTGATTTCTTAACTGCTGCTTTCGAATGCTGATTGTAGAGTCAAGTAAAATAAAATCTTGGACAAGTGCAATCTTTCCTCCATTTGTCATGAAGACGTTTATTGGTCCAGTTGTGAGGAGTTTTAGTTTATGTTGAGGTGTAATTTACTTTGAAGGCTATAATGGTTTAGTCTTGTCAGTAAGTGTTTAAAATGTTCTTTGTGTTTTTGTTTTCATGAAGCAAGGTCGTAAATTAATCTTGCTATAATTCTGATGTCACATTCTTCTACACAAAGTGCATTCTAGTAACCTATGATTCTGCATATTTGATTTTTTCTAACTTGTGTAGATAATCTAAAATGATGATGTTATTGCTGGAGCAATTGTGTATGATGCAGTCATTTTTTTTCCTTTTTTAATTTTGCCTTTTTTAAAGTTTTATCTTATTAATTATAATGAACATTTACAGAGACTTTGGATTTCCATTCATTCATTGTTGCACTTTTTTCTCTACCTCTCTGCCCCCCCCCCACACTTCACTCTTCTCTTTGAAAAGCAAATGATAAACTCTTTCACTGGTATACAATCTCCCCACCCTGAATGCTCTCCACTATGCAACCTTCATTCCGGACTCTTGTCATAACCATAATACCCTATCTTATATCGCTTTTAAACTGTTCTCTCCGTCATCTGTTTCAATGCAGTGTACATAATCTATCCAGTTTTTATCAGTCTTACCCCAACCCTGATGTCCATCCCATTCTACAACACTGGTACAATGCAGTATTTTTGTGACTGAGATATTTTACTCAGCATAATGTCCCCCAGGGTCACCCATTTTGAATAATATTGCATGAGTTCCTTGGTTTTTAATGCAGCGTAGTATTCCATTGTGTGAATATACCACAGCTTCTCTAGCCATTTGTAATTTTACCTTCTTTTTTATTTAATGAGATTTTAATGAAAGTTTATAGAGAACTTGAATTTCTAGATGTAGTCCTTTTTAAAATTAGGTTTAGTAATGAAGATAGGGTGAATGCTCCTTTTCTTGACAGAGCATGATGGAATTAAACAAAAGAAGGTCTCCTCCTAACCCTCAGCTCAGCTCATTGGTTTGGGGCTGGCACATATTCACAGATGACCCTCCGCTGGATTTCTGAGGCTGTAAATTACATGGGAACAGAGGGCCCATCTTTCTACCGAAGAGTCCTTGGCAGATTGGAACTGTAGGAGAGTTGCTGTCTTTGGGTTTGCAGGGAAACTTTCAATGAGCTAAGCCACCAGAGCTCCCTTTTCATAACCTTACCTAGATAGTTAACACACAAGCACACTAACCTTTTGTAAAAGTGACATGATAGACAAGGTATCTGACCTCCTTCAGGGGCAAGAGAGGGAATCAAGTTTATTAGCATCAGCCATTCAAAGCTAATCCTATTAGATATAGATATGAAATGCCTTCCTTCATTTGCCACTTCCCCCCCCTCCATATTTTGACCACAACCAACCCTCTCAAGGTATTCTCTGCTTCATTTAATAATCCACTGCATTTGAAATCACAGAACAGAAATCACAAACAATATTCATGATTGTGGAGAGTGTAAGGAAAGTGGTGTTGTTGTTGATTGTCATCCAGTTGAGCACTACTCATAGCGGCCCTGTGAACAAAAGGCCTAAAGCTACTCTGTAACTACTGACAGTTATCAACGTTCATAGTGTTTCCTGTTTGCTGTTTAGGAAGTGGATGCCACTTCTGCTGACTATAATTCAGGATCAGAAATGAGACAGGAAGAAATTCTTTGCTCTCAACCCTGTCCACAGTTTGGCCACAGTATGGCCCTCAGACCCTTGGGTTGGTCTCTATTCTGCTCAGGCCAGTGTTCTTGGCAAGCAGCTGTGCTGCCAACCCAAAGGCAACAGTTCAAATCTATCAGATACTCTGAGAAAGATGGGCAGAATCGGGTGCAGTTTACAGTCTCTGAAAACCTAATGGAAGGTCATACAACAACAGCAATAACATGTTCTCAGAGGTACCATATTCTTCCTCTAAGCCTTGGTGCAAAGGGGCTCAGCTCTACCTCCTTGGGTTATCAAGCTGAGCTCCAGCAGAGGCACCCCGCTCCATGCTCAAGCCTCCTGTCTGAAGCACTCTGATTTCTTGTTTCTGTCTCATGCTGGCCAACTGGTTCTGCTCTGGCCATTTCTCTACCACTACACTTCAGCATCCCCTGCTTTCTCTCTGGTTTCAAAACTCTCCTGGATGGACGGGGCTCAGCATGAGGACCTAGAGTCCAAAGGACACAATCTACTCTGGCCTCTTCTTTCTTTATAGCGGTGGAATTCCCATTTCTGCCTCTGGGATGACTCATTTTGAGCTTAGGAAGATGGCAAAATGGACCCATCCCCATGCTAGGGTTCCATACTTCTTATTTGCATAGAAGGCTATGGTCTTTTTTTATCACTTGCTATATATCTGGTGTCTCTCTGAAGACTAAGGTCTGCCTGATACAGGCCATGGTTTTTGCAACCATTTGTTATGCATCAGAGAGTTGGACAATGACTAGGGAGGATAGAAGGAGAATTGACACCTTTGAGCTGTGGGGCTGGAGAAGAGTATTGAATGTACCATGGACTGCCAAGAAAACAAAGATTCACCCTAGAGAACATTAAACCAGGCTACTCCTTGGAGGCAAGGATTCTGGGGCTTCGTCTGACATACTTTGGACATGTTGTAAGGAGAGACAGGTCTTTGGAGAGGGACATCATGCTGGGTAGAGTAGAGGGACAGTGAAGGAGGGGAAGACCCTCTATTGGGTGGATTGATTCAGTGACTGGGGTAATCAGGATAAGTGTGTCAGAGGCAATGCGATTGGCACAGGATAGAGCAGGGTTTAGGGCTGTTGTACATAGGGTCGCTATGAGTCGCAAACGACTCAACGGCACATAACAACAACAACAACATATATCTGAAAGCTGGACGGTGAAGAAGGATGCTAGAAGAATTGAGGCATTTGAGTTGTTTTGGAGTAGATTACTTTTGATCCCTATCAAAAGAACAAATAGACATGTTTTGGAGAAAGTGCAACCAGAATGGTCCTTGGAGACAAAGATGGCAAAACTTTTGTACTTTGGAGATATTGCTAGGAGAAGCTATTGTTTGGAACAGGATATCATGCTTGGAAGACAGGAGGGTCAGCAAAAGAGAAGATCCTCAATGACACGGACTGACACAGTCAAGGCGGCAATAAACTCAAGTGTCTCAGAGATGATGAGGAAAGGACAGGTCTGTTGTTCACAGGGTCGCCATGAGTCCATTTGATTTGACGGTACCTAAACAAGAATAACAACCTCATAAGAGTGCCGTATATTTACTTTACTTACATGATTAACAAGTTATCAAAGTCCTTTGGTGGGTCAAAGTACTTCACACTAGCATTGTCCCACCTGACTATCTGATGGGCTTAACCTGCTTAAAGGATAATATTAAATAACTCACTGGACCACATTCTTCCTATCTAGAAGTGCCCTTTTATGTGAATATAAAATATTAAAGAAATAAGATGGAAAAAATGATGAAAAAGCAGCCATTTCAATCTTAACTACTTCACTATTATTCATTCCCAAGTATTTGTTATTGTGTATCAGGCAATGTTCTATGTACTGGAGATAGGGTAGTACATGGAATTGAGGATTATCCCTGTGCTGAGGTAGTTGTATTTTCAATGGAAGAGGTAAACAAGAAAATGTATGTAAATAGATGCATAAGATATTTATAACAACATGAAGAAGGTAATATGAGAGAGAATAATGGGACATGGGTATATGAGATAGCTTAAGTGGAAAGGATTCCTTGAAAATCATTGTATGGACCAATTTGCAAAGAGTCGTTTAAGAGGAAGGGTTACTGCATATAATCTGAGGGAGGAAATAATTTCATAATTTAAGATGCAGAAAGGGGTCTGAGAGACTCTCAGGAATACGGAGTTGTGCTGCCACCTCAGAGGCACGCAGTTCAAATCCACTAGCTATTCCATGGGAGAACGATGGATAATGTATTGCCTCTGAAAACATGCTAGAGGATCAGTCATGAGTCAGATGCAACTTGAGGGCACACAACAAAAAGTAGGGATATGCAAGGGGAAATTGTTACGGAATGAGTTTGGAAAACTAGGGGACCAAGAGGAAGAATGAGAATAGAAATGGGCAAATTATTCAGAAAAAGAATAACATTAGTGATATCCCCTTGTCCCTTTCCTCCCAAGCTTGAAATTGCCTGGTAGTCTTTGACTGACTTCTCCCAAGTAGTGGCACATAAACTGCTCTAACTCAGAGCTTCCTCCAGTGATTTTATTCAGGAAAATCTCCTGCTTTGGAGGCCATGGGAAGACACTGTCCAAATGCAAATAAGGTAATTATTCCACAAAGTGGTCCAACCCTGTATAAATAAATATATTGTATATGTTTATATTATTCACTCCTCCTGGGATCTTGGACAAATACTGACTTTCTCTTTGGTATATAGATTCATGTGGATTTGAAAGTACACTTGATCTAAAAGGTTCTGATTCATTTAACTCATTACCATGTGTGTTGTGGTCTTTTAAAAAGTGTTTTGAAGTTTAAGAAACCTCCTGAGACTTGTTTCTTTGAGAAAGGATTTGTTTTGTTTTTAAGAAAATCCTTTTAACTCTTTTTGTCCTCAGGAATAGGAAATTGATATTTATAAATGCAAATAAACAGTGAAATCAAATGATAGAGTTCAGTTTGCAGCATAAACATTTATGATTGTGTGAGAATCAAATTGGCCTGAGAGAAATTGGCCATGATGAAGAGAAAACCAGACTGTGATGAAATGAACAATGGTGTCTGTTATGTAGACAAGAGTTTCCCCCTGCATATTTCTTTACCTTAATTTTGCAAGACAGCAAATTTCAGAGATTCCAGAAATACCAGACCTTTAAAAAATATCATCAAATCATAAACTGACAGCATTTGAAATAACTTTACAAAAGGTCACTGTATTAGTTAAGGCATGTTGGTTCCAGTTGACAGATAATCCACCCAGTCTGGCCTTAAACAAACAAATAAAAGGATTAATTGGCTTATATGACTGAAAAATTGGGGTTAGAGGGAGTATTAGACATAAGAAGACTTGAAGACTCAAATAATGTTACCAGGATTCTGTCTGTTTCTGAGCTTGGGTTTCCTCTCTCAGCTTCCTGAGAAGACACAATGGTTTTAAGGAACAAAAATTCAGCAGAAGTCCTTAAAATCCATTGGGAGACGGGGAAAATGCACATGGTCATCTCACAATCATTTAATCAAAATCCCCTGATTTTGATTCTTTATCTTGGAGCCGTAGGTTCATTTCAGATTGATCTTTGGGCTTAAAAGGTATGAATTGTTTTCTGGCCAGGTCACAGCTAACACCTTTTGAGTGAGAAGGTGAGCTGAATTTTGTTTGGCCCACCGGGTGGCTCATTGGAGGCAAGGATTCTGAGGCTCCGTCTAACATACTTTGGACATGTTGTGAGGAGAGACCGGTCCTTGGAGAGGGACATCATGCTTGGGAGGGTAGAGGGACAGCGCAGGAGAGGAAGGCCCTCTATGAGGTGGATTGATTCAGTGACTGGGATAATTGGGATGGGAGTGTCAGAGACAGTGCGATTGGCACAGGACAGAGCGGAGTTTAGGGTTGTTGTACATAGGGTCGCTATGAGTCGCAGGCAACTCGACGGCACATAACAACAACAACCGTGATCAAGGTGGGGAAGCGATATTCCAGAGGAAGATTATGAATTCATTGCAGAATAAATAACGAGAAAAGATGGATAGACCAACAAACAATCCAACCAACCAAGTTAGTTCAAAATGTCTACTAACACCCACCGCACACATGCATCTGATGTTTGGATTTCTTGAGTTGGGAAAGTGAATTAGCAGCCTGGGTCCAAGTCGTAAAGTAACTGTGCGGTGTAGCCAAGCCGTTTTGCTTCTCTGCACTTGAGCATCCTCATTTCTAAAAGGAGCGGATTGAACTCCATGCTTCCTCCAACTTTTTTTCTTCCTGCTCTGAGATGGTGATGATTCCGTGCTTGCCAAGTGAGAATGGGAAGAGTCTTCTGGCTTGAGAGTTCATGGAAAAGAAAACGGAAGCAGGCCCAGGTGCAGAGAAGAAAAGAGAGCCAGGAGAGAGAAGGGCCATGGAGCAGAGGAAGCGAAGAGCGTGCTCAGGGGAGTGAGGTCAACTCCGGGACAGGCCCTCTCACTGCGGGCTGAGGAGCACCCTGGTCTCTGCTGACTGTTCTGGGAGGGTGAGCTGGAGCGGTGGTGAGCGTTACCACAGGAGACACCAACGGAATGGTGTTTGGTGCAGCATGCTGGTGAATTTCAGCCAGGATGTCTCACACTCTAAAAAAATATTGTATATGGCTGCAACCAGCAGTGCTTAATCCACAAAGGAGGGGTGGGGTGGGGAGGAAAGGTATATATTATTCCCCTAAGATGTTTTAAATGCTATAATTCTACACATCAATAATCTCTCCTCTAAGCTCCTTGAAGTTATATGTGCTTTGGAATTTCATAGTTTTTGGCATTTAAAAGGCCAATACATAAATTAAACCACGCATTTTATTATCAACAGTGGGATGCCGCGCGGCATCTTGTATTCATACACTCCACTATTTCTGTACTAAAACATATGGACATTCACATGCGGAGATTCACAAAGACGATAAATTGTCTCCCATTAGTTCTGATCAAATGAGTTTTGGAAACCCCAGTTTTCAGAGTCTTTGAATAAAGTACTGTGTACCTTGAGTTCCCGCAGACACCAAAGCTGATTGAGATCATTTTTATAAAAACAAAAAGAAATGGAATTTGTCCAGAAATTCCATTTTTTTCTCTACCAAAATTTAGCTCCTTATCTTTTCTTCTGTGGTTAGTCTAGAGTAGATGTTTAGTAAATATTTTCCTATCTATATTTTTTTTTGTCCTTAGTTGTATTCTCATTGTTTCCATGAATAATCCCATTAATTTCCTTATAGCCCACATCAATTTCATGAATGACCTCTACAGCATTTGCCAGGTTGATAACTCTCCCTGGGTTCCTCTGTCTTTGACTTTTACCAAGCAGTGTTGTATTCAAATCTCTGAATAGTCTTTCTTGATTTTTTCTTGGACTCCCTTTTTCTACACCTTCTCCATATGTGTTAATGTTATTTTGTCCTTTGAATATTTTCATTGGCAAGCAAATAGATTCCCTACACATTTCCTACCTAATCTGCATGTTCATATCTCTAAAAGATGTATTCCTAGTTCAGAGGGAAATTCTGCAAGCAAGGTCTATATTGTTATATACTATCCAGTCAAGCATGACTCATAGTGACCCTAGGGACAACAGATCTGAACCGTTCCTTACCCTGCACCGTTCTCACAATCCCTGGTATGTTTGAGTTTATTACTACAGTCAATGTGTCAATTTATCCTTTTTATTTTTAACAAGTTTTTATTTTGTACTTGTTTACTTACAAAGTTCTTATACCTTGTTTTACACACCGGATCTTTCCCACTTCCTTTACCCACCCCTTTATTCACCCATCAAATTGTTTGATCCTATGATTAACACCCCCATTATTATCCTCTGGCTCCCCCACCCACACTCCTTGGCCCCTCATACACATTCTCCAATATGGTCCTTTTTAAAAAAAATTTATTATTTTTTTTTTTGTGTGTGTACCATCAAATCTGATCTGACTGGTACAGGAAGAGATTGTTCCTCCTTCTTTAGCAGAGCATCTGGTGGATTCGAACCATGTACCTCTGGGATTGCAGTGCAGCTTCTTGCCACCAGGCCACCAGTGCTCCCTCTCCAATATGGTCATGTACTGTATTTGTCCTTATGGAACTGAGTTAGTTAGTTCACTTAGCTTATTAATGCTCTCTAGTCCCTCCCAAGTTAGGTAGTGATTTACAAACTCTTTGCTCCTGTGTGCTGCATAGTATTCCATCATAAGAATGTACCATAATTTCTCTTGTCAGTCCCTCTTGTCGAAGGTCTTCCTTTCTTTCTCTGATCCTTCATCTTTTTCAGCATGATGTTGTTTTCCAAGGACTCATCTCTCCTGGCAACATACCCAAAGTATATGATCATTCATGAATGGATGGGCGTACCACTTCTGAAGGGCCCTAAAAACATTCAGTATGTTCTTTCACTTTCCTAATATGTAAGGTATTAGCCTGTTAATACCAGTAACTTTTCCTGTTTTGCATGATTCAAATGACTAATATATCATTCACATTGGGCTATGTTATTTTGTCCAGCACTGTCATTGCCATCAAGTTAGGACTGACTTAGAACTGACTGTTCACTGGATCACTGAGGTGATAATTCTTAAGGGAGGAGATTGTCCTTTATCCCACGGGGCTGCTGGTGGATTTGGACCACTGGAAAGGTGTAGATTATGGGTTAACAGCACAACTCCCTAAGGGCAGTGCCACTGAGCTCCCTGTTATTGAAAACACCGTATACTATTGAAGCTAGTCAAAAGATATTGTAACAGCCACAGGGATTTGCTACAACCAAGAGGGCATACTTGTTGAATGTCTAGAAAGATGGCACTGTGTGACAGGAAGAATGCTGAATAAGGAGCTTGGAAATTTCCCTTCTGAGCTCAGCTTAACATTAACAGTGTGATTCATTAGCATTGATTTCTTTAGAATTGAAATGCTGTCTAAAAGACTATTTGTGAAAAACTATAATCGTGAAAGTGCTTTGTTAAGGTGGCTAGCTTTATTTATGCATATATTTTACACATAGAAAACATGATGCACAATGTTCCTAATAAAGATTTAAAAAAAAATATGCTCATGGTATTTGCTGAAGACATTACTTCCTTAAGAACCAAATTTGGTGCTTTTGTAAGGAGTAACTTTATATCAACTGCACCTAGGGTATTTAGGATTTTGTTTGCAATTATTTGTTACTTGAGGATGAGAGAAAGTCTTATTAATAACTTGTGAAATTCAGATGACATAATCTTGCTTGGTGAAAGTAAAGATGATTTGAAGCACTTACTTGTGAAGATCATATCTCAATAAAAAGAAAACAAAAGTCCTCATAATTAGACCAATATGCAACATCATAATTAAAAAAAAAAGAATGAAGTTGTCAAGGATTTCATTTTACTTGGTTCTATAATCATTACTCAAGGAAAAAGCAGTCAAGAAGTCAAATTAAATAGGCTTGGGGAAAATCTTTTTAACACTTTTACAGTGTTAAAAAGTAAAGGCATCAGGACTAAGGAGTATCAGACCCAAGCCTTGAACGTCATGGTAGTTCCAATCACCTCACATGGATGCAAAAACTGGAAAATAAATAAAGAGAAACAAAGAAGAATTCATGCCTTTGAATTATAGAGAAGAATATTTTCTATGTCATAAGCAGTGAGAAGAAAAACCAACTATGTCTTAGGAGTACAGCTAGACTGGTCCCTAAAGGGAAGATGGATAGACTTCATCGCATATACTTTGGAGGAAGAGACTTGATTCTAGAGAAGAAGATTATGCTTACTAAAGAGGAGGGTCATCAAGAAAGAAGAAGACCCTCAATGAGATAGATGGATACAGTGGCTGCAAAATGCGTGCAAACATAGCAATAATTGTGGTGGTGGAGCAAGGCTTGACATTATTTCATAATGCTGCATATAGGGCCACTGTGAGTTGGAATCAACTTGGCAACACTTAACAACAACTAAGTACTATTGATGTTACTATTCCTGAAAAGAACAGCTGACAAGAGTTTTGTTTAGAAATGTGACCTTTTTTGTGTGTGTGAATGACCATACCATTTTAATTGTCTTTTAATAAAACAGAATACAAATGGAATTTTTAGATAAAAACATTTTTTATTTGGGCCTTTAACTCTATTACTCGATACAGTACAGTTCTGTTACTCTTGAAGGAAGTCACTATCCGTGTCCATTGAGTTGACTCCAACTCATGGTGACACCATATGCAGTTGAGGGGAAATGTGTCCCATAATGTTTTCAATGGTAAAATTTTGGTTGATAGTATTTTCAAGAGAACTAGTCCTTAGAGAGAGACACTGTGCTGGCAAAGGTAGAAGCTCAGAGAAAGAGAAGAAGACCTTTAATGAAATGGGTTGACATAGTGACTCTAACAATGACATAACAGAGATAATGAGGATGGTATGTTGTTGTTTGTTGTTATGTGCCATTGAGTCACTTGTGACTCATAGTGACCCTATGTACAAGAGCCCTAAATGCCGTTCTATCCTGTGCCAACCTAGCCATCTCAAAAACACTCATTCCCACCACTCCACTCACAGAATTGATCCATCTCATCGAGGATCTTCCTCTCCTGTGCCATCTCCCCACTCTCCCAAACATGATGTCCCTCTCCAAGGACCAGTCCCTCCTTGCAACATGCCCAAAGTATGTCAGATGAAGCATCAGAATCCTTGACTCCAAGGAGCATTCTGACTTCACCCTCCCCAGGACAAACCTGTTTGTTCTCTTAGCAGTCAGTGGTATATTCAACACTCTTCTCCAGCACCACAGCTCAAAGGCATCAATTTTCTTCTATCATCCCTATTCACTGTCCAACTCTCCGATGCGTAGCACGTAATTGCAAAGATTATAGCCTGGGTCAGGCGCACCTTAGTCTCCAGCCTGACATTGTTGCTCTTTAGTACTCTTGAGAGGTCCCTCACAGCTGACTTTCCCAAGTGCAATTCATCTTCTGATTTCCTGGCTGCTGTTACCAAGAGTGTTGACTGTGGAGCCAAGTAAACTAAAACTGTTAACTATCTCAATCTCTTCACCATCCATACGGATGCTGCCCATTGGCCCAGTGGTGAGAATCTTTGTTTTCTTGATGTTGAGCTTCAATCCATACTCAAGACTGCAGTCCTTGAGGATTGTATAGGACAGGGCAAAATTCAGATCTGTTGTTCATAGAGTTGTCATGAGCCATAGTCAACATGATGGAGCCTAACAACAATGGTACTGCCAGGACTATGTTCTAAGGTGTCTCTTGGTGGACTAGAGCCTCTAGCCTTATAGTTAGAAGCAGATATATTAACTATTTGCACAACTCGGGAGCTCTAGAACCTGGCTACCAAATGACAGAACTCATTGCCCTATGTTGATGACCCTACAGTACACTGAATGGCCCCATAGAACTGAATATTACAGGCCCATGAGTTTCCAAGGTTGTCATTTTTATAGAAGTGGACTACCACAGTTTATCTCATGGAGTGGCTGGTGGATTTCAACTCCTGACCTTTCTGTGAGCAGCCAAGCACTTAACTATTGGGCTACCAGGGTTCAAGTACCTGACCAATTTGGTGAAAAGTAAAAACAGACCCAGGTTCTCCTTCAATTCCTGCTACTGACTGAGAAATTAAGAAAATTGGCCCAAACCTCACATCAATGTTAAGATATTAATTAGGTTCTACCTGGTTTCCAATCCTGTGCTTGTTCCCCTGGACCACCTGTCAAGGGCAGTAGGTATGAGATTTATTGTGACTTCCATCAAAAAGTATAAGACAAAGTCATAAAATATACTATTACATATATCTTACTTTACAAGAAAGCTGGACAATCCCCTGTGTGTTTAACTGCATCTGAAAGCCTGCTAGAGGATCAGCTATGGATTAGTTCTGACTCAACAGCACACAACAACAACACATCCTATTTTATTTTTATTTTACTTTATCCATGAATTATATGATCCTAACTGTGCATTAGCTTGGAAGGAGGAGTGGCGTCCACTTTTGTAATAGCTTGCCTCTGGAAACCCTATGAACCTGGATAAAGGATGAAAGTCACGCAAGCGTAGAGGACTCGCCTTCATAGGGTCGCTATGAGTCACCTGCAACTTGACATCACTTAACAACAACAACAACAACTGTGCATTGTTATTAATAACCAAATTACTAGTGGAATTTGAAGTGAAAGCTTTTACCTTCATGGAAGGAAAAGCATAGTTTTGCAGCCAGAGTTCAGTGAATATATATCTTGAAATTATCTTTTGATTAAGTGAGAGATATTGTAAAGTGTTGAAAAGATAAGTTTTAATTACAGCAGAGTATCTCAAGGACAAGTAAGGCACTGATTGCTTTAGTTCTTTGCTGTCCAAGTGACAACAGGCATTCTGATGGCTTTTAGTGCTATCAGAGGTTGTGAGGAAGGGATGAGAATAGGGCAAGGTTCAGGTCTCCTGTTTATAGTTTCCACGAGTTGTAGTGGGCTCCATGGTTCAATAACGACAACCTGGTTTTCATGTTTAAGTTTTAGTGCCTTAAAAAAAAAATAGCAGTTCTCAACTTCTCCTTCCAACAGCGTATTATGCATGGCCTCAAACTTGGATTTAGACGTTACCCTGAGGAAAGGGACTCAGAGTTAAGTCATATTAGCATGCAAAATCTGAAGTGTCCCACCCTGGAGCAGCTGCTTACAGAATCTCCAAATTGTACCCTGATTGCCCTCTCCTGGTTGGTTGGAAGAACAGCTAAAAGAGCAACCCCGAGTTTTGGCCTTGAATATTCTTTGACAAATTTGTATTTAATAAAATTGGAAATGACTAAGGAATCAAAGAGGAGAAATATTAAGGCTGAATAGTTTTCACTTGTAACTTCCCAGGGTAAATATAAATCCACACTAAGCAGGTTCTTTATAAGGGCAACCTGACGTAGGACGAAAGCTTTGCACTGCAGCCCTTGGAGAAGCAGAGTTGTCCCACAGCTACCTCCTGGGAGTGGCCACAGCCCATCGGAAGAGGGTTAGCTTGAGTTCGTGAGCTCTAAGACAGGACGCTGGTTGCTGGGGAACCAGTATTGCATTTGTTTTGTTTTACCAAGGACACACTTCATGCCCCAGTGCCCTTTTGACCGCTCCAATGGCAATTTCAAAGGCAGAAAGCAGGCTAAAGTTGGTAAATAGAAGTAGATAAAGATCTGTGTTTTAGTTTTTAATATATAGCAGGACACTCCACCATCCCCCCAGTATTACTGATTGAACTCAAGCTTTGCCTCTGGTTCAGATCTGTGACCTTTACAAAGATTTCATTCACTAGGAACAAGTTAGCCTTGAGATTTTCTTATCTTCTGTTTAGCATCATTTCCAGAGTCCCAGTGCAGACTTGATATATCATGATAGTATAGCATGTACTTGATCTTGAATTTCTTCACCCAGATTGAAAAGGAAGAGAGACTTCTTTTGTCTTATTTTGGGTTTTTTGTTGTGGTTTTTTTTTCTCTTCTCTATTTGGGAGAGAAAAAGAGATGAGTGGGTGCTTTGATCTCAGAACACCTGAGACCTGGATCCACCAGAGAAGTGTCAGAATCAATTAGTAGAACGAGGAAGGGAGGTGAATATCATTGGTTGAATATCATTCCTCTCCCTAATTCATGTATGTCTGAATTTAAGAATATGATTCTACTTAGAATTAGGGTCTCTTAAGATTTTAATTAGCTAAAATGAGATCATACTGTTTTAAGATGAGCTGTGTCCAGTGCTGGCATCCCTAAAAGGAGTAACAGAGTCACGGAAAGAAGTACATGTGTCCTCAGAGGCAAAACCTGGAGTGCTGTAGCTACAATGTAAGAAACTTCTGGCAACCACCAGAAGCCAAGAAGAGTCAAGGAAGAGTTCTTCTCTAGAAACTTCCATGGAAGCATGACCATTTGGGTCTTCTAAGCTTCAGAACTGCAAGAGAATACATTTACATTACATCAAACTGTCCTGTTATAGTATTTTTACAGTAGCACGAGGCAAATACTAGAACTGCTGCATCTGAATGCTGACGACAAACTGCTTGTATGTTCCTGACCTCAGGCACTGGAATTCTTGGACTAATGTGATAGCATCAAGTTGTGCTATATATCAAAAATGGCCATTTGGCCCCAATATCTGCTGGAAGCAACTAGACAAAACTCCAAAACTCATAATCCTGGAGGCAGAGGGAGAATTCTATACTTACTTATTCCTTACTGAATAGAAACCATGAGAAAAAGAACTAGTTGGATACAGTTTGAATTCAAGTGGTTTTACGCACCTTGGTACCAGACTCCTTAGCTTGGTCCAGAGAGCCTCTCTCACACTCACAGGCAGCATCTACAGCACCATGCATTCTCCCTTTCATCGGACTATTTTGCTCCCTGCACATATCACATTTTTTTCTGTGAGACCTTTTTGCTCTAAGAGGGAATGCTCTTTTCTTTATTGACACTTATTTACCTTTCAGATTCTTCCAGTCATATACAGAACCCCAGCTCAATACTATCAATTCCTAATCACAGTTGCCCTTCATCAGGGTTCCAAAGTTGTAAATATTTAGGGGAAGAGATTAGGGTATTAAAATCCTTGACCTTTGGACTAACAACGCAATATGTAATGCACTACGCCAATTTCTTTATTTAAGCATATACCTAAACACACACACATTTTTGGTCTCACTTCCACCAAGAAGTATTCTTACATCCTTCTCCTCTAAATCTAATTTAGACAGGTTTTACCTGGGCTTCCTTCGCAGCCTATGCTTATTTCTAAAACTCATTGTTCTGCATCAACTTTAGGAAACTCTGGTGAAGAGGTGCGTCGCTAATCCAAAGGCAGGCACTTTGAATCCACCAGGTGCTTCTAAGACAGAAAGGCACTCTCCTCCTGAGTAATTTACTGCCTCTGAAAACCGACTGACATCGTTCTGTTTGAGAGCACAAAACAACAATATCTTAACTATATGCTTACTTAAAGCTCTCCTGTTTATCTAGGAGACTACAAGCAGGTGGGGGTCCTGATCACCTTTATAATCACATCCCACAAAGTGCTTTACTTGCCCTAAGAATCCCTCAGAGCTACTACCTGAGATATTCACTTGGTGATAATTTTTTCACAGTCAGAGGCAACCCTCTGGGCACTGCCATAGGGAAATGTCAAGATTCTATAAGCTCTCAGGTCAACTATCATCATCAAATTATCATTTTCTTTTTTCAAATCTCCACTAATGTATAATTTATAAAATATATAATGATATAGAGATATATATAATGAGATATATGTATATATAATGAGAGATATATATAATGAGAGATATATATATAATGAGGTAGATATATAGAGATAGATATATAATGAGGTAGATATATAATGAGATAGATATATAATGAGAGAGATATATAATGAGGTAGATATATAATGAGGTAGATATGTAATGAGGTAGATATGTAATGAGATAGATATATAATGATATATATATAATGATATATATATAATGATATATATATATATATAATCTCACCTGTCCTGAAGCAAGCTGGCATATTGTTTTCAACATAAACCAATATGTTTAAGTATGTTATATTGCAAAAATAACGTGTCAAAATTTTGGTGACAGAATGCAGAGCAGTAGACAATGTGGGGGACTTTGACTCAGCTGGGACCTGACACTTCCTGGTGGCTTTCCTACTGTTTTGCCTCATTATTTACTCACCACAGCGCCTGTTGTTGTTGTGTATTGTGGAGTCAGACTGACTCATAGGTGAACCTTGTAGTAGGTTTTCAGAGGCAGTTTAATTGCTTGGGTGGAAATTGTCCATCTTTATCCCGCGAAGGAGCAGCTGGTGGATTCGAACCACATGCCTTTGGGATAGCAGCACAGCTCCTTATCCCTTGCCCACTAGAGCTCCCTAGAGCTCCTGAGAAGTTGCATTTATATTTCCTAGTTTTGTAGAGAATAATGTTGTTTTTGTTATCTTTCCACGTTTATCCATTTAGTAAGTGGCTACAAGAATTAACAATTTAAAAATATTCTTTAACATGGAACTCTCCTCTTAACTCTAGGCTTTAAATTTCTAAGTAACAGATGTCTAAAGAATGTTAAACTTCATGACACAGTTAACAAGGCCCCCAAATAATTCTGGTTAATGGGATAATTCCTCCTTGTCCTATGGTCTTAATAGCAGAAAATGCCAGCACCTTCTTCGATGTTAGACTTGTTTCCTCTCATTTACTGTCATCAGTAATTGGAATCTACTCCACAGTGGGTTTTGTTTGATCTCTGAATACCTAGAAGTATGGCTGACAAATAAAAATTCAACAAATATTGAAAAACATGCAGGTCTGAACTGAGACACAAATGGATATTTGCACACCAGTGTTTGTAGCAGCATTAACCACACACATAAGAATATGGAAACAGCCCAAATGTCCATCAACAAGCAAATGGATTGAGAAATTGTGGTACGTTCACATGATGGAACACTACACAGCACTCAGGAGCAACAATTTAAAACAATACTACATAACATGGGAAAGACTGGAGAGCATTATTCTATGGGAATTAACTCAGTCTCATAAAGACAAAACTGTGTAAGACCATTGTAAAAATAGAAGCATAACTAGTAAGATGTGTATGAAAGTCAAGGGAGGAAGAAAAAGGGATGATGAGGGTAGGCAGGAGGAAATCATGGGGTCCCAGAATTTGGTGGGCAGCAAGAGGAGGCAGAAATTAAGAAAAATCCAGTGGGGACCTGAAAAGATAGGACCAGGGGGGACATAGATCAACAGTGATTAAGTTTATAAAATATAATATATAGAAATGATTGTGTGAAATACAATGTGAATGAAGAAATGTGTGAAACACAGTGTATGTGAATTTTGTATGCAAACCAATATAATTTCTTTAAAAAAATATAAGATGGAGTTTGTAAAGCTAAGATTAGACTATCAGAAGGTAGTAAACAAGTGAGTTTTAGACAGGCAAGCCTAAAAGGAGAAAAATATGTTTATATGAAAGAGAACTTACAAGGCTATGATGCTAATCTAAGCTGGAATACCTCAACGATGATTGGTTACACCTTGACATTGTTTACCAACATTTACCAAAGTTGATTGGAATGATTCTGATTGGTTATACCCTGTAGGGACGGATACCTGGAATAAGGTATTCACACTAAGCTCTCTGGGCTGAAAGCCTTGCTGTTGAGGTCTCCTGCTCCCTATAGTTCTGCTGGATTTCACAATGAACTTGGTCCACCCAGGTGAGCGCTTTGCTTATCTTGAACACTGGCTATTAATTATAATCAATTATAGATAATTATTCAGAGATATTAACCTCCATAAAATAGTTTAACAATTTAAATACCTAACATGAGTAATAGAGTCAAAAGAGGAGGAAAAACAAAAGAAAAAGTGAGGAAAGTGGCAGAAAGATTTGTCCAATTTATCTACATATAATACATCTATCTGTCTTGGAGAGGGTGACAGTTTCTCCTTGGAGGCTAGGATTTTGAAGCTCTGTCTCACATACTTTGGGCATGTGGCCAGAACGGACCTGTCCTTGGAGAAGGACATCATGCTCAGAAGAGTGGAGGGGCAGTGTGGGAGAAGACCCTGGATGAGATGGATTGATACAGCAACTAGGGAAATGGGGTAGGTGTGTTGGAGTCGGTGAGTCTGGCTCAGGAGAGGGCAAGCTTCAAAGCTGATGTATCTAGGGTCGCTATGAGTCGCGGGCGACTCAATGGCACGTAATAGTAACAACTACAAATCTACTGTGTACCATCAAGTCAGAATCAACCCATCATTGATATTCCAGTGGGTTTTCAGACACAGTAAATGGCAAGGGAAGATACTGCCTCTCTTTGTCCCATGGAGCCACTGGTGGATTCAAACCACACACCTTTGTGTTGGCAGCACAATCCTTTACTATTAAACTATACAAACAAATACCACATAGGATCTAATGGATCTGGTGATATGGAAATGTCTGAAAGAAAAATACTCCTTGTTGGCTGGCCATCTCTCTTCCTTGATGCCACTGATGGATTCACATTGCTTCAGACATAAGACATTTTGGCTGGAAGTGAAATACTTGGTGGACCAAACCACTAGAGTTGGGCTCGTTTGGGAAGTCTTTATTTTTCTACTCTGTTCTAGTAAGGCATCTTGTTGTTTTTTTGTTTTTACATTATTAGTTACTAGAATCTTAGTCAATTTTGCCCTGATACTCTAGAGTGAAATAGTTCTCTTTTGGGGTTAATGGCATTAAAAATTATATAGACACTGAATTTTTTAATAACAGTGCCCAGAAGTGATAAAGTACCTGAAGTAAATATAACACTCCTGATAGGGGACTCGGAAGAGAACACTGTAGATGATGGAGGGGGATATTAGTAAGTGCAGGAGTATTCAAACACATAGCAGAGCTCTAAAGACTTGACATCCTGGGTTTCCAGCCTACAAAACTGGTTCAACTGTCTAATCAACATTTATTTGTCTTCAGACACTGTTTTAATGTCTCTATAGTCAAGCAGGTTGCTATAAAGTATGTTTACTGGGAAAGGAATTGTATCTTTCCTGAACTAGCATTTGTCTTTTATAACTTTATTTTTCTTAGTCATGTGTAAACTGTACCTCAAGTTATCTGTTTACTAGTAACTGTATGTTAACTATTCTTTTGAACATAACTTTGAATTAATAACAGTAACATGTTAAGTAGAAAATACCTAGGTATAGAAGCCAGTAACCATCCTTAGACATGGAGGCAGTTTTTGAGAGAATTCCCTCTGAATAATGCAATCCGTCTGTCTTATTGGCAAGTGACTACAGAAAGGATCTCTTGTGTTCATTAACATAGTCAAGGAATGGTCACTGAAAGTAAAAAGAGATCAACACACAGACATAAAAAGTAACTAATAACTTAAAAAAAGTAATAACTAAAACAAATAAGAAAAAAGTAGAGAGAGCAACACTGTGAAATAATAAGCAACAAATAAGCTAAAGATTTCTATATTTTATTGATGTTCTAATTAAGGATAATGAGAGACTGAAGATGTAAAACTGTTGTTTGTTGTGTTGTTATGTGCCGTCGAGT
>NW_006399753.1:21653127-21654313 GCF_000299155.1 Elephantulus edwardii
GGGAGGCTGGACTCTATGAGGAGAAATGTGGGGTCAAGATTGGTGATTGGTGGATGTAAAACTACTTAATATTAATTGTAACAGTATGAAGTTCTGTTTGGTACCTTATGAAAATCTATCTTTTGCAAGAAGGGAAACAACTACAGTTAAAAGGTACAGTCAAGATTCAGTAGGTTTCTAGAAGTTCACATATTGTTGAATGTTAAATCTATGCATATCTGTAATGATCAAGTCAGGACCCCGGGGCCTTGGAACATGGAGTGAGGACATTTGGGTGGGTGCTCCCAGATGCTGTGGTTTTCCAGACTGGAACCTTCAAACTGGAGAGGCAGCTGGTATCTGCCTTTTAAGAGCTGGTACTTTTCCCCATTTAGAGGCTTTTCCCCCCAGAGGCAATAGATGTTTCCCCTTAGGACATGTCCCTTTATTTTGTCTGGCTGTCCCAGCTGAAATCCCAAGCTAGCCCTGCTGTATACACCCAGGGGTTAATAAGAGAAGAGGTTAAACTCCAGCAGAGTTGCAAAATACAATTAGCATAAACCAACAGTAGCTGAGGGACATGCCAATGGGATTGGGTTTTAGGGATGCTGGATCAAGTATATTAGACTATAAAGCTGGTTAAGAACTTATGAACCACAGTGGATACTGCAACTCCCAGTTGAATTGCCAAATAGGAATGTGAAAGAGAAATTTTTAAATGAGCACATGGGTAATGTGGGCCAGAAGGCTTGCTAACATGTTGCATTCCAGAGGAAGGCCTAAAGGGTACAGGATTCGCTAACAGCTGTCGTAATCTCATGCTTGAGGTCTGCCAGTGCCCCTGAGAAGGCTGATAGATCTATAAAGGGCACGACTAAAGGTAGGAGAGAAAATTAAGAGTTTATCCCATAAAAAGCAATGCAGATAAAGGGAGCTCTAGTGGCCTACAAGAAGCTGCACTGCAATTCCAGAGGTATGCGGTTCAAATCCACCAGATGCTCAGCTGGAGAAGGAATGGCAATCTCCTCCAGTACCAGTCACCAGTCAGATCCAATTTGACAGTACACACACACACACACACACACACACAATTATTGTTGTTATGTGCCGTCAAGTCGCTTGCGACTCATAGTGACCCTATGTACAACAGCCCTAAACTCTGCTCTGTCCTGTGCCAATTGCACCGTCTCTGATACACCCATCCCGA
>NW_006399753.1:21654973-21699135 GCF_000299155.1 Elephantulus edwardii
AGGTCGATGGCACATAACAACAACAACAACTGACTTGAACACAAGAGTACAGTGTGGTTAATATGCATCAATTCTTCATCAAGAATCTAGATTGTGCCTCAATTCTTTAATTCATCAAGAATCTATATTGTGCCTGCTATGCATTATATCTTAGTCTAGGTGTACTGCTATGATGCTGGAAGCTGTTACCAGAATTTCAAATTCTAACAGAGTCATCCATGGTGGACAGATTTTAGTGGAGGTTCTAGATTAAGACAGATTAGGAAACAAGCGTGGTGATATGCTTCTGAAAATTAATCAATGAAACCCTATAGATTAAATAAATATTGTCTGATCTAGCACAAATAAAAGAATCATGGTGCCTCAGAGGTTAACAGTTTGGCTGCTAACTGGTCATAGGTTTGAATCCACTAGCTGCTTCATGGGAGACAAATGTGTTCATTTGCTTCCAAAGACTAAAAGTCTCAGAAATCCTGAGTCTGTTGTGCTTTGTTCTAATGGGTGGTGACGAGTCAGAATCTATGGTCAAAAAGATGACACCCACCTAACAACGCTATTGACCATCCTGTCGAAAGTTCTTGGGAGAGAGCAGGGGGGAGAATCACGGGGAGGTTCCATAATTTGTGTTAAAGAAAAGATGCGAAGTCTGGGAGCACATAGGCAAATACAGAAATTAAGAGCTGAGATGTGGAGACAAACTGCCGTGGTTGAAACTGCAGCTCCACTCCTCTCTAGAACTGGTGATTCTGGCTGTTTCTTCGTGTCTGTGCATCAGTTCTCTCATCTTTGAGACAGGATGTTGTTGTTGTTAAGTGTTGCTGAGCCAACTGTAACTCACAATGACCCTATGAACAATGGATCTGAGCGTTTCTGTATCCTGTGCCATCCTGACTGTCTGACACACATACTCAAGCTCACTGACACACTCACTGTGTCCAGCCATCTCACTGAGGAATAGCAGTCACTCCACAGGATTATTATTAGAATTAAATGGGTTAATATTTAAATGGGTTAATACTTAAACTAATTATTAGGAATGAGTTTAAATATTATGGAACAGTGCCTGGTATAAATGAAGCATCATATAAATATCTTTTGAAAAGAAAATAAATAGAATATAACACCCATTTAATCTTTCTTTGGAATACGGTTTCTAAAGACTTACATCATTCCCCTTCATCAAGGCAAATGTCATTTACTCTGGGAGACTTTCAGATTACAGAGTTCAGAATAGAACTCTTTTATGGAAGTCTAGAAAGTCTAAATCTGTCAAGTTTATATCACACTTTTAACTGAATTTCAAAGCAAACTGTACAAAAAATAGATGACTAAAAATTATCAAATGGATACTTACATAGATAATGAGGACAGTCAGTAAACAGAACACGTGTTATTAGAGTCATAACACTTACAAAATAAATTTCTCTTCTGCACAGAGTAACCAGATTTGAAGACCAACCAACACTTTCTCATTTTTATAGATAAAATATAAAAGAAATTATTAAATGCCATATTTTTTGTTCAAGTGCTTTGTCACTCAATTCACAAATCTAGAATGCAATCAATCTACAAATCTAAATATTCACAGTTAGATGAGTTTTAAGCTTGGTTCTTAATGATCCAGAAGTAATCCATTCACACAAGTGCCACCAAAGAAGTTTAATAAAACCATTTAATTTATGCCACCAAACATGGATCTGCTATAGCTTGAAAACAAAAATAAAACCTTGCAAATAAATTTAGAAGCCTAACTTTAAATAATTCCAACTGGAATGGACTATATATTCTTATGGCACATTTATAACTTTGTAATGTAATATTGCTAATACAGGTTTAGTCTGTGGTGTGGAGTTAAAAATACCAAGAAAGTAGGATATTATACAAAAGATATGGCATGAGGACAGAGTCATAAGACGGATTTCTTCAAGTCACATACAGAAACATCTTTGACCTTTAAAACCATACCACAAATAAAGCTATGGTTTCATTTTCCTTTTTTAGGGAAATAGCCAGCATAATAATGATGCTACTTATTCATAGTTGTTATATTTTCAATTTAGCTAAAAAGTAAAGAGGTGAAGGACTGTAGTAACCAAAAGACCCTCTTTTCCTGAGACAAACCTCATTGGATAGGGAGCAAGAACTTTTGCTTGGGCAATATACAATCACTGGGGCTGTCTTGTAATCCTATTCAAGCTACTTGGCACCTTTCTATGACCAGCATCCCAACACTCAAACTATTTACCAATACGTTAGAACGGACCCTCCACTGGATTGCCAGGGTCTGTATATATGGATTAGAATACTTTCCTGTGTTGTTTGTCCCCAGTCTGTGCTTATGCCAGCTGTTCTGTATTTGATGCAAATGAAAAGGCAACATTGATGTCCCAGGCTATTTATCAAAATATGTAAGAACCCCTAACCTTAAACTATATTTAATACTCTATTAAAATTTAACTTAGAAAGTAATGCAAAATAATCAGAAGTAAAAAAGTTAACTCTTCAGGAAGTTCTAAAAAGATTCACATATCCACACAGATATTTGTATATTCATGCATAAGAGCAAGCAACTGTATACTGAAGCATAAATAAGTCCAAAGACAGACATAAGGAGCGAGATTCCAGCGCCAGTGAATTGGGGTCTCAAGGCTTTCTAAAGGAAATCTGATGACAGTCTTGTTCTGTAGCTAGGCTGTTGGGTAAACTGAACAACTAGGGTTCACGTCATACATTATTTTTTCCTTCATCCAAGCCTGTTGATGTCTTTTGAGAAACTATGTGCTCCATTCAAAGGCAAGCATTTAACCACTAACATAAAGGCAATGTGATTATTGCATAAAGAAACTATTATTATGTGGCTTACTGAATTGGTTTTATAACTTTCATGACTGGTTGAATGAAATACAAAGCACATAACTAGGATTTGACTGAAGAGGTCATCGGCCACATCGAGGCTGCTGCTTGATTTGGTGAATAAAACGTGACTGGTTCATATGCGTGCTCCTTGGTGGATATGCTGTCCATGGTTGATCATGCTATAATGGCAATGATTGAGTTGAGAGACTATGATAGAGAAGTGGCCTTCAAAGATTAAAATCTTTACTATCAGGCCCTTATCATAGGAGGTGTCAGCTTATGCCTGTTTTATAAAAAAAAAAAAGATTCATTCGGTGGAAGTCTATGTGAAGTGAGGGCTAAGAAAACTTTAGTCATCTGTTAAAATTAAGGTGCAGGTGACTTATCAACCATCCAGGAAGAGTAATACTTTTTCATGAAAAAGAATTGCTTATTTT
Organism: Elephantulus edwardii; assembly: GCF_000299155.1. Classification (NCBI taxonomy): domain Eukaryota; kingdom Metazoa; phylum Chordata; class Mammalia; order Macroscelidea; family Macroscelididae; genus Elephantulus; species Elephantulus edwardii. The sequence goes on from NW_006399753.1 coordinate 21,658,267, forward strand.
ATGGAAGTGATGAGTAATTTTCTTGAAAAATGAGCAAACACACACACAGATGTAGGTAGAATTGAAATGTGAGATGAAAGGCCATTTCTCTGTTTAGCATCATCATAAAATAAGATTCCATCCACGAAATGAACTAACACTTGCACTCAGATTCTCTCTTTATATTTAAAAAATACTTCCGGAACGGTGCCATAGCTGGATGAATGGGATCCAAGTTGATCACACACATGACGTACATAAATGGAGGGACAGAGACAGTTTCTGAGGAGTGTTACGGTCGCCATCTTCGAAAAGCCAGGGCCAAACTGCAACCATAACAAGCTGTCGTCACAAAGGCAAAAATCTAAGAAAGAAAAGGGGGGGAAATCACATCAGATTTACGAGACTAAGAAAACCACCATCGTAAGGAATACTATTGGAAGGTTGTCCAGGCCACTGAGAGTACGTCATACTGATGGACATGCTTGAGTCATCTTGTTTGGATGGTCTACTGTTTCAATCCCTCTTCTCACACAGTCTCTCCTTGAGCCTCTAATCACTTTCTCATTTGCAGAGACAACACTGTTGTCTGCTCACATATGGCTCACTTGTTGGTTTTTGTGAGAAGTCCAGCCACTGGATTAACAGATTCATCATGAGGTCTTTATTCACATAGTGACCTCAAAGTCGTCAATGAGAACAGCTATCAGAATCTAAGGAACTATCAAACCAGTTCTATGACAATAGAAAGTGATTTCACAGCTGAACAAATCGGGGGGAGCCTGGTAACCCCCAGGGCTGGGTTTGTGTTCTGCCCTGCACTCCTGCTTTTTTTTTTTTTATTCAGTGAGGATTTCTTTTGCTCCAACTATGTGTCCCCACATCACATCTAGTTGTATATAAGTAAATACAGATATTGGCTCACTGTTTGGGGGTTTATGATCCCTAGGAAAAGATAAGACCATTCAGTTTATATGATAAAACATTATGCTTCAGTGCAAGGTTTATTAACTAGGGCTACAAGAGAGATCATCAGATTGACTGAGAGGCAGTTTTCACGGTTTACTATTCTCTGCTATTCTCTGTTCTATGCCTTCTGATCATTTCTCCAGTCTGGAATGTGTCCCCTGAAACAGAATGAGCACTTTGGGCATCTATTATTAGTGAAAAGGATATTTCCACTTTCTCAGCTATGTTCAAACAAAAAGGATGTATATATAATTAATATAATATAGTGAAATATAAAAAAAATAATATAGTGAAATAGAAGAAATATAAAAATACAAATATAATGTCATAAATGAATAGCTTATGCATTTAAGTGCTATTAAAACGAAAAAATCAGATTTACATACTTTGGATTGTATGGCTGGAATAGGGCTCAGTGAAGAATGCACAGGATAAATTGATTTACTGAGATAGAAAATTGGCTTCACAGGTGAAATTGAAGAATACCACGGACAGAAAAGGGACAATCATACTGGGAGGAACTGGACTGTTGGGCCTTTAGGGAAAGGAAATTACCATGTAAAGAATTTTAAAATTAATCTCTTTAAAAAGAGACCAAATATTTTCTTTAAAATACCATATCCATGCCAAACAACAAACTCACTCCAGTAAATGAATTGAGAAGGATAAATACAGTTCAAAAATATGCCCTATAGTACAACAATGAATGAATGGAAACCCAAAATCTCTGTAAATGTTCATCAAAATTAATAACATTTAATAATAATAAAAAAAAAATATGCCCTCGGCGAGCTCTGGTGGCCTAGTGGCAAGAAGCTGCACTGCAATCCTAGAGGTACCTGGTTCGAATCCACCAGATGCTCTGCTGGAGAAGGAGGAAAAATCTCCTGTACCAGTCGGATCTGATTTGACGGTGGTACACGCACACAAAATAATAAAAATATAAAAAAAAATATGCTCTCAAACGGACTTTCCTCCATGGCAGGAACGGAAGCATGTTCACCCCTGCCTCCTGACATCCAGCAAATAACCTTGCACACGGTGGGCCCTCTGTAAATATTCAATGAATTAAATGAATTCTAAGGAGGCACTGAACAATGAAGGACACAGAAACACATCTCTCTTACAATGTCTGAAGTTACAAGAAGAGAAAAGCATAATTAATCCCTTCTACAGAGGAGTCTTTGCTGCGCCAACTCTCATCCCAAAGTCCACTTTTCTCTCTTCATCAAAACGCTTCTACACTGCTATAGAAATATTACGACACAGACTATTGTGCTGAGTCATCCACAGGAATTGTTTTTATTCTGCCTGGACTAATCTGTTTGGCGGACTCTAACTCATCAGAGATAAGAAGTGTAAAGACAATGCCAACAGGTCCTTTTAACTAACACTTCCAATCTGTAAACTAGCCAAATGAATACCTTCAAATTGCTACGATCTTACATGAATGCCAACCTCTTTGGGACGTAGTCTCACCATCTGCAAAAGTGAGGGAAATAACACTCCTTTCCCCATATGCTGAATGTACACGTTGAAAGCAATGAGCTTTATAGCTAATCACTGTCATTACTGTTGCCTAGGGAGCTTCTCAGAGGCCTTGACAATGGCGGGTGTCTTGCACTCATGTGGTACTCACTGTAGCTGCCACGTTTATGTTGTACTTGTTATCATCCAGAAGTGGCTGTATGGCGGTGGTTGTATTACAATGCAGATCGTGCAGAGATGTGGCTGCTGCTTCCAGTAAAAAGGCTCCGAAGTAGAAGACAAACACAATAAAGTGGTAAGCAAAATCCTGAAATGAGAGGAGAAATCTCGAATTAGAGACGCAGGTTTTCATTTCTGCTCTTTATTTCAAACAGTGTAGGCTCAAGAAGATCCAAGCATTCAATCAAAACATTTTTATTTCAGAGTTGCCATTTATTTTTGCCACTTTAGAAATGTCTACAAGTGCACACCCATGTTTATTGCTGCTTTGCTCACAATAGCAAGGAGTTGGAAACAACCTAAGTGCCCATCAACAAACAAATGGACAGCGAAGCTGTGGTATATTCACACAATGGAATACTACGCTGCATTGAAAAACAAGGAACTCATGCAATATTATTCAAAATGGGTAATCCTGGAGGACATTATGCTGAGTGAAATATCTCAGTCACAAAAGGACAAATACTGCATGGTGCCACTGTTATAAAACAGGACTGACATAGGGGTTGGGGAGAGACTGAGAAAAATAGGTTCAATAATGTATACTGCATTGAAACAGATGAGGGAGAAAACTGTTTAAAAGGGATATGTGATTAGGTATTTTTGTCATGACAGGAGTCCAGAGCAAAGGCTACATGGTGGAATGGACCTGGGGGAGGGTTTGTAAAACAATGAAAGATTTTTTCTTCTACTTCGTGATGGGAAAGTCTGCCATTAGGGACCTCTCAAACGTACTCAGGAGCAACAGTGTCTCTCTGGAGACTAAGGTGCGCCTGATACAGGTCATGGTATTTGCAATCGCTTGTTATGCATCAGAGAGTTGGACAATGACTAGGGAGGACAGAAGGAGAGTGGATGCTTTTGAGCTGTGGTGCTGGAGAAGGGTACTGAATGAATGTACCCTGGACTGCCAGGAAAACAAACAGATCCATCTTGGAGAGGATTAAACCAAGCTGCTCCTTGGAGGCAAGGATTCTGGGGCTTCGTCTGACATACTTTGGACATGTTGCCAGGAGGGACGGGTCCTTGGAGAGGGACATCATGCTTGGGAGGGTGGAGGGACAGCGCAGGAGGGGAAGACCCTCTATGAGATGGATTGATTCGGTGACTGGGGTAATCGGGATGGGTGTGTCAGAGGCGGTGCGGTTGGCGCAGGATAGAGCAGGGTTTAGAGCTGTTGTGCATAGGGTTGCTATGAGTCGGAAACGACTCGATGGCACATAACAACAACAACAACAACTTTTCCAAGAGGGTAGTGTACTAGGGGGGAGGGTTGGGAGGGGAGAAAAGTGCAACAATGAATGAATGGAAATCCAAAGTCTCTGTAGATTTTTACTGAAATTAATAATAAATTTAAATAATTTTTTTAAATGTAGGAATAAAAAAAGAAATGTCTACCAGCCCCTCTGTGAGAGAATGACAGGCTATTGCCCCCTCACCCTAAACATACACCCCACACACACACATACACACACCCCACACACACACCCATAAACATACACAGCCTTGGTCATCACGAGTCAGATCAAGTCAAGGACAATGTGTCTGGGTTAGAATCCAAGTGAAAATCAGCAAACCCATTTTAACTGGCAAACCTGACATAGAAAATTTAATAAACACACATACATGTTGTCATTGAGTTGACTGTGACTCCGTGTGTGTCAGAGGAGAACTGGGCTCCCTAGGGTTTTTACTGCTTAATTTCTGAGACCTACATCTCCAGACCTTTCTACCAAATTTGAGTAGCAACGGAGAGCATGTACACCACCCCTGGGTGTGGTACCGCCCAGGGGACTCCGGAGCTTTGTAATAAAATATATAGCTAACTTCAGTTTGTAGTACCATAGAGATATACTAATAGAAAAGGATTAATGTCTACTGCCCTTAAAATTTAAGTAAAATTGAGTTTAAATTACAGTTTATATAATGAATACATACATTTTATAGTTACTAATTTTTTTTTTCAGTTTTTATTTACATCAATCAGTTCATCATCCCATTCATGTAGAGATACTGTTGGGTTAGAAAAGTCACACAATACACTGGCCACGTTGACAAAAGTACAGAAACCTAGGCCCCTTCAGGTTACTTTGTATGCTGCTGGCATTCTGTGAAATATAACTAGTAAAATTCAGCCGGTCTTAACGTGAATTAATGTCCCCAAAACACACTGCTGTTTCAGTGAACAACTCCCACAGATGAGGCCCTTTCCATTCATTACTTCTCACCCTTACAACCACCATTTATTATCCTTCTTTTACAAACAAGGAAATGTCTTGTTTGTAAAATGACTGTCCCCAGGCCACACACAGTTTAACTTTCAGAGAAACAACTCAAACCCACACAGGTCTGCCTGGCTTCAAAGTCCACTTTCTTTCCTCTCTTGTCAAACAGCTTAGAGTACTGATATAGCAGGATTAGAACACAAACACCACATTGCCTTTGTAAATGTCCACGGTAAAAACAACGTCTCAAGAATTGTTCTGTTATGTCAGTAATAACCCACTGGACTGATGGATCCTAACCAGGGGGCACAACACTAACAAAACAATTTCTATTGATACTTCACACCTCTCATCTGTAAGGTGAAGCATCAGTGCATAATGGAAAGAGAAAACAGTAACTGAGAACCGTTACATATGCTGGCCGCACACCTAATCTATAGGAGAAAAGCTGTGGTCGTGAACAGATGCTAACGGATGATGGCTGTAATCGGAATTAAAATGTCACCACTTTGGGGATTAAATAGGATACAGCTGGGTTTAATTAGCAATAATGATTAAGGGAAAATGTGTTGGGGCTCACTAGGCACTCAGTTAATTTACTGATGTGGATCCCCAGAAATAGCTTAGTTTATGCTCAAAGGGAATGATAAAGTTTGCCACAAAGCCTACAACTCTTGTTATCATATGGGCTCTGTCCTCTCAGCCTGATGTTACCCTCCTACCTCCATGAACAAAAGACATTTTGGTCTCATTTGAGTCTTTGTGAGCCCTGGTGTCACAATGGTTAAGTGCTTGACTCACAGCCACCCTTTGAAGAGATCAGAACCCTGTCCTATCCTGCACTATTCTTATCATCTTAGCACATTTGAATCTATTGCTAAAGATTCTGTATCAATCCATCTCATTGAGGGTCTTCATCTCCTACACTGACCCTCTACCTTTCCAAGGAATAGCCTGTCCTAACGACATGTCCAAAATATGTGATCATGAAGTGTCACCGTTTTTGCCTCCAAGGAGCACTCTGGTTGCACATTCTCCACGACGTATCTGTTTGTTCTTTCGGAAGTCCTTGGGATATTCAGCACTCTTCTCCAACATCACAGCTCAAATGCATCAATAATTCTGTGTCATCCTCATTCACTGTCTAGCTCTCAGATAAAAAGCTGGTAACGGAAAAGACTGTGGCTTGAGTCAGGCACACCTTAGTCTTTAAACTGCCATCACTGCTCTCTTTGAGACTTTGGAGCGGTCTCCGACAGCAGGCTTTCCCAATGCAATACAATTCCTAATCTCCTGACTGCTGATACCAAGGGTGTTGACTGTGGATCTAAGCAAGATGAAGTCATCTGCAATTTCAATCTTTTCTCCATCAATCACGGTATTACCTACTTTACCCAGTGGTGAAGACTTTTGTTTTTTTTATGCTTTGTTTTCATAAAGATTTTAGCAGAGGAAATCCTACTGGACAGTTCTACTCTATGGCATGAGGTCTCGATGGGTTACCATCAGCTCAACGGCCCCCAGTTACAACATTAGGAAGCACTCCACACTTTAAAACTCTTACCCTTTACACATGACATGGTCTCTGGAAAGGCTTTCCCCGCCACTTAATCCTGCCTAACCAGTCTTCCTCCCCTCTTTTCCCAATTATCGGAACCGTATTGTGGTCTGCGACTTTCTGGCCCACCCTCGTTTCCTCCCCCTTTCTATTTCTCTGGTGTTGCTACACAGTACATTTGCTGGGCTTTAAGCTCTGATCAGTTATCCAAAGGCAGCGGCTGTCTGGTGTCAGTGAGCATCAGAGTAACGTGGAGGACTTGGGGGGACCCATCCTCACAGTCTGAATGAGTCATCTCCGTAGCACTGAAGGATGTACCTTTCTAATAGGTTCCAAGGTGGCGAAGGGGTGGGGTCAGGGGCAACCCCTAGTGAGCCACTGTCCTAAACCCTGGGAAGACTCCTTTTAAAGATGGCTCTACCTCATTCCTTGTTGTCAGCGGCAGATTACCCAATATGCAAAGCCAGCACAGACTTACTGTGCTTAACATACTAATCTGAAATGAACAATTACAAATTTACTCAATTAAGAACAAGGAAGCCTAAGCTTTTCACCATAGATTAGCAAGTGAACAATCACCCACAACAGGTGAGCAATCACATGTGTGCTTCTCACATTCTCAAGGAATTAAGGGTAACAGCTTAACTGAGTCGTTTCTATGTGTACAGTGTAGTCCACTCAGAACCACCCCACAACTGACCCTCCTGTGGGCTTTCAGAGACTGTACATCACATGGAACCAGAATGCCTATCTTTCTCTTGCAGAGCAGCTGAGTGAGCTCTGGTGGCCTCGTGCTAAGAAGCTATATTGCTTGTCCTGCCAATCCACAGGCACGTGTTCAAATCTTCCAGCTGCCTCTTGGGAGAAAGATTGGTGATCTTCTCCCCTGTGACTTACAGCCTCTGAAAATCCACTGAAGGCTCAGCTAGAAGTCAGTTCCAGTTCATAACAACAACAACAACATACTAAAGCTTGAGAAAAACACTGATGGATCAAGAATGCTGATGCAATTCTATGGTCAATGAAAAGGAAATGAAATCTTGTAGTCAGTCTCCAACAAAGCCAATCATTCTAGAAAACGGGTTCTTTAAATAGGCTTTTTATACATCCTAGTTTCCTTCAGGCAGCATGAAATGATTACTATTTGGTGACAACTCCATGATGGGGCTGGCTCACATATTTTCCTGCCTGAACTGTGAAAAAGTTCTATAATACTACATAGTCAAGTAAAAGTAAGTATTAAGTATTTAAAACATTCCTTGGAAATAAGAATTGACTCTTTAAAAGTTATGTTTAACGTGTGTCAAGTATCATAAAGGGATAACCACTATCTCGTGTAGTGTGTTTTGCTAGTACTATTTTTGTCTCAGTAAGACTGGACTTCTTTTTAAAATTTTTTAAAATTTTATCTACCAAGCCAAAGGTGGGTGACTTTTCATCTGTGGCCCTCGGGACTGTCTTTCATTGTTTTTGTTCAGACATTCCTCTAGGTCATATAGCCCTGGTGTACAAGTTGCCATACAGTGGTCACTTGTGGTTGCTGTGAGGCTGAACACTGTGACACTGATGTGTCAAATGCGTTAATGGTTGGTTACCCAGTGTGGACAGAGTGGGGTGGAGCTCCCTGATTAAAACAAGCTTGGAAGCAGGAGTGGCATCCACTTCCGTAATAGCTTGCCTCCGGAAACCCTATGAATCTGGAGAGAGGATGAAAGGCACCCAAGCATCGAGGACTCTCCTTCATAGGGTCACTATGAGTCGCCTGCAACTCCACGGCACTTAACGACAACAATAACAACACATTTTTGTGTGTGTGTACCATCAAATTGGATCTGACTGGCACAGGAGGAGATTGTTCCTCCTCCAGCACAGCATTTGGTGGATTCGAACCGCGCACCTCTGGGATTGCAGGGCAGCTTCTTGCCACTGGGCCACCACAAGAGCTCGCTTGGACTTCTTGATATTCGCTGCCATTATACTGATTGTGACTCATGCAACCTTATGTATGAAGGAGATTCTCCAGGCAGTGACTTTTTTACAGCAGGCCACAAGCCAATCTCTGGCAGCGCATATTAGTGGGTCCGAAGCACTAGTCTTTCAGTTACTAGTCAAGTACTTAATTATGTGTGCCATTCAAATGTAGGAATGCAGTACTCCAGTCTTTGCAGTGACCCATTGTATGACGGGTAGCCCTTTCTAATGTTAGTTGTCCCTTTTCCATTTACAGGAGCTCTGATGTCTTAGACCATAAGTCATAAGCCTAAAGGTCATACCTCTTTGGTGGTTCATGGTGGCTCAAATCCATGGAAGAAATATGGGCACTCTCCTTGTGTAGAGCCTTGGAAATCTGCTAGAGTCAGCATGAATTAGGCTCAATCAACAGCAATGAGTGTTAGGGTTTTGTTGTTGGTTTTACGTTGTGTCATTAGGACATTAGACACAACATTACAAATTGGGATAATGCAAATGCATACAATTTAATGAAATAAGTAGATTAAGTATAGCATTCAATATCAAAGTTTCAAGGTAAGCAAAAGAAAACAGAGATGATATGGATATAAAATCTAATCAGACCAGGAGTGATATTCAAAGGACTGATAAACATTAGTTAGACGTGTGCATTAAGCTCTGGTGGCTTACTGGTAAGGAGTTGCACTGCCAAGCAAAAGATATGTGGTTCGAATCCACTAATGGCTCCACAGGAGAATGATGGGCTGTCTCCTTCTGTGTGTTTTTCTGCCTCTGAAAACCTGCTAGAGGGTCAGCTATGGGTCTGTTGCAATTCAACAGTGCGTGACAACAGACGAGTACACTAACCAACTAGAAAGAATACTGCCGAGCCCTAGAAATACGCAAGTTTATCAAGTATGCCCATCAGCGGCTGAGAAGGCCCACAAAGGTCCCAAAGGAAAGACCAGGTTGGTGGATGGCATTACACTTGATGAAGATGAGATGTGCTGGGCAGTGACTATATATTCAACATGGTTATACTCCCAGGGGTTATACTGGTATGCACTACCCTAATATTATCTTTGGCTTTGAGACTCAGAACTTAGTGGCACTGACCACGGGTTAACATAAATGATTCCTTCATCAACTGTAGTTCTTAGATGATGTTGAGCACAGTCTTAAAGCAACACTATGAACAACAGATTGGGACTTTGCCCTACACCATACCATATTCATAATCTCTATGTTTACACCCACTGTTGTTTTGTTGTGTTGTTAACTGTCAATCTATCTCATTGAGGTGCTTCCTCTTCCTCTGAACCCTCTACCTTTCCAAGTATGATGCTCCCAAGGACAGACTCCTCCTGACAGCGTGTCCCAAGTATGTGAGACAAATCAAGTCTCATTATTTTGCTTTGACGGAATACTCTGGCTGCACTTCCTACAAATGGATTTGTTATTTTGGCAGTCCATGGTGTGTGATGTACTCTGCCAAGATCATAATTCCAAGCCATCACTTCTTCTTTGGTCTTTCTAATTCATTATCTAACGTTCACATATATGCTTGGGCCAGGCACATCTTAGTCTTTGAACTGACATCCTTTATTTGTAGCACTTTAAAGAGGTCCTTGACAGCAGGTTTGTCTGATGCTCTACATTTTTTATTTCTTCAATGCTGCTTTTGTGAGTGTTGATTATTCACCCACGTAAAACTCTTTCATAACTTCAATCTTCTCTCCATCTGTCATGATGTTGCCTATTGATCGGTTTGTGACTTTTTTTTCCTTGATGTTGGGGTCTAATTCAAACTGAGGGCTGTAATCTTCTTCAGTAAGTGTTTCAAGTCCTCTTAACTTTCTACAAGCAAGGTTATGTTATCTGGATGCTGCAGGATGCTGAATTGTCTTCTACTTCTGAAGTCACAATTGTCTTCATATTGCCTAACCTCTCCAATTATTTGCTCTGCACACAGACTGGATAAGGACGATGAAAGGATTCAATCCTGAAATACACTTTGTCTGATCCGGAGCCTACAGGAGCCCCTTCTTTTGTTTGAGCAACTGCTTCTTGGTTCATATATGGGCTCTGCATGAATTCAGTGTTCTGGCATTTCCACTGCCCTCAATGCTATTCATAATTTACTATGATCCACACAGCCAAATGCCTTTGCATGGTCAGTAAAATGAAGATAAACATCTTTCTGGTATTCTCTTCTTTCAGCCAAGATCCATCTGACATCAACAATGGCTTCCTTAGTTCTTCTGAAGCCAGCTTAAAGTTCTAGTAGTTCTCTATTGATATACTGCCCAACCATTTAAAAAATAATCATTAGCAAGATGTTACTTGCATGTATATTATCCAGTATGTTGTACAATCTATTTGATCACATTTGTTTCGAAGCGGTGAAAATATGAAACTCTTCCAGTTGATTGCCCAGGTAGATTCTTCCAAATTTCTTGGCACCAAGGAGCGAGCACATTCAGTGCTATATCTGTTTGCTGAAACACCTCAACTGATATTTCATCAATTCCTAGAGCCTTATATTTATGAATGTCTTCACTGTGAACAAATCTTGTATTTACTGGGGCAAGATTAATCAACTCTTGGTAATTTCTGATATTTAAGACCTGGTCAATTATGATGTATATTTTCTCATAATCAGTAAGAAATACATTTTAAAAATATAGAAACATACTCTAATAACCACTCAACAATTAAAGGCATTCTCAAATGTTCATAAAGGGAACCTCATTGTGTACATGGATTTAAAACACTTATGCAGAATTTACTACTTACTAGGAAGCTCTGGTGGCCTGGCGGTAAGGAGCTGCACTGCAACTACAAAGGTATGTGGTTTGAATCCACCAGCTGCTCATGGGAGAAACATGGAAAATCTCATACCTTATGATTTATGCCTCTGAAAATCCCTTGGAGGGTCAGATATTGGTTGATTCCAACTTGATGGTACATAACAACAACAACAACAGATACAAACTAAACCTATTATTGTTGTTATTGTTGTATACTGTAGAATGGGAACCACCAGAGTTCCCTAAACAAATCTATTATACATATGTTACTTTCATTATTCTTTAACAACATCTAGTGAAAGAACAGTTATTATTATCATTTTATAGAGGAAGAAATCTAAATTCAGAAAGGTTGAATGTTTTCCCCAAGACTACACATACAGTTCTTAAGGAAACCAGATCATAAGCTCAGTGCCTGTAACCACCTTATTACCGGACATCCTTGCCTTCATTCCCGTTCATGCTGTTTGCCCCTGGGCTGACTGAAAAGGAAGCCCCATTAAGTTCATTGCTGATAAGATTTGGATTTCTGTTCTACTTATGATCTATAAATAACAGAAGAACAAGCATTCCTTCTAACATCTGTTTCAAAACTACCTTCCTACTCAATAAATATATTATACTTGCAAGAAACACATTTAAGAGTTGACTACCAAACCAATATGGAGACTTGGTAATGCAATGGCTAAAGTCCTGGGTGCTAACTGAAAGCTTTGCTGCTTTAAAATATAAGGCACTGTGTGGAAGGAAGACATGGTAAGCTTTGGTAAGGATTCACAACCTCGGAAACTCTAAGGGAAAACTCTACTGTTCTTACAAGGTTGTTATGAGTAATAATCAACTCAGTGGCAAAGGCTCTGGGTTCTGGCAAAGGCCTGGTTTACGCTTTTCTAACCCACAGTATTATCAGAACATCCTGGGTGTTCATTATGACTTTCTCTGATGCCCTCTTCATTATCATGGATGAGAATTCATGCTTCCTGGGACCATTCTGATTATGAGACTGACGCGCTGCCTACTGCTCTAAGAAGGCAAGTTATCCTGGGACCATTCTGAAGCAGCGACGGAGAATGAGTAACCATAGTGGGAAAGAGAAACCCATAGGTCAGAAAAGGAAAACGAATTGATTCATGTAATGAATGGCTTGCTGGTTCTGAAAACAGCATTGACTGAAAATTTATTTTCTTAAATAGTTGTACAGCCTGAGAAAGTAAGCTTGGTCACTGAACTCTGCATGGAAGAACTGTTGAGCTGATGTATGCTTTATTATATATATAGTCTACATGATTAAAACGCCTTAAAAATAAAAGTAAATTCCTTTTTTTTACATTCATCAATTCTTGATAATTTAGGACAGGAGTTGATGATAAGTATAAAACAGTCCTTCCCCCCCCACCCCCTTTTTTTTTGTTTGCAGAGCAGAAGACATTATTACGTATTTTCTGAGGAAAATCCATGTATATTAAAATATCTGATGCAGAAACCAAGAGATGATTTCAAGTACATGTTACAACATTCATCTTCCAAAGGCATCTGTTTGATAGTTTAATAACTGTAACGGAATCCATTTGCTGTAGAAAATAAAGCAGTTTTTGAGTAAAGGTCAGCTCATTCATACAGGCAAGGCAGCTCAAGAGACCACACCAGACCCTGTGGTTTGACCTTCTCTCTCCTACGAGAATATAAAACAAAGAGGGGGAAAAACCACAAACCCACTGCCAGCAGGTCCAGTCTGACTCACAGTCACCCTCCTTTGGGCTCCTGAGGCTGTAAATCTTTTGGAAGGAGCCTGTCCATATTTCTCCCAAGGAGTGGCTGGTGGACTCCAACCATCAACCTTCAAGCTAGCGACACTAAGCCATCATGACGCTCTCCCCCACCGGACGTACCCAGGAAAGCAGAACACACTAGGAATCCAGGCACTTTGGAACAGGATGAGATACAAGCATGCTTTGATTTACTGTATCACTTTCTTGTGCCTCACAGAGTTGAGATTTCAATCAAGGCAGGTTTGTAACAGCCCTGTACTGAGCAAATCTAATGGGAACGTCTTTCCAATAGGCTGTGTTCACTTCTTGTCTCTAAATTACATTTTGGTCAATCTCACAGTATTTCAAACTTTGTATAGATTATTTAACACTTAAGAGATTATAATTAACTGTTGTTGAGTCAACTCTGACTCACACTATCCCTCCATGAGCTTTCTGAAGCAGTAAATCTGTATGGGAAGAGATGACTCTTCTTTCTTCCAATAAGCAATTGGTAGATTCGAACTGATGAGCTTTCAGTTAGAAGCACAAGTCATACATTATATAATACACTGTAACTATAACTTTTCTATGTATTAGGGAACAACAACAACAAACACCCGTAAGCTTTGTTTCACTCTATTACACTGGTCTGGAACTGATCGCAGAGTATCTCTGAGATATTAGTCTTTCTTAGACTCCCACATTCTTCTGAAGCAGACTGGGAATTCACTCACCAGGAAGTTCCAATTGGCATCAATCTGAGTCACCATGCCAGTCAGGAACAGGCCCAGGAAGAGGAGGGAAAAGAAAAACGCTGTCACGGATACAAACATGACCCATCCTTGTAGCAGTGGTAGAGGAACACTGGACGAGGCGACCAGAATCCAGACAAGTCCCCCAAACACCTGAGAGAAAGAAAAGTGTGATAAGTTTCCTTAAAAGACAACTTTCTTTAACTCTTTTTAATTACATTTTACTATTTGTGTGTGTGTACCTTAAAAAAAAAAGACAACTTTCATGTCACAGAATCAAACCAGCTTGCATCATCTGCACTTCCCCTCCTTTTGTCTTCCCACACCTCCATACACCGCCCTGTACCCCCCACCCATCTTTCATCATGGGAGTTTGGCCTCCTCCCTCATTTGCAAGAGTGCTCCTTCACTGAGAGCCTGGATCCTACCCACAGGGGCTTGGCTCTCTATGGCGGCCTCCACAGCGCTTCCCTTCCTCCGCCCATGAATACAAAGAGTGTTCTTCCAGATTCCAAAGCAGCTCCCCTTGACCCTACAGCCACTCTAAGTCCTGCCTTGTCTATGTGTCTTCCTTTCATTTATTTTCACACACTCATCTATTCTTGGTCACTACTCTCTGTTTCTGAAGTTATTCTTCAAACCATTGTGAACTGGCTTCTGTTCTCTTCCCTTCTCAGAGTCTGTCACAGACCAGCCACCACCTTTGAATTGGTCATATTCCAGAGTCGTGTTGCATTTCTTCTCATTGACTTATTTGTCAAATTGTGTAGAATGGTCTCTGATTATCCTAGCTGTCAGGGGAACTCTGGTGGGGTGCGTAGGGCATGGTGCTGCTAACCCAAAGGTGGTACATCTCAAGTGGTGCGAATGCACCTGCTGCTCTGCGGGAGAGAGACGGGCAATCTCTGACAATGTGATTTATGCTCTTGTTAGGTGCCATTGAGTGGCAGGCAACTCATAGCAACCCTGTGAACGAAAGACCTGGATACTTGTATAGCTTTTGTCCTTTCTCCAGATTCATAGGGTTTCCGGAGGCAAGCTATTTCAGAAGTAGATGCCACTCCTGCTTCCAAGTGTGTTTTAATCGGGGAGCTCCACCAAACACTGTCCACCAAGGGTGACCAGTCTCGTATTTGACACATCAGTGTCATAGTGTTCAGCTTCACAGCAACCACGAGTTACCTCTGTACGGCAAGTGGACAGACCAGGGCTATAAAACCTAGAGGAATGTTTCACCAAAAACAATTAAAGACAGGTCTGCGGGTCATGGATTAGAGTCACCCACCTTTGGCTTAGCAATATAATTTACTGTCCACTAGGTCAACTGATCTCTCTATGCTTTTGCTGTTGGTAAGTGCTGTCGAATCGTAGGTGACTCATAGTGACCCTGTGAATGAAAGACCTGGACACTTGTATAGCTTTTGTCTGTTATTTTTTAGCCTCCCCCAAACTCACTATGAGTCAGCTATGAAACAGTTCCAACTCTTCATCAATGAGGAAAGTAAGCTGCTACTACTATAAGTAACTGTGCACAACATCCCACGTCCTTTATGGTACGACACCAGTCTTTTTCATCTTCTTCTGGGACCACTAAGTCCCTACAAGTTTACATTCAAGAGGAAGAACCATCTTCAGTACAATTACAAAAATACAAATACTGGATCCACAATATGTCCTCCTCTATTTGAGAATCCTTTACATAAATTAAGATATAGCTTGTCTTTGTTAACTAGTCCTTTAACAGAAGTACCCTAAATAGATGGCTTCACCAAACAGTTTTATTTTCTCACCCTCTAAAAGGCTAGAAGTCTAAAGTGAAGGTGTTCACTGTAACGAAGGCTCACCCTCTGTGTAAACTCTGGAAGACTGTCCTTGAGTCTTCTGAGCTTCTGTTCCTGAGTGATTTTACTCAGCTTGACATGAAACTTTCCCCACTTTTGTTTCTCTTACTTGCTTCTTTAATCTGTTTTTTCAGTTCACAGACAATGTCTTAATGCACAATTTACACTAAACTCACATAACAAAGAGTAGACCTGCCCCTTCTTGTTTTCAATGATAAACATCTTTACAGTAGCGGATCCCTACACCTTTCTCCTGTGGAGTGATTGATGGGTTTGAACTGTCAACCTTTTGGTTAGCAGCTGAGGGTTTTAATCGTTATGCCAATAAGGCTGCTTTTGTGCACCTAAATAAGGCTAAATAAAATCTGTATGTACCTGTTCTGACTACTTACAAATTTTCAGAGACACAGTTAGATAAAATTTGTGGTCATACCATAGTCCACGAAGACAATGTACGTTCCACTTTGGTGAGTAGCAACTGAAGTCTTAAAATCTTGGCAATGGACATTTAAGATGCAGCTATTGTTCACTATCTCCCCATCTGGAATGAAGAATAACTCAACAGCTCAACTCATTGCCAGCAAATCTGAAATGACTCACAGCTGTCCCTCCAGTAGGTTTCAGAGGCTGTAAACCACACTGTAAGAGACTGTCCATTGCTCTCCTAGGAAAAAGCTGGTGGGCTTGAACTGTGTGCCTTTGGGTTGCCAGTGCAGTTCCTTACCACTGGATTCTGGTGGTTTTGTGGTAAGGACTTGCACTGCCAACCCAAAAGTAGAAAGTTTGAATCCACCGGCTGTTCCACATGGACAAGATGGGAACTCTCCTCTCCTGCAATTTACAACTTCAGAAAACCCACTGGAGTGTCAGCTTTGAGTTGCTTCCAACTTGTTGGCATATAACAATAGGCCACTAACACGCCCTCAGATCTGGAGAAAGCTTGCAAATATTTCCTTAATGAACAAATAAACCACAAATGCCTATGCGCATCTCCTTACATGGTTGGTGTTTGAGCACCAAATGTTAAAAAAGAAAAAAAAAATCATTTTATTTTTGAGTAGCATCCAAACTGAACTAGTCACTAAAAGTAAAAATCAAAAGAGTAAACTGAAAAAAAAAATCCATTTATTTTTACTCTGAAGAAACATTCCACTTGAATTTGGCATTAGCCAAATCCAGACGTCACGATGTATAGGTCATGATAAACGTATATAGCAAGCCTCAATTTTAAATGAAAAATGAACAATGCCCCTATAAAGTTCTATGAAATAAATTCAAAGGGTAAATATTAGCACATATTCAATTTCTTAACTACAACCTTTCCTATCAGTTGCTGTGTAAAAAAATCAACTTATTCCTAGTGGAAGGTCCTCTGTTTCCATACTGTTTATATAACAATTAAAGTGATAAGAATGTCTCCAGTAGGTTAATCTTTCCTTCTATCTCAACCTTTTCTTTCTGAGTCTTTATTCTCTCAATAAAAAACAACTTATATTAGTCAAAATGTAGTTTAAGGAACATACCGCGTTGTGTTTTGGTTTTTTTTTATTTTTATATATATATATAGTTCAGAAATCATTTATCCACAGGCTATATACATTGTTGTGGATTGTCACTGAGTGGATCCCAACTCATGGATAATATATAGTCATAAAGGACCATTGGCCACGGTTTAGAAGAGGAAACATAAAAAAAAACAAAACCCTGTGTATCACAAAGGGATATAGGGCTTGTGATACATGTACACCTCTAAAGATGATCCTTTGACATGAAAGCTAACAACAGACATGGACTGGACCAGGGCAAATTCCTCACCTACTGCAGGGTTGGTGGAAATACATGTAAGCAAGAAACGAAAAAGACAAGGCTCCATCTTTAGGAGTATAAATAAAGGGGAAACAGGAACCGTGACATCTGATTCAGGCAGCAGACTGTGGTGAGGGCTATAAAAAGAGCTCAACACAGTGTGCTCGGAGAGCCTGGGAGGGGGAGAAGTGGAATAGGAGGTCCTGGAAAAGTCTGCAGAGGAGGTAGGCTTTGAAGCAGGCTTTCAAGACAGACCAGGGCTTTGACAATGATGCTATATGTGCCACAGTATAGATTAACTGTGCTTGTGGTTCACAAAATTATAGCCCTTCCAAATACCTCCAAGGCTTGGAAAGGAAGCTAAGTGCTCACAGGAAAAAAGCACAGATTTGCTTCCCCATCTGCAGTGTGTGTGCTGCATGGAAAGAAATAGGGTGGAGGAGGGGTACACATGCCCCCTCTCTTCTCACATAAGTATAATGTCTCTCAATCACAGACACTAAGAAATCAAGATCAACGTCTTATTCACTACGGTTGCTTTGGAAAAGAGGGAGGTGGTCAGCCAGGGAACAGCCAGCCAGGGGACATGGCCAGTCAGGGGATACGGCCAGCCCACAGTGGAAATCCAGCTTCCTCTGTACAGCGCCACACTGTTCGATCACCAGCAGGGCCTCATGCAGTTATTTCTTCCTACTTCCTGATTTTCTTTTGTGTAAGCTACTTTCTCTCCCAAGCGCGTCAATCTACAAATTGCAAACACAGTTTTCCATCTAATTTTTAGCTTGTGGGTGCAACTATGTGGAAGCATTCATGTTTTCTGTACAAGAGACGTGGGTTCGAGTCTCAAACAAAGCTACTATTTGTCTGTGGAGGTATGAAGCATGAGACGGAGTAGGCTTCCATGGAGCTTCTAGCATAAGAAAGAAGCCTGGAGATAACTCTCAAATATCAGCCAGTGAAAACTCTAAATTGCTTCCTATGCATCTTAAAATTGAACAATGAATAGAGAAGGCTGAAGAATGGATGTCTTTGAATTGCGGTGTTGATGAGGGGTAATGAATATCCCGTGAACTGCCAAAACCCCCCAAGCAATCCGTTCTAACGGAAGTGCAGTCATAATGCTCCTTAGAAGCAAGGTTGGCGAAACCGCATCTCCCTTACTTTGGGTATATTCTCAGGAGGAACCAGACCTTGGAGAGAGACATCATGTGGGGAAAGGTGGAGGGTCAGAGAGAGAGAGGAAGTTGCTCCGCATGAAGGATGAGACAGTTACCACCACAACGGACTTGAGCATGACAGAGATTGTGAGGACGGTGCAGGCTAGACAGGATCACTATATGATTTGTAGTTGACTAGGCGACACTTAACAACTGCCAGCGCACTGTGACCCTTGAGGACAGAACTGCCCCAGTGGGCTTCCAAGGCTTTAATCTTTACAGAAGTAAGATGCCACACTTTGTTCCTACAGATGGGCTGTGAAATTCAGGCCACTGAGCTTTCAGTTAAGTGCTTATACCCTGTGCCACAAGGGTTCATTTGACTCTGCTTATAGCCCTGTTTTAAGATCAGAAAATGGCCAAACTCACTCAAAATCCAAGGGAGGGTGTGTGTGAAAGTTCTGCAGCAGCTGCAGGGTGTACACACTGTGGGGAGGGTGCAATGCCCCATGGTGCCCCCGCTTTTTTCTTGGATCTGAATCCACGTTTGATCTATCACTGCCTTCTATTGCTCACTGGAGTCCTAAAACAGGATAATGATGTGTCAAACTCTCCAAACGTTACCTCACTTTGAAATCTCTTTCAGAAATGAAATCAGGCTTCCTGACTCCCAAACCCATGGTCTAGAGACTTCTTTTTGCTGTTAGCTGCCATCAAGTCCAGTATGACTCACAGTGATAAGAACAAAAGATCTGAACCCTGTTCTACCCTGTACCATCCTCACACCATCTGATACAAAAGAGCCCACTATGACAGTCACTGTGTCAGTCTACCTAGTTGAGGGTCTTCCTCTCCTTCTCTGACCCTCCACCCTTCCCAGCATCATGTCCTTCTCCAAGGAATAGCTCCTCCTAGCAACATGCCCAAACTATGCGAGATGGAGTCTCATCACTCTTGCCTCCAAAAAGCACTACGACTGTACCTTCTCCAAGACATATTTGATTATTCTTTTTGAAAGACCATGGGATTTTCAGAGCTCTTATCCAACACCATAGCTCAAAGGCACCAATTCTTCTGTCATCCTTATTTATTGTCCAGCTCTCTGATGCATAGCAAGTGATTGGAAAGACTATGTCCTTAATCAGCTGCACCTTAGTCCTCACACTGACATCACTATTCCTCAATAATTTGGAGAGATCCCTAACTGAGGACTTTTCCAGTGCAATGTGTCTCCCTATTTCATGACTGCTGGTACCAGAGCTATTAATTGTAGATCTAAGCAAGATGAAATTGTTCATAGTTTCAATTTCTTCTCCATTCATCATGATGTTGCCTACTGGCCCAGTGGTCAGAATCTTTGTTTTCTTGACATTGAGATGTAATTGAAGACTGCATTCCTTGATCTTCTGCAACAAGTGCTTCAAATCCTCCACATTTTCAGCAAAACTAAACCAGGGGTGGGTGTGGTTCAGAGCATCAATTACTCATATGCAAGTTCAAATTGAGGCTGAAGAAAATGAAAATAAGTATACAGGACCCAATATATGATCTTGAATCAATTCCATCTGAATTTCAAGATCATCTTAAGAATAAATTTGAGGTATTGAACACCAATAACAGAAGATCGGAGGAGTTTTGGAATGATATCAAGCATACCATCCATGAAGAAAGCTATTGGTTTTTACAAAAAAACTGAGAAGAAAAAAAAAATTGAAACGAATGTCGGAAGAGACTCTAAAAGTTTCACTGGAGCATCAAGAATCCAAAACAAAAGGAAAATATCCCTAAGCCAAAGAGCTGAACAGAAGATTTCAAAGGGCAGTTTGGGAGAACAAAGCAAAGTATTGAAATGGAATGTGGAGAGAGCTAGAATTGGACAATAAAAAGGGAAGGATTCACTCTGCATGACTCAAGCTGAGAGAACAGAAAAACAAATTTAAGCCTCATGTCACAATATTGAAAGATGCTATGGGCAACATATTGAATGACTCAGAAAGCATTAAAAGAAAAGGGAGGAAATACACAGAATGTGCCACTGTGCCAAAGAGAACTGATTGACACTGAAAAATTTCAGGAAGTACCATATGAACAGGAGCCAATGGTACTGAAGGCTCCAGGAATCAATGGGATACCAACTGACTTGTTTCAATTAGCAGATGCAGCCTTGAATGCACTCACCAGTCTATGCCAGGAAATTTGAAGGACAGCTGTCGGGCCAACAGAGTAGAAGAAATCCATATTTGTTTCCATTCCCAAGAAAGGTGATCCAACTGAAAGTGGAAACTATTGAACAATATCTGAAGAGACTATTGCCAGGTAATACAAGCATACACCTCTAAGAACTAGATCTCAGCTCTCTCCAAGACTTGGCTAACCCTTGTCCTCTTAGTTCAACTTTAGGTAGTCCTGACTCAGAGGACAAATATGTTCTGTGTTACTGTTTCTAAACTACTATCCACTGTTAAAAACAAAACAAAACTGCGTCTTTTGTGATTATACATAGTTATTATTTTAGTTTGATTTCTGACAGCCAGAAGGGTGATTTGACTGAACTTCTCCCAAAAGAAAAACTAAAGAAGTGTTCACAAAGAAATTAAATTTAACCCTTACAGTTCAAGTTAAAAATATGTTTCTATTAGTGACTATGGATTAGTAAAAAAAAAAAAAAAAATACAGAGCCTCACACTCAAGTGTGTCAGAGACGTCAAGGAAGGCAGGATAGTTCAAGATTCAGATCTGTTGTTCATAGGTTTGCTATGAGTTGTGCCTGATGTTAGGTCCAGACAAGGGGGACCAAGGGTGAGAATGAAGAATTCAAAGAATACACACATTGATAAGAAGATAGAATGGCCTCGCCCACCTGGCCAACCCAAGGGCTGAACCATAAATCACAATGGAATGTTCCTCCCTAAAGACTCTGTTATAAAAGCCCTCCCCAATAAGTTCACGGTGTGACTTCCCCAGTCTGCATCTTCAGAGTGAGGAACTCCTATTCCCCCCTTTAATAAAGCTGTTTTACACTTTCTCTTGTTCTCTCTGATTTCTTAAGTCTGCTAACCTAACTAACACTTGACAACACCAACAATAACAATAACACACAAAAACCATGATATCGAGCAAGCAGCAACTCTTGCAATTCAGACAGACCTCAACTTGCTTCCTGTGTGGATTGCCTTCTTGGTTCCCAAAGAGATTTTTTTGGCCAATAGTCCTCCTTGCCCAGTGTCACTTGCTTCCTACTCATGCCTATTTAAGAATGTCTGCTACCATCCTGGCTAATCCTTTTCAAACAACTTCCATTGTAATAGATTCTCTTCAAAGTGCCCTAAGTGAACAGGCCAATTCCTACTCTGACCTAGTTGTAGTTAATGCTTGGAATAAGAACAAAGAGAAGTAAGTGAATCTGATGGTATAAATGACAAATGAGACTTCCCTTATGAAAAAAATGCTTCGTTACCTAGAATTTTCTGGATATAACAAACCCTACACTCTTTTAATTCTCCTATAATTTGGACATGTATAGTAATGATCCTGAACAACCCAGTCAGCATTGTAGGAGAAAAATATATTTTTAGTTTCCCAATCTGGCAACAGAATTAGTAATCTGGGTAAAAGTTTAAAGCTGATAAAGAAAAATATTAGTTAGCATTTATTTATATCTTACGCTCTCAGAACTTTTCTAATGGCCTTGTTTGTACTAATTCAATCCTCACAAACCCTGATACATAATCACTATTATCTCCACACACAGATAAGTTAATTGAAGTTCAGAGCCATTAATAACTTGCTCTAAGGTACGCAGTTAATAAGGATTAGACATGAGATCTGAAAATGGCCAATTAGCTTCTAGAGCCAATGCTAGGAACATGTTCTTTATACTGTACTAGTCGGTGTCTTTCTGGGTCTACCTTTCATTCTGTTGTTTGTTTGTTGTTGTTAGGTGCCATCGAGTGGAGCACGACTCATAGCAACTCTCTGAACAAAAGATTTGAACCCTGTGTTATCCTCACACTTCCTGACAACAAAAGAGCCCACGGTGGCAGTCTCTGCATCCATCCACCTGGTCGAGGGTCTTCTTCTTCACCGACCCTCCACCCTTCTTAGCATCATATACATCTCCAAGAAATAGCCGCTTCTAGCAACATGACCAAAGTACGTGAGGCGAAGCCTCATCATCTTTGCCTCCAAAGAGCACTCTGGGTACACTCTTCCCAAGACATCTGTGTTCTTTTGGCAGTCATTCTAGAACAAGGTTATTAACCTTTTCCTGTGGATTAGCTGGGAGACAGGGATGGGGGGGATGTTGTTGAGTATCTGAAATAATATCAAATTTAACAGATAACTGCATATACATTTTTTGAGACAGTGGAGACTTCATCAGAATCAGACAGGTGTTTGTAGCCTTCCAAAAAAATCAGAACTGCTGCCAACCTAAACCCCTCCTCTTCCAATGAAGGCCTGCCTGGAAAGTGACTGGAGGAGTCCTGGGGTTTATATGTTCAGTCAGCTTACCATTTAGTGAACTGACTTCCTACAAATATTTCTATGTTACATATATTTGTATTCAAAAATAGTACTTAAAGGAAGAACAGATGGGAGTCAGCAGAAACAATATAACTGATGTTTTTAGGTGCCATCGAGCTGACTAGCAACCCTAATTGATCTGAATCTTACCCTGTCCTGTGCCATTCTCACCATATGACTAATGTTGTGGTTGTTGCTTGCTGTCAAGGATGGTTCATAGTGACCCTATGTACAAAAGACCTGAGGTCTTTCTGTAACTATCATTGTTTCTGAAAGTCCATAGAGTTTCCAGAGGCATGTTGTTTAGGAATGGATGCCACTCCTGTTTCCAAACATGCCTTAATCTGGGAGCTCCACCAAACACTGTCCACCATGGGTAGCCATTTGATACCCCAATGGCACAGAGTTCAGCATCATAGCCACTCCAGGTTACCTCAGTACAGCACCACCACTGAGAAGAATGTTTCTCTAAATTATAATTACACTAGGACCGAGGGCCTAAATGACTTTTAAATACTAAGGCCCTCCAGGAGGTGGTGTTGACTCGAAATAAGAGGTTTAAATAAAAAAACAAAAAACAACCAACCAAACATTCCACACAACCTTCAAGGAAACAAGAGAACCTGCCTTTCAGAGTAGGACTGCTTCCCCCAGTCTCCCTTTCATTTGCTCTTGTTAACTGCAGGTCAAGTCGAATATAACTTAAAGCAACTCTATGAAAAACAAGGCCTGAACTCTATTCTATAACGATCAACTTTTCTCTGTGTTCATAGACTTTGCAAAGGGATGTGGATTAGCAAGTGGATGACACTCCTGTGTAACTTTATCTCAATGTCTCTATAACCCAGTGGTTGGTACTAATACTATACAATAACAGAGACCACCGAGTTCACCTTCTCCAAGCAAATTTTTTTCCTGTCACCCACTCTGTACTTCAGTCTTTCTGCCTCCGCCCCCATCCCCCGTGCATATGGCGAATCATTTGCACTGGTCGGTACTTCTGTCTCGCATGCTGTCACCAGTTTCTGAGGATAACTAAACTTCTGGCATCTCTTCCAGAAAGACTTCACTTGCTGGATGTCATCCGCAGTGCCTGCGTGTGACTGACGCACGTCTCTTCTCCTCTACAGTGCTCACAAGTCCTGGCCTCATATGCCTATTCCCCCCGCAATGGACTGTAGATAGAGTTGGCAAAAGTGCCCTAGGCATCTCTGTATGCGAAAATCTGGGAGAGGTCCTTCCATGCTGTTGTTGCTGTCAGGTGCCATTCAGTCTAGTACGATTCATAGTTACAAATGAGCCATCGATCTGAACCCTGTCCTATCCCATGCCATCCTTACAGTCTCTGACATTCAAACCCACTTGCCATAGTCACCATGTCAATCTACCTGGTCAAGGATCTCCCTCTCTTTTCCTACCCCTCCACCTTCCCAAGGAAACCTCTCCAAGCAACATGCACAAAGTATATGAGATGAAGCTTCATCATCCCTGCCTCCAAGGAGCACTCTGGCTGCACCTTCCCCAAGACATACCTGTTCATTCTTTTTGCAACCCATGGGATCTTCACCACTCTTCTCTAACACCACAGTTCAAAGGTGACATCAAGCCAGCTCTGACTCATACTGACCCCATCTATGAGCAACAAATCTGGTAACTTTGCCCTGTTTTGTACCATTCTCAATCTCTGAAGTGCCCAAGCCCATCGTTAAAGACACCGTGTCAATCCATCCAGCTGAAGGTCTTTCTCTTTGTCATGGACCCTTCCACCTCTCCCAGCATGTCTCTTTCCAAGGGTTGGTCTCTCTTGACAACATGGCCAAAGTATGTGAGAAAGAGTGTCACAACCTTGCCTGGTGCACCTTGGCTACATTTCTTTTGAGACGCACAGAAGGCATTTAATGTCACCTTCCTTATCAAGAACAGAAACCAACGAATGCACACAATGATGGTTCTAGAAGACACTGGTGCAGAGGTGCACTGTGGGATGCTGGAAGACATTGCTCATTTCCTGGCAAACTGGAGGGAGAGTGGTATTAAAAATAAGTCAGGAAGACTAATTGGAACAAATGTTTCCTAATTTTCAAGTGATTTCTGGCAATTCCCCCTGCTCCTCTGGTAAGATCTCAGAGTCTTTGGGTAAAAAGCCTCCAAGAAGTTGCTACTACTTGCCCATCTAGCTCGTGTCCCCCATTTTTCATCTTCTTTAGTTTGTTTACTCATTCTGGTACTTCTGACCAAAGAGGTACTGGCCTTGGGCTTTACCTTCACCCCTCCCTGCTTGCCTCCACTCATCCCCTTTGAACTTCCAGCCAAACTACTCCTGGACTGTCCTTGGGGTTAGGGAGACACTGAGTAAGATGGGTTCAATAATGTATACTGCACTGAAGCAGAGGAGGGAGAGAACCGTCTAAAAGAGAGATGTAACTGGGTATTTCTGTCATCACAGGAGACTAGAGCGAGGGCTGCATGGTGGAGGGGACCTGGGGGAGGGTTTGTAAAACAATGAAAGAATCTTTTCTTTTACTTTTCCATAATTTTTGGACTCATGTACTTATAACTTGTTAGTCAAATTTGTGTCTTCTAGGTTGCAACACCCCCATGATACATCTTCAAGGATATGTACATGTACAGCCAAGCACAATCAATAAGAGTGCATCTGAATTCCAAAATCAATCTCCATAATAGTCTATGTGTTTCCTACTGCCAAAGGGGCCCTTTAGAGTAGTGAGAGAAGATCTTCACCCTGAAACCCACAGCGTCCCTTTTCAGCAGGAAGTAGCTAAGAGAATACGCTGTCCCCTTTTCCTTATGACTCAGGGTGAAGTCTCTCTCAGGGAGGAGTGATAGGGAATGGCAAAGGATACACTGACAAAGAAGATTAATCAGAACTGGCTTTGACAAGCACTGTGGCATTTGGACAAGAACAAACTGGGAGGAGGGTAAAGAGAATAGTGCAACAATGAATGAGTGGAAGCCCAAAATCTCTGTAAATGTTTATGAAAATTAATAAAATATAATTATAGAAAAAAAAAAAAAACTACTCCTGGATTATGTCTGATACAAATTCTGAGTTTGGGGTACATATTGTTGTTATGTGCCATCGAGTCACCTGTAACTCCTAGTGACCCTATGCACAACAGCCCTAAACTCTGCTCTGTTCTGTGCCAATCTGTCTTTGACATACCCACCCCGATTACCCCAGGCACTGAATCAATCCACCTCATAGAGGGCTTTCCCCTCCTGCTCTGTCCATCCACCCTCCCAAGCATGATGTCCTTCTCCAAGGACTGGTCCCTCCTTGCAACATGTCCAAAGTATTAGCAAAATTTATTATCAGAGAATGGAAGACAAAACACATTCCAGGAAGTGAAGAGAAGAGACATACACGAAAGGGGTCTATGTTCAAAATGCATTAAAGCAAAAATGTTTTGGCTTTTGGCTTTATATGTGAAAGTTTGAACCAAAGAAATGTGTTTCCTGGTCTAATTCAAATTTATACAAGCTTCATATATCACTAATGAGAATATCAAATTAGAAAGCAATTATAAAGGGGAAAAAATAGGCTCCAATCCTATTATTATTCTAATTTCTAATTCCCTTTACTTTTAAAACCTCAATTTTTAATATTCGCTCTTCATTTCTGTGCATAAGTAGCTATCACCTCGGTGAAATGTGCCTGCATGCCAAAGCCTTGCCATCAGAACAACTGCACACACACCACTGCCTCTTTTCTTTTTATCTTCCTCCTTCTGAAGCTTTTATACACACATTAAGAATGTTGTATATGCTGACTGTGAAAGGGCATGATCTTCTAAAGTAGGAAACAGGATATTCAGGTCACCAAAACTTTCATCTATTACTTGTAAGAATTTTAAATGGCACAGCCACTGTGATAAAGTTTGGTATTTCCTCAAAAAGTTAAGCATAAGGTTATCATGTTGTTGTTCGTAAGTGGCACTGAGTCAGTTCTAACTCATAGTGAC
Source organism: Elephantulus edwardii (assembly GCF_000299155.1). NCBI lineage: Eukaryota > Metazoa > Chordata > Mammalia > Macroscelidea > Macroscelididae > Elephantulus > Elephantulus edwardii. The sequence goes on from NW_006399753.1 coordinate 21,685,279, forward strand.
TGTAAGTTCAACAGAACCAGCGCTAGATGCTCATATGCTGTAATTTCCTGACCATGGCTAGATCTGGGAGCATTGATGGAGTCACTGTGTCAGGCCATTTCATCAAGGATTTTTAATTTTTTTTAAACTATTTTTTTGATTGTGTGTACCATCAAATTGGATCTGACTGGTACAGGAGGAGACTGCCCCTCCTTCTCCACCACAGCATCCGGTGGATTTGAACTGTGAACCTCTGGGATTGCAGTGCAGCTTCTTGCCACCAGGCCACTAGAGCTCCCTTCATCAGGACTTTTTGCTGACCTTCCACTTTATCAGGCATGTTATTTTATTCAGGGACTGGCCCTTCTTGATGACAAGCCGCAGATACGTGAGCCAAAGCCTCCCCTACCCCCACATCTTAGGACCATTCTGAGTAGACTTCTTCCAAAGCAGTTTGCTCTTTTTCCTGTATGTGCACATTCAGTATTCTTCCTCAACACCCTGCCTCAAAGGTATCAATTCTTCTTCAGGATTCCTCTTCACCATCCAGTTTTCAAGTACATTTGAGGCAAGTGAAAATACCATGGCTTGGGTCAGGTTTACGTTTATAGTCCTAAAAGTGACATTTTTTGCTTTTTAACCATTTGAATCAGGTATCCCTTCCCCCCACCCTTTTTCTTTTTTTAAATTTTTTAAATTTTTCTACTAGTTTATTTATAAAATTCAAATACAAATTTGAACAAATTCTTTTTGTTTCCCTCATCCCCCCATCATATTGTACAACCCAATGATTAACCCCCCCCTTCCCCCTACACATTCATAACCCTTTGCTTCCAGCCTTTCCCACATCAGATCTTTTACAGCCAATTTATCTAATAAGTTGGAGGCTTAGTGGTAAGGAACTATGCTGCTAACACAAAGGTACACTGTTCGAATCTTCCACCTGTTCCACTGAAAATACTTGGGCACTCTCTTCCCATGTGGTTTACTGCCTCTGAAAACCCCCTGGAGGGAGGTATGGGTCAGTTCGGACTCAACAGTATACAACAACAACAACTCCCATGCATGTCGTGGATTCAAGTTAAACTAGTCTTTGACAGTGTCAATCTTTTGTCCATTTATCATAATGTTGGTCATTATGTGGCTCATTGTTCCAGTTGGGAAGATTTCTGTTTTCTTGAAGTTGAACTGGAATCCATGCTGAAGCCTGTAGTCTTTGAACTTCACCAGTTAGTGCTTTAAATCTTCATTTTTAGCAAACACTGCTATGTCACTGGTTAATAACGAATTATTCCTGACTCTTCTTCCAGCCCTGTTACCATGCTTTTCTTCATGCAGTCAGTCCAGTTTCTCAGATTATTTGTTCTAAGTATTATGAGGCGATGTCTCTATTACATACCTTTCCATATTTTAAACCATACAGAATCCTCTTATTCTGTTTAAAGGACCATGTCTTGATTATCTAGCTACAGGTTCTGCATGAGCACAGAATTGTTTGTGAATTCCTATTCTTTGCAACATTATCCATAATTAGTTATGACCACACAGGTCATAACTGACTACTGCATGGTCAATAAAACACAGGTAGACATCATTCTGGTAGTCTCTGCTTTCAGTTAAGATCCATTTGACATCAGCAATGATACACCTACTTTTCCTTTCTGTTCTGAATAAGCCTGAATTTTTGGCAGGATAATTACGTGACCCAGAAATTTCACTCCTAAATACATATCCAAGATAATGGAAAATATGTTCAAACAAAAAACTCATACATGAGCATTCACAGCAATAATATTCATAATAGAAATATGTAGAAGTAACCCCAAAATCTGTCATTTGATGATTAGATAAAAAACGACAGGAATCAAATCAGAGACAACATTCTTTTTTTTGTATTTTGTATCTCGTACAATGAATACAAAATTTTTATTCATATTTATTCAGTCATAAAAAGAAACAAAATACCAATACATGGAACAATATGGAGTAACAGTATTAAAAATATTATGTTCAAAGTTTCACCTTTACATTTAAAGGTGAAAGCTAAACATTATATGTAAAGGGAAAGAAACAGATAAATTACCTACCGTATGATCTCACTTAAATGAAATGTTCAGAATAAGCAAATCCATGGTTAGCAAAAGGAGCATTAGTGGTATAGTGCAAAATGTACTGGCTTGATAACCAAAAGGTTGGTAGTTTGAATCCACTAGTCACTCCACAGGACAAGAGTGGGCAGTGTTCTCCTGTTAAGATTTATACCTTTACAAGCCTGATGGTCTCTATGAGTAAGAACCAACTGCCATGAGTTGGTGAAGTTAAAAAGCAGATCATTGCTTGTCAGGGGCTGAGGAGAATGGGGCATGAGAAGTGATCATTTAACGAGTATGATGTTTCTTCACAGGGTGATGAAAAGGTGTGAGAGTTAAACAGTAGTACTGCTTATGCAATATGGATAGCATCTCAGTGTCAAGAAAACAAAGATTCTGACCACTGGATCGATGGGTAACATCATGATGGATGGAGAAGAGATTGAAACTGTCAACAACTTCATCTAACTTGGATCCACAATTAACAAACACCCTTGGTCCTAGCAGTCAGAAAATCAGGAGATATATTGCACATGGAAAGTCTTCAGTAAGGGATATCTACAAATTATTGAGGTGTAATAATGTCAGTTTGAGGACTAAGGTGCATCTGATTCAGGCCATGGTCTTTCTAATCACTTCCTATGCATCTGAGAGCTGGACAATGAATAAGGATGACAGAAGAAGTGACGCCTTTGAGCTGTGATGTTGGAGAATAGTGCTAAACATACCATGGATGACCAAAAGAACAAACAAATATATCTTGGAGAGGGCGCCGCCAGGAGGAGGCAAAGACACTCACATACTTTGGGCACGTGTTGGGGGCTATTCCTTGGAGAGGGACAGGATGCTTATAAAGGTAGAGTCAGTGAAGGAGAGGAAGAACTTTGACCAGGTGGATTGACACAGTGACTACCACAATGGGGTCTAATGTGTTGGAAAGTATGAGGACGGCACAGGATAGAACAGGATCCAGATCTGTTGTTCATAGTTTTGCTATGAGTTGTGCTCAACGCGAAGGCAATCAACAATAACAACTACAACAACAACACAGGCATAACTGGACTCCACACCTAGCAACAACATCTGCTTGTGCAGCATATGAATGTACTAAAGCTACAGAATTGTATGTATTAAAAGGAAAAAGTTATATGAATTTTATCATCATTTTAAAATGATAACTCATGTCAGACTGCAGAGACTTCAAGAACAATTGTAACATCTTAAAAGTTGAGTCAAATTTAGAAGATCATCCCATCCAAAGCTGTCCCTCTCCACTGCAGCCAGTTACTCTGGGATAGTTGTGGCTTGTCCAACAGAATCGTCCAATTTCTCTTCCTCATTGCATCGCACTGGAGCTGACTCAGCTGGGGCTGCCTAGGCTGTAAGGCACTGGGAGGAGGCTGGCCGCTTTCCTCCTTCAGAGCTGCTGGTCGATTAGAGCTTCCTTTCAGTTAGCAGCACAGTCTGTAGATTACACTACACTGACGATGTTAGGTGCTATCAGTCGACTACGACTCATAGTTGACCCTGTAAACAACAGATCTGAACCTTGCCCTCTAACAAGTACTATATGTGCACGGAACTGGGCATGCCAACATGGCTACTGTCCTCTGGTGTTAACCCTCCGTGTTCAGTCTTACCAGGGAAGATATGTCATGCCCATTGGGTACAAAATATCTGGCACAATCAATAAGAGTGCATCTAAATTCCAAAATCAATCTCCATAATAGTCTATGTGTTTCCTACTGCCAAAGGGGCCCTTTAGAGTAGTGAGAGAAGATCTTCACCCTGAAACCCACAGCGTCCCTTTTCAGCAGGAAGTAGCTAAGAGAATACGCCATCCCCTTTTCCTTATGACTCAGAGTGAAGTCTCTCTCAGGGAGGAGTGATAGGGAATGGCAAAGGACACACTGACAAAGAAGATTAATCAGAACTGGCTTTGACAAGCATTGTGGCATTTGGACAAGAACAAACTGGGAGGAGGGTAGAGAGAATAGTGCAACAATGAATGAATGGAAACCCAAAATCTCTGTAAATGTTTATGAAAATTAATAAAATATAATTATAGGGGGAAAAAAACGCCTCTCTTCTCCTTAGCCTTTTCTTTTTAGTTCTCAAAGTCAATATTTTTAGTAACTTGGTTTAGAGGTATTTTTAAATTTTTTTTTAAATTATTATTCATTTTAATGAAAATTTACAGAAATTTTGGATTTCCATTCATTCATTGTTGCACTTTTCTCCTTGCCCACCCCTCTCCCCCAGTTTGCTCTTTGAAAAGTAAAGGAAAAACTCTTTCATTGTAATGCAATCCCTCCATCCAAGTCCACTCCACTATGCAGCCTTCATTCTGGACTCCTGTCATGATAATAATACCTTGGTTGAGAGTTTTATTTGCTCTTAATAATTCTTACAGGGCTGCTACCAGGGGCAAAAGATTGTTGAAAATAATCTTTGCAGGGGCTCTGGCTTGTTTTCACCTATGAAGTTGTGTTTGTTTTATTATTCACTGTTGCATATTTTCTCCTCCCTCTTCCTTCTCCCCCAGCCCATGCCACAATGCACCCCTTGTTCCAGAAAGTTCTCATACATATAATGCATGATCATATTTCCTTTTGGGCAGTTCTTTCCCTCATCTGTTCTAATGCAGTGTTAATTATCTATCCACTCTTTCCCCACTCTCTTTGCAAATCCCCCCCCTCCCATATCTGTCCTACTTAATATCATTGGTGTTAGGCAGTATTTGTCCTTTTGTGACAGAGGTATTTCACTCAGCATAATGTCCTCTAGGCTTCACCATACTGTATAATGTTTTGCAAGTTTGTTGTTTTTCAAATTCCCTGTGATGTTTTAAAGGCTCTTTTCATGTAGATGGAGATTTTTAACTCAAAGGCAATGAAAAAAAAATCTCACTCATAATAGAAAATACCTTTAAGACAAACATGTCAACCAGTAGACCTTCTTAGCCACTGCAAATACATCATAGCTCTTAGTGCTGTAGTTTAATTTCTGAACAGGAAAACTTTATATAGTTTAACATGTATATATGTCAAGTCTAAAGTAAAATCCTGCATTTAAAATAACCTGAATTCCCTTCCATAGATTTATCTGCACGGCACCCTCCTCCACAGCCTCCCTCTCTCACCTTCGTACTCTCGTTGACATTTGTTTCTCTGGCATAATTCCTCTGGTTACATCTTTCTATTTCAATTTTGTTTGCTTGGTTGATGTTACCAGACCGAAAATGCATGCTGGAATCCTAACACCTGTACCTGTCATCCCCTGGTAGCTGCTAACTGAAAAGTCAGTGATGGGAACCCACCAGTTGTCCGCAGGGGAAAGATGTGCTGTCTCTTCCCATGAAGATTTGCAGCCTTGGAAAACAAATGAATGGTCTCAATAAGTTGGAGCAGACTCAAAGGAAGTGGGCTCTTTATGGATAATTCACCTGTAATCCTCCTTGGAAACTTGCTTTGTCAAGGAACATGGCCATTGAAGTCATATCATTGTAGGTGGTTCCTAAACCTTATCACTTCTGAGATATAAAGAGGTAGCTTAGAAACAGAAGCAAGCACACACTGAGGGAGAGAAATGGAGCCACACTGTGACTGAGTTATCAACAAGGACTGTGGCATGGCAAAGTCCCTGGAGTAATTTTTAGCATTAAAATATAACTGAGGGGGGAGGAAATGTCTATTCTTTAAAGGCCTCTATTTATTGTATTTATGTTACAACAGCAAAGGCTGACTCATACAGTTAACCTCTTAAACCTCAAAAATAACATTCTTCCATATGCCCGTCCTCCACTTTTCTCATAACCTAAGGAGTAAATTCAGTGACAAGCTGAGCCTCACCTGCTCTGCCCCTCTTCGTCTGCCACCTTCCTACCAGTCTGTAAAACCCCTAACACTTTTCCTCGGGTCTGGGGTTTGCACTTGCTCTTATTTCTATTCAGAATCCTCTATTCCATTCCCCACCCTCCCCCCGTCTATTGAACTTTTACTCATCAATAAAAGATAAACACAAAGGAAATGCATATTAAAGTGGACTGTGGACGGGGGGGGGGGGGGATAGTAAAACAATGAAAGAACTTCTTTTCTTCAAAGAGAAAAACAAACTGGGGGGAAGGTTGAGTGGGGAGGAAAATGTGTAACAATGAATTAATGGGGAAAAATTAAATGGAAAAAATATGCTGTAAAAATATATAGATGTTGCATTTTAAAAAATTATTAATTTTTTTAAAAAAAAGATAAACACAAATGTTATTTCTCCATAGAAGCTACATGTCCTGTCCTGGTCTCCCCAGCTGTCAAATATAGCCTTTTTAGTATTTCTACGGAAATGCTATGGACTACTTTTCATAAACCTGTTTTTTAGCACTTAAATACAGTATGACAATTATGTCTACATTTCTTAGCTGTACATAAATTTATTTTTCAAGAAAAGCTATGTTATCATTTTTCCAGAGCACAAAAATCAGGCCTGATATGCAGCAGGTCCTTATTTGTTGAATAAACAAAAATGACTGTAAATCTAAAACACTATAGCTGACAGCATATGAATATTTTCCATAGAGAAAAAAAATGTTAATGAACAACTTGTGGAATATAGTTTCCTAAACAATGAAATTGTGAAACTCACTGACTTAAACAATGACCTTTATTCTTTTTGTGTGTGTTTGATATTGTCACAGCTAATATTTCCTGTGAATTTTACAAAGTTCAGTGAGGAGAGGAGCTCCAAAACACATGCTCTTTTCCTACCACTCCATCGGCTCCCACCGCTGCCATTCATTGAGATTCTCACACCCATACCCAGCTATTGATTAATGACTATGAATAATTTCTGTCTTTTCTGGAAAAGAGTCCACTTGCAGTACAACTCCCTCCCTGGTATTTCATGATCAACCTGCCTCAAAAAGATGTTAGCTGTTCCAAGCTTAACTCTGTAAAGCGCTGGTGGCCTAGTAGATAAGGAGACTAGCCAGCTCCAAGGTGGACAGTTCAAACCCACCAGTTGTTCTGTGTGAGAAAGATGGACAATCTCCTCCCATCAGATTGACAGTCTCTGAAAAACCTGCTGGAGGGTCAGCTATGAGCTGGTTGGGACTTGAAGGCACACGCCAACATGCCAAACTCCTTCCTTGAATAGTAATTTTTATGTGGAGCCATCAGCTGGGTGATGCACTTTCAGACAAATGTCTTTGTTCTCAGAAGAGAGTCTTACGCACAGTGGGTACTCAATGAATACCTACTAATTTAGAAAAAAAAACACAAAACACCACATTAATTTCCCAGACCTGAAGAGACTGAAAAGAACTTTTGAAGGTGATGCTTTTCATTTTAAACTACAAAAGCTTCACTTGACAAAACTAACATAGCATTACAATCTCCCCCAACAGGCATGGGCATGCATTGGGAAGCAGGGAGGAGGTGAAAACCCAAAGAACTGACAATTTAGGCTTCCAAGAGCAGAATGCAATTCCCTCAGAAATGTTTCCATGCATGTAAGGGTGCAGTATTCCTCACCCTCCGAATGAGTGTGATAGATTATGCGGCCTTGTGTGGACAGCTTGCCACTAGCTATGTCTTATTGCCCTTGCCCATAAAAGCAAACAAACAAACAAAAACACAACAACAAAATAGCAAAGACTTACACCTGAGAGATCTGAATAAGGAACAATCAAGGGCACTAGATTCAATGCCTGCAGTGAGGTTAGACGGTTACTATATTGTTAGTGTAAAGGTTAAAGGCCCAGCAAGAGTCATGGTTGGAACCTTCTCAGAGGTGACCTGGAAGGCGGGCCTGGGGATTTGTTTCTGCAAGGTCACAGCCAGAATGCTCTCCAGCGCACAATGCTCTTCGGCACGTGGTAACGGCTGTGACTCCGACCTCACTCAACCTCACCTGGTCGTTCTGTGTCCTCATCTCCAGCCTCATTCACTTAGTCACACATCAACAGCCTAGTAGTAAATTTTTGTTGGCATATAGTATTCCTGTGTTAAATTCCAGAAGGCTGCAGGGCAAAAGTGGAAAACTCTTGATGACAGATGGATATGAATGTTCTTAGTGTTGTTAAGTGCCATTGAGTCATTGGCGACTCACAGCGACCCTATGAGGGAAAGTCGTCAACACTTGCATGACTTTCACCCTTTTTCCAGGTTCATAGGGTTTCCAGAGGCAAGCTATTTACGGAAGTAGATGCCACTCCTCCTTCCAAGCTTGTTTTAATTGGGTATAAAAAGAACTCCACAAGTGCCTGGAGCCCTCCATACCTGCGTCTCAAGAAGCCAGAGGCCGCATGCAGTTGACACTTAAGTCTCCCCAGACACTAAGCGTGGCCCGACATTATAGTATTTTACCACTCCAGCACGCCCAAAGACCCCTCAGTTCATCTGGATATAAATATACTGTCAAAATCCAGGACTTTGGGAAAATCCAGGCCCAAAGGTGTTGTGTTGTTGTTATGTGCCGTCAAGTTGCTTGCGACTCATAGCAACCTTATGTACAACAGCTCTAAACTCCACTCTGTCCTGTGTCAATCACACTGTCTCTGACACTCCCATCCCAATTATCCCAGTCACTGAATCAATCCACCTCCTAGAGGGCCTTCCTCTCCTGCGCTGTCCCTCCACCCTGCCAAGCATGATGTTCCTCTCCAAGGACCAGTCTCTCCTCACAACATGTCCAAAGTAAGTTAGACAGAGCCTCAGAATCCTTGCCTCCAAGGAGCCACCCGGTTTAACCCTTTCCAGGACAAATCTGTTTGTTTTCCTAGCAGTCCATGGTATTCTCAATACTCTTCTCCAGCACCACAGCTCAAAGGCATCAATTCTCCTTCTATCCTCCTTGGTCATTGTCCAACTCTCTAATGCATAACAGGTGATTGCAAAGACCATAGCCTGTATCAGAAGCACCTTAGTCTCCAGAGAGACACCATTGCTCTTCAGTACTTTGGAGAGGTCCCTAACAGCAGACTTTCCCATGGAAATGCACCTTTTAATTTCCTGGCTGCTGGTGCCAAGGCTGTTGACTATGGAGCCAAGCAAACTAAAGCTGTGTACAATCTCAATCTCTTCACCATCCATCCTGATGCTGCCAATTGGTCCAGTGGTGAGAATCTTTGTCTTCTTGACATTGAGCCTCAATCCATATTGTAGGCTGCAGTCCTTGACACTCTGCAGCAGGCACCTCAGGTCCTCTTCAGTTTCAGCAAGCAGGGTTGTGTCATCCTCATAATGCAGATTGTTGATAAATCATCCACCATTCTTGACCCCACATTTCTCCTCATAGAGCCCAGCCTCCTGGATAATCTGTCCTGCATATAGGTTGAAAAGATATGGAGATAGGATGCATCCCTGGCATACGACCTTCCCAATTTTGAACCATGCAGTGTTCCCTTGCTCTGTTCTGACAACTGCCTCCTGGTCCAAGTATAAGTTTTGCAATAGAACGATCAAATGTTCTGGGATTCCCATTCTTCTCAGAGTCAGCCATAGTTTGTTATGATCTATACAATCAAATGTCTTTGCATAGTCAATGAAACACAGATAGACATTCCTCTGGTATTCCCTGCTTTCAGCCAAGATCCATCTAACATCAGCTACATTATCTCTAGTACCACGTCCCCTTCTAAACCCAGCCTGGACTTCTGGTAGCTCTCTGTTGATGTGCTGTTCCAGTCGTTTTTGGATAATCTTCAGTAAAATCTTGCTTGCATGTGAAATCAGTGAGATTGTTCTGTAGTTTCCACATTCTGTTGGGTCACCTTTCTTTGGGATAGGAACAAATATCGATCTCTTCCAGTCAGTTGGCCAAGTGGTCATTCTCCAGATTTCTTGGCCCAAAGGTAGAGAGGAAAATAATGGATCCCCACAGAGGAAATCTGTGCTTTTAGAGAAAAGTGCTGAAGATCCTCTGGATGGCCAAAAGAACAAACATATGTCTTGGAGAAGGTGCAGCCAGAGTGCTCTTTGGAGGCAAAGATGAAGAAGCTTCATCTCACATACTTTGGGCATGTTGTTAGGAGAGATTATTCCTCGGAGAAAGACGTCATGCTTGGAAAGGTGGAAGGTCAGCAAAAAGAGGAAAACCTCCCAGTCAGATGGATGGACACAGTGACTACAGCAATAGGCTTGACCATGTCAAAGACAGTGAGGATGGCACTGGATAGGGCAGGGTTCAGATCTGCTATTCATAGAGTCACTGTAAATTGTACTCTGAAACCTTACAACAACGTAAAGGAGATCGGGGCTTGATGGTGAGGAGGTGCACTGCCAACCTAAAGGTGCACAGTTGAAATCCTCCAGCTTCTCTGCAGAAGAAAGATGGGCAACCTCTCTGACAAGTAACTGCCTCTGAAAACCGGCTGGAGGGTCAGCTATGAGTTTGTTCAGACTCAATGGTATGTAACAATAGAGAAGAAATCAGAGTTCAGGGCTGTGCCTGGGGTTATCTTCACATTAATCTACAGAGTGAGCTGATTCTGAAGAGGAGTGATGGGGAAACAAACGTTTAAAACAATTTTAAAATTAGAGAGAAATTGAGAAAGCTATGGCCGAAGAGGGGCTTCAAAAAGTGTACCTCCCATTTGTATAAGTACTCAGTGTGGACACTCTAACCATTAAGGATAGTCGTTGCTCTCTGAATAATGTGTGATTCGATAACTTTAAGCAGTGTGGTAGTTGTGCGCTCCCCAAAGGCTGTGCCTCTGGAGATTAGAATCCAGCAATGGTTTTAAGGGAGAAAGATGGGCAGTCTCCTTCCATGTGAGTTATAGCCTCAGAAACCCAAAGGAGAGTCAGCTATGAACCAATTCCAAACCAACAGCAACGTGAGAGCTGAGTTGGAAGTGTAAGACACCCATGCTCCAGTGTGGTTTCGTGGTTCTCCAAGGTCACTGGTTTCATTGGACTCCTTTGGCCCTTAACTGGATGCTGTGGAGGAGCAGGAAGTAGATTGTCAGAAAATAGTAACCCAGATAATCAGTAACTGAGACTTTACATGGAAACCTATCCAGATGTTTGGCCATAAGAGTGAAAAGTAAAGGCTTTGGAAGTAATGCTGCTCTATATAGGTAAGAATTGTGTCAAAACATATTTTTCTTGACTAAGAAAAACACACCACCATCACCACCACCACCACTACCACCACCAAGAAGACATGTTTCAGGAGAAAGAAGCCAGAGGAAGTGAAGAGCCAGGGAGAATGGACTGGATACTTTTGTGAAGGAAGTACCTCCTACAATGGGTAGTGGAAAACAGATTTAGTGCATGGAAGAGAACTTATTTTTGCAAGAGGCAGAGAGAATCCTCTCTACAGAGTCCTCTCCAGGTTCCAGGGGACCTTTTTAAAAAAATTATTAGCTGACTCTGGGTGCATCCCTGGAGACTCTGATTTAATTAGGATGGGGCTGACAACAGAGTTTTTAAAAGCTACTCAAGTAGTATAGGGAGAGTAGTTGGCAATCAGCCACTAAGCTAGACCAGGAGATACATGTTTCCAGAGAAAGGAAACATGGAATATGTTACTTTCTATTTCTTTTCCCTTAGAGTTACACACTGTGGTTAACAAGTGAAGCATGGACAAACTTGGTTCTTGATTGGAGGGCACAAGGATAGTAAGCCTTCTTCATTCATGTATTGCTATCTAGTTATAAATAGATATATGGATACATAGATATAAATGTAAAGGCAACAGTAAACATGGATCTGAAAGGTTCAGGTGCAATTACATGTGATTCCCCGCCCTCTACCCCTGCCCTGCCCCCTCCTTGCAATTGCAGTGAGCTCAAGGGTTGCAGGTATTTCTTAAAATGTCCTGTGACGGTAGTCATTTCTGTGTTTGTCTCTCCACTAAATTCCACATCACAGTAAAAAGCAATTGCCTGCAATTTTAACTAGGGGTGGGGGAGGGTGGTGCCCCTAACTTCAGCACTGTCCACAGGTCAATTGCAAATATAAATATATATTCAAGTCTTTAAAACTATAACTGACATATCTATTTTGAAATTTTATGTATATTAACCCTCAGAATGAGGATGAGGCAGGTATTGTGGCTTAAGAGTCCACCCAGGTGAACATTCTTTAATTCTAGTAAAGGGTGGGATGAGGCCACAAAACTTACAAAAGGTGGATGCAAAGTGCTGGATTCTGGGGAACTAGTAACTAACGTAGATCAAAACAAACAAACAAGAACACCTCACTGCCATCCAGTCAATTGGCCTAGCAGTAAGGAGCTGTGCTGCCAACCCAAAGGCATATGGTTCAAATCCAACAGTTGCTCCCAGGGGGGAAAAATGTGCAATAGCCTTCCTTGAGATTTACTGCCTCTGCAAAGGTGCTGAAGGGTCAGCTGTGAGTGGGATCTGACTCCAGGGCACAATGGCCTTTTAAAATCTTTCATCCTTCCTGGGCCTTCCTTCCCCAGTAGCGTGACCATCCTCCTCCACGCCTCTCACCTAGGCACTGAGACTGTCATCAGTAATACTGAGATGCTTTTCATCTGGGCTCCAACTCGAAGCAGCCTCACCTGGACTCACAATCAGGATCTGATTACTGATGTCTTAGACCGTAACTCACGAGTCTCCTTTGCCAGATTCAAATCTGAGCTCTGCTTGACTCAGGGCGCCGTGGCCATCTTAGCTAACAGGACAGGAAACCAATGCTCACAAGGTGTTCCAGCCCCACAGTACCCAAGTGAAACCGAAGCGCCCAAATCCAGGTTATGCAAACCCACAGGCGGGGGTGAGGGGAGACACGAAATGCTCGAACCAGCAAACCTGCCAGCCTGCAAAAAAGGCGGCCTCGCTAGCGTTCCACTCTTTATTTGCCATTCTCAAGGCATGATGCAAGCTCGGTTGCCCAATTTCTATTTGCACATTTCCCCCTTGTCCACAATAAGCTTCAAAAGCTTCCAACTCTAGAAAATCACTTTAAAAGCGTTCAAGTCTCTCGTCTGAGAAAGTTGCATGACAGGCCTGGTGGCCCCACCTTTACCTGGGCAAACACAGTGAGCTGAGCACATCTGGGCTCGCTAGGTGGACGAGGAAAGCAGAAGGGACAGAAGCAGGCAGAGAAACGTCAGACACGTTTCCACCTTTCCTACACCATTCTGACACCCACTTGGTGTGCAAACCGCCAGAGGCACTGCGCATACCTCACCTATCTCGCTGCCCTGCGCCCTGAACCCTGCTCCTCTCCCCAATCCAAAGGGCACTCACTAAAGATGGCAAGGAAAACAAGAAATGCCCAGGGGCGCAGGTCTCCTCCTGTCCTTGGTGCCACTGGTCTCCTCTATCCAATCGTGGCAGCCTCTGGTCACCCCGTCGTCGGTTACACCACCCAACAAGATGGCAGGTTAGCAACAGGGGAGGCCGAGAGAGCCTGCTCCCCCTCTAGCCAAGCGCAGTCCCTGGCCAAGACACCGGGGGTCTCTGATGGCTCCCCAAGTCCAAACAGCCCCTGCCCGGAGTAGCGTCCAGTCCTCGCCCTGCTGGGCCGCCTGCCCGCTCGCTCAGGGCCATTCTGGCTGGTGACCCGGAGCAGGTGGCCGCGTAACAGGTGCCAGGAGAGAGGCCTGGGGATTGCGCGGCCGCCAGGCTCCTGCTGCGCTGGGCAGGGCGACGACCCTGGAGGGCACGGGGCAAGGCCGCGCTCGGGGCGGGAGGCAGGGGGATCCGGAGGGACAGCCTTGGGCCCCGCGCGCCCCAAGCCCCCACTTACGATCTCCAGGCAGACGAAGGCGCCCGAGTAGGTCCACAGGATGCCGGGGCCGGCGGGCAGGGTGACCC
>NW_006399753.1:21699322-21737126 GCF_000299155.1 Elephantulus edwardii
CGTGGCCGCGAGGCTGGCCCCGCCCCGTCATGTGGGCGCAGGTGAGCGCGCCCCGCCCAGGTGCCCACCGCCCTCCCGTGCGCAGGTGCGGCCCCGCCTGCGGGGCGCCGTGAGGGGGGTGGGGGGCTGTCCTCCGCGGCCACCCCCTGCGCTCAGGGTGCCACCTGTCCTTTCCCTCCTGAACTGTCACTCAGCTCCTCACCGCTGACACCCAGCTGCTCGAGTGGAGGCTGCTTTTGCCATTTTTGCACATACAGGTGATATTTCAAAGACATTCGTTTACCACCCGCCTGAAAATTACCTCTCCTTACTGTTATTTTTCTTCAAATACTTAAAACATTGTTTTTTACTGGCTCTCGTGGCCTCGTGTGTGAAGAACTGAGCTGTCAACCCAAAGGCAGGTGGTTTGAATCCACCAGCTGTTCTGCAGGAGGATGGACAAGCTCCTTCCACCCGATCACAGCCTTTGAAAATCTACTGGAGGGTCAGCTGTGAGTTGGTTTCCCCTGAAAGGCAAGAGCTTTTGAATTGAATTGAGTTAGTTAATGCATGGCTTCACCGCCTTTGCCATTTTGTCCTGTTGTGGTGACTTACGTGACATGACGCTGGAGGCTATGTGCCTATGGTATATTAGGTATTAATGGTGGCCAGAGTTTAGTAAAACCCCCAGTTAGCAGCACACTGGAAAAAAAGACTTGGCAATCTACTTTTCAAAATAAGCTAGTGAAAGGTCTATGGCTCACGTGGAATATTGCCCAATCAAGAGTCGGAGAATGAGGCTCCTATTCGAAATACAGTGGCTTTGAGCACCCCAACCATGGTGGAAATGATGCAGAACTGGGGGTTCTGTTATATATGGGGTCCCCATCAGCTGGAATGCAGTTGACAACTACCAACCATCTGGAGAGCTCTGGGGTCCCTAAGGAGGTCTGCGGGTAACCCAAAGGCCACGCCCCCGGGTGGTTGCCATCCAGCAGCAGCCTCTCCAGAGAAAGACGGCAGTCTCCCTGCAACTGAGAGTCTCTCAAAAACCCGTGTGTGCTTAGCCATGAGTTGGTTGCAATTCTGCGTCAATGACTTTGGCTTTTGAACGACAGCATGTCTGATTTGGATATCCTGCCCCGCCTTTTTATTCTCGATTTTAATATCAAAATTTTGCAAAAGAAATCAAGTAGATGAAATTCATTTTCTCAAAGACTGATTGAAGGTGAGCAAAACGTCAAACACCAGTGCGCACACATACACGCAGAGCAAGTTGGAGCAAAAGCTAGCTGGCAGCTCCAGACGTCCTATTGACAACTGACTGATCTTGTCTGTCAGGTGTCACCTTTGAGGAATTGGTTCACCTTGCGTTGAGACGCTGTGGTCAACAGGCTTTAGTCACTCTACCTCTTTATTATTTTAATAAGCGAAACTCACAGGTGTGGTCGAAGCATTAGGGGAAAATGACAGAGCAGGGTGGGGATGAAATCCTCGGTGTAGGTCTCCACCTCTTCGTCATCCCATTCTGGTATTTTATGGATAGCATTTCCTAGAAAATGTCATTGCCCCTCTGTTGATTTGTTTGATTAAAAAAAACCTCCCCTGTGTTCAACTTAAAAAAAAAAAAAGTCTTCCGCCTTCTGCTTTGCTTTTGTTTATTCCCTCCCCTCTGCTGAAAAGTCCTCAAAAAGCATTAAAGAATTTTCAAAGAGAAGACTTGTCAAAGAATTCTCATCACTTAGAGGCATAGCAACAATAATGGCCCCAAAATGTTTTAGTAAATAAAACTGAAATGACCTTGACATTCCTAGAAGTGTTAATTTCTCAGAGAAGCTTCAGTTGTGCCACAGTAGGAATTGCTACCAGTTTCTTCAGGAGCTACAATGAGTCCGTCCAGCTCTCTCACCCTTTGGTTTCTGCCCCGTGTATCCTGAATCCTGCTCTCCCTAATATCCGTGTTTCCACGAGGCCCCCTGCAAAGAAAGATAGTTATGGAGACTCCTCCACTGTTATATATTATGTGCTTGGGAGGAATGCTTTCCTGGCATTATCTTCCCGGTTTGTAATCATTACCCAAGCCTGTGTTACTTCACTATGTAATTTTCCTTCTTAATAAAAGCAATGAGACTTCTGGAATGGAAATGCTCATCCCATTCCGTGCTCCATCATAGTGTTTCTCTACACAATTGCTTCTAAGCTCTCACTCATTTCACTTTCTGCTTTGCCCACAAGCTGATTCTGTAGTTTACTGACCTTCAGAGTGACACAGCTCACCTGCCCACACGTTTCCTTCTCTTTGGGATGCTAACATTTATGTTCAGAACATTTGCAACACTCTTGCTTACTACCTCCAAGTAATAAAAAACCTCACTCCCTTCAACTAGTCAATTCCCATGTGGACCTCCCTTGTTATTTGGAAATTTGTCACTGCCACGCTTTCGAAATTGCCATTCTTCCTGATGACTAGCTCTTATTTATTTTTTTTTAATCCTCTCTTCATTCTCAGCCTATTGGCCTCCAGCCATTCATGCCTCCTTAGTCTCTTACTGGCTTATTTCTGGTTTTTCTAGCTTCTGTATCCAGTTTGTGTTCATTGGAAGGGATGTCAGCAATTCCTGCTTTAGTCTGGGATATTGCCTCTCATCTCACCTTGTATTTTACTATAAACCTGTCCTCATAGCTTAGGTTCAATTTACCATTCACGCTTTCCAAATCTGCCCCCAGACTGCCCAGGATGGATGAAAATGTCATAGCTGTCCTCATTTTCTTTCTCAGTTGTCCATACTAAACTATTGTACTTTCTATATCTTTGTGCCAGGAGAAATAGACATGTTAAACTACTAAAAATAACTATAGACCCTCCCAACCTTGCCATCTTTCTCTCACCTTACCGAGTTTTCTTGTTATTGTTAGGTGCCATTTAGTCGACTGTGACTTCCATTGACCATACGGACAGCAGGTTGAAACCTTGCTCTATCCTATATCATTCTTACGCTCTCTGATAGGCTCAAGCCCATTGTTACACCACTGTGTTAATCCAGCCTGTTGAGTGTCTTCCTCTCTTTGACTCTCCATCTTTTCCATCATGATACTTTTGTCCAAGGACTGGCCCCTTGCGACAGCATGGCCAAAGTAAGATGAGTTTCACTGTCTTACCCCAAAGCAACATTCAATCGAGGTTCATTTCCGGCAGGACAGATGTATTCTTATGGCAGTTGGTGGATTTTCTGAACTTTCTCAAACACTTAAGTTAAAAGGCATTGATTATTCTCCTGTCATCCTTATTCCCTGAGAAAATTTAGGATGCTATTTATTTCATTAAAAGCACTTTCATTAGTCCAGATACCCAGGACAAACTCCTTGGTGTTGGTTGTCTTGGTAGCTTCTTCTCATGGTGCGTGTTTAATCAGTTGCCAGGTGTTGGGCATTTTTTTTGTCTATCCAGGTCTTAGAATCTCACCACTCTACTCTCTCCCAGGGCACTGTCCCTCCTCCCAGTGAATATTTAAGAGCCTCCTTTCTTTTCCCTATTCTGTCATAGGTCAGTTCTAATTTAAGTTCAATGACTCTTTTGTTTTGTCTTTTCTTTTTCCCCCCCAGTTTTCATTGTTAGTATCTTTTTATCACGATCTTCATAAAACTAATTATTATTCATCTTTGGAGGTTATTATGTTACACATAAATATCTATGAGCAAACATCTGAGAATGGTACCATATAAGCAAATTACACACAGCAACACAGTATCCAGTATAAAAGAAAAGATGATTGTAAATTCAGTTCCTCCTAACTTAAATACATAGTATGCTGAGTATGAACTGTATTCTCTACAGTACTAGCAGAATGCTTTTTTCTTTCTTTTTTTTATTAATTGATTTTAATGAAAGTTTACAGAGACTTTGGATTTCCATTCATTCATTGTTGCACTAGCAGGATGATTTTTAATGCAAAGAATTGACTAGAGTCATTCTTCTTCTTGAAACTCTTAAGATTTATTACCTTTCTTTGGATCCATTTCAAAAACAATAGAACACATTCAAAATACAGTGGGAGTGGCTTCTGTTCAGTTCTCCTACTTCACTAACCCTGTTGATCCACTTCCATTTCCAGTGTTCTCTGTATTATTTCCAGACCTTTAAATATTTGCTCCCAGTAGTGAAAATCTTTTCCTCCGACTACTCCCCCACTTTACACCTATTCCCTAGATAATTCCTCCAGTCATAGAGGACTGTAGTCTTTAGCCATAGGGCATGTCCTGTAGCCTTTCTTTCTTCACTCAAGACTACATAAGCCTCCTGTTTTCCGTATGTTTCCATAATCTTTTGTGCTTGTTCTACACAGATGTGTTTATCTCATAGAACTGAAATTGCACTGTTGTAAAACAGAACTGACATAGAGGCTGGGGAGAGACTGAGAAAGATGAGATAAATTATGTATACTGCATTGAAACAGATGAGAAACAGATGAGGAAGAGAACTGTTTAAAAGGGATATATGATTAGGTATTATTGCCATGACAGGAGTTCAGAATGAAGGCTGCATAGTGGAGTAGACTTGGGGGGAGGGATTGTATAACAGTGAAAGAATTTTTCTTTTACTTTTCAAAGAGAAGAACAAACTGGAGGAAAGGGGTGGGCAAGGAGAAAAGCACAACAATGAATGAATGGAAATGCAAAATCTCTGTAAATTTTCATTAAAATTGATAATAATAATAATTATTATTATTATTTAAAAACCCTGAGATTGTTTTGCTTCTAAGTGTTAGCTAGTACATTGGAACAGGATATTAAATTAAAAGGTTGAGAGGGAGGGTACCATAATATAATATCCAGTTATCAATGTGAGCTGAGAGTTAGACCAACAGAACATTTTAAATGGTCTGATCAATGAGAAAATTAGAAATTTCTCACTTTTATCAAGAATATGAAAAGCTTAGGAATGAGTGGGTTTGGAGAGATTTCCGAAAGGAAAACCATGTTGAGAATCACGTAGCACTCCTACTCCCCTTCCATCCAGTCTCCTTTACTGCAGGAAGTAGCTGAGCTTTATTCATATTGCACAACAGGGGCTCAAGTAACGCCAGCTGATTAAATGAACTCTGCACCTCAATTTCTCTGCATCTTCACCATTACTTTCTTCCTGTTACATAAGAAACATTTCTTTCCCTATCCAAAGTTGAGCTCAAACTTAGTTGGGTTTAAAAAAACGATTTCTCCTTTGTGCCCCCTCTAAAAGTCAGTCTAAAAAGTCAGTTAATTTTTCCTTCTCTCTTCACTGTTCAATTTCCACTCCTTTTCCTCCTGTTAGAACATGTATAATTTCTCTTATAATCTTTAATGTAAATATTAAACTTTTCCCCAAAATAAAGTAACCAGGGCTGGATTTATTTTGTTCTATGAAACAACTAAAATTCCAGACAAAATATGTGAAGCATTTGCCTTTGGAAATGACACATCAGGTAATGAAGGACAATGACACCTTGGGAACAACAAAGAGACAAGGCAAGTGCTGTGGTTTCTGCACACCGGAGAACATTTTCAGACCACGGTATAGGGACCTTGTAGAGGCCAGAAGTACTCTGGAGTTGATTTGAATGGATAAATATGTGAACTGTACGAGACCAAGGGAGCTGGAGTTAACAGAATACTAGAGATGAACGTGCTATTCACAGATCAGCACATGATCCCCCTTGACTGGCCTAGTGGGTACAGAGTTATGCTGTCAAACCAAGGGTGGGCAACATTATAACAGATGGAGAAAAGACTGATGTTGTCATGGATTTAATTTTACTTGGGTCTACAGTCAAGCCAATAACCATGGTAACAGCAGTTAAAATCAAAAGAAGGATTGCATTGGGGAAATCTGCTGTCAAGGACTTCCCAAAGTACTAAAGAGCAAGGATGTCATTTCAAAGACTAAAGTGCATCTCATCCAAGCCACCGGGTCTTTTCAGTTACTTCCTGTGCTTCTGAACATTGGAAAATGGATAAAGAAAACAGAAGAAGAAATCTGACTCGACTGGAGGGCTTCTTGGAGGCAAAGATGTCTCATCTTGGAGGAGAAACCAGTCCTTTGAAAGAGACGTCATGCGGGGAAAGGTAAAGGGTCAATGAAATGGACTGACATAATGATGACCACAGTGGGCTTGGACATGACATAGTGAGGATGGTACAGTATAGGGCAAAGATCAGATCTGTTGTTCATAGGGTCTCTAGGAGTTGTTGACTGGTTGTGTCTAACAACAATAGCAGAGAGAAACAAAGACAAGAATGAAAATGGACATTTAGTAGGATACAATGTAAGCTCAAAGAAAGTAAAACAATATTTTAAGTGAACAGGGAAAGAGGTAAAAAATATTAACATTGTAAGTCTAAAATCTACAACCAGAAAAGAAAAATCTTTAAAAATTAAGGTGAAATGTAATCTTTTACAGATATTAAAAACAATTAAAATGTTCACAGTAGAATTCTACTAGAAATGGCACAGGAAGTCTTTTAGGCTGAAAGGATCTGATGTCTGGTAGAAATCTTCATCAACACAGAAAACAAAAAGAGGCAGAAAGGAGAAAAAGAAAATACTTAAAGTTGTCTTTGTTGTTGTTGTTGTTGTTGATTGCAGTGGAGTCAAGCATGACTCATAGCAACCTTAGGGACAAAAGACCTGAAGGCTTTCTATAACTATTGTGACTCAAAGTTTATAGAGTTTCCAGAGGCATGTTGTTTAGGAAGTGGATGTCACTCTTGCTTCCAAACCTGTCCTGGCCTGGGAGCTCCACCAAACACTGCCCACCATGGGTAATGGTTTTGGCACCCCGATGGTAGGTACAAGGTTTAGTATCACAGCAAACTCAAGTTGTCTTTAAAATCTTTAAAACTACAATAGTTGTTTAAAGTATAATCAGTGTTTCTCAAAGAATTTGTAGTATATGTAACAAAATGTATAATAACTCAGACGAGAAAAACTCAACTGATGCTGTTTGTGTTGGAACCAACTCATAACAGACCCTCCAGTGGGTTTTCAGAGACTATAAATCACATGAGAGGACATGGTCCAACTTTCTCCTGTGGAGTCATTAGTGGATTCAAACCAGCTTTCTTTAGTTTAGCAGCACAACTCTCTATGGGCTATGCTATTGTATCATCTTTATGGAAAAGAATCTATTTTAAAATATAAAGTCAAAATAGATTAAAAGTTGTACCATCAACTTGACAGGCTCGTAGTGACCTTGTGTGACAGAGTAGAATGAGAGCTTTCATGGCTGCAATCTTTACAGGGTCAGAGCACCAAAATTTTCTATCGAGGAACCACTTGGTGGGTTTGAATTGCCAACTTTTACGTTAAAAACCCAGTGTGTAGCGCTGTACCACCAATTCTCCCCAGATAGAAAACAAAAATGCAACATGACTAATATCTGCCTTGAACATTGTTCTCTCTTAAGAGCTTTCTATAATGCTCATTGTGGGTCATCAACTCCTCATGTGCAAATTCAAACTGAGGCCAAAGAAAATGAAAACAAATCCACAAGTATTAAATGCAACCTTTCACCTACCCTACGGAATCTAAAAGCCATCTCAAGAGTAAGCCTGAGGTATTGATCACTAATGATTGAAGATCAGGTGAGCTGTGGGGAAATCAAGGATAACATCCATGAAGAAAACGGGTTATTACAAAAATAAAAGAGAAAGAAATGACAAAAATGGATGTCAGAAGAGACTCTGTAAATTGCCCTAGAATGTTGAGAAGCCATAAAAAAAGAAAGACATGAAGAGAACAGAAGATTCCTAAAAGGCAGCTAAGGAAGACAAAGCAAAATATTATCATGAAATGTTTAAAACAATTGTGTCAGTTAATCAAAAAGGAAGAACTTACTTAGCAATTCTCAAGACGAGAGAACTGAAGAATAAATTCAAGCCTTGAGTTTTAAGACTGAAGAATGCAATGGGGAAAATCTTGAATGATCTAGGAAGCATCCAAAGAAGATGGAAGGAGTACATAGAGTCACTGTACCAATAGAACTGACTGACGTAGAACCATTTCAGGAAATAGTATGTAATCAAGAAATAATTGTAATCAAGGAAGAAGTTTAAGTGGTATTGACGGTGTTGGCATAAAATAAGGCCCCAGAATTGATAGGATACCAATTGACATATTCCAAAAAAACAGATGCAGTCCTAAACATGCTTACCTTGGCCAACTGATTGGAATAAATCCATATTTCTTTTCATTCCTCCAAAAGGTAATCCCACAGAATGTGGAAATTATCAAACAATATTATTAATATCACAAGTAAGCAAAATCTTGCTGAATATTATTCAGAAATGGCTAGAAGTAGTATATCGACAGAGAACTGTCAGAAATTGAAAATGGATTTAGAAGAGACGGTGGCACCATGGATATCAGTGCTGATGGAAGATGGATCTTGGCAGAAAAGAGAAAATATCAGAAGATATCTATCTGTGTTTTATTGACTATGTAAAGGCATTTATGTGGGTGGATCACAACAAACTATGGGTAATTTTGAGAAGAATGGGAATCTCAGAATATGAACTTGTGCTTATATGAATCTGATCCCTAGACCATGTGGCTGCTATGTGAACAGAACATGGTTTAAGAACAAGAAAGGTGTGCATCAGGGCTGTATACTTTCTCCATACATATTAAGCCTGTAAACAGAACAGATTACTTGAGAAGCCAGAATTTATAGTGAAGAATGTGGCATCAGGATCAAAGGAATACTCATCAACAACCTGCAGTGTATAGAAGACCTTGCTTGCTGAGATTGAGGAGGACTTGGACTGCTTGTTGCAGGAGATCAAAGACTATAGCCTTCA
Source organism: Elephantulus edwardii (assembly GCF_000299155.1). NCBI lineage: Eukaryota > Metazoa > Chordata > Mammalia > Macroscelidea > Macroscelididae > Elephantulus > Elephantulus edwardii. Next base: position 21,708,134 of record NW_006399753.1, read on the forward strand.
ACATAGATTGCATCTCAATATCAAGAAAACAAAAGTCCTCACCATCAGGCCGATAAGCAACATCATGATAGATGGAGAAGATATTCAAGTGTTGACAATTTCATCTTGCTTAGATTCATGATCAACATCCTTTGTATCAGCAAGTTAGGAAACCAGAAGATGGGAAGTATTGGGAAAATTTACTATCAGGAACCCCTCCAGAGTATTAAAAAGCAACAATGTCAGCTTAAAGACTAAGGTACAACTGATCCAAGCCATGGTCTCACTTGCCATAAACCTGAGTTGGAAAATGTCTGCGTATGACAGAAGAGAATTGATGCCTTTGATTTGTTGTGTTGGAGAAGAGTACTGAATATTCCAAGGACTGCCAAGAGAGCAAACATGTTGTCTTGGAGAAAGTGAAACCAGCATGCTCCTTGGAAGTGAGGATGGTGAAATGTCATTTCACATACTGTGAGTATGTTGTTAGGAAAGACCAGTTCTTGCAGAACGACATCATGCTTGGAAAGGTGGAGAGTCAGTATAACCGAGGAAGAGCCTTGACAAGATAGATTGACACAATGACTGTGGCAATGGGCTCAAATGTGTAGGAGATGGTGAAGACAGCACAAGCTAAGGGAGGGTTCAGATATATTGTTCATAGCATTTCTGTGAATTACACTATACCCAAACTACCCCTTCCCTTTTAATATAATTTGATTTGACAAAAAGCTTGAGGGGCTATATGAACATCAGAATAAATATATACTCCCTACTATCTATGTATCAGTTTGTTGTTGTGGCTTTCACGTTTATGGATTGCTAGAAGTTGTATCACCAATATTTCAATTACCAGCAGGATTACCCAGGGTGGATAGGTACTGGTGGAGCTTCCAGACTAAACCAAACTTGGAAGATAAGGCCTGCTTTATCCACTTCTGAAATATTAGTCTATGAAAGTCTCATCAATTAAAACAGAACATTGTCTCTGGACACGTCCTCGGGAGAGATCTATTGCTGGAGGACATCATATGTGGTGAAGTCGTGTGTCAACAGGTGGTAGGAAGACCCTCAGTGAGATGGCTTGGCAAGGTAGTCTCAATAATGGGCTTGCGCATGCTGACATGCTTAATGATGTTGTAGGAATGGACAACACTTTATTTTTTGCATACTTTAACCATGAATTCCAGTCAACGCAATGGCTGCTTTCTCTCTCTACTAGACTTCAGTGCCAAGAAACTTACCAGAGGTCGAGAAGAATAAGATCTAGAACTTCTAAATAGCTATTTAGGAAGTTTTATAACAGTGGAGTTTTAAGGATAAATTATGCAAAAATGGCAACATGGAAAAGAAAATTGATAAAGCCAAAATTGGAGTTAAAAATCTCATACCCTCTTCCTCAATGATTTATAGTAGTAGAAAAAGTGTAACAATGTTGAAAAGTTCAACAATAGTATACCATGATTTCCTGTTTTTAACCTGGTTTTCCAGAGGCAGATCTTAGGATACAAGTTAAAGTGCAAGTGATAGAGTTTCGTGGTTTTGTTTGTTTTTATATAAATGTAAAGGAAAGAGGAATGTTGGAAAGGGAAAGAGATGACTCTTGGCAAAGATGTGAGCTCAGGTAATTGTCTCACAGAAACTGACTTTCATTATGATCCTTAAGAAAAACTCTGGAATGTGGGTGAGGTCTCAGAGCTGTACAAACTTAGGCAAGGCTTTCCTATCTCCTTACTCGTGATAACTGCTAACATCTTCAAAGGTCCTACTTCAAAACAATTTTACATTCACAGAGTACAGAGTCAAGACTTCACTGTAAATTGTGAAGCAATTTTTGAAAGTATATGTGTGTGTGTGTAATTTTTTTTAACTTAAATTCACCTGATAGAAATTGTGTCATATATATTAATCAGTTAACATTTACAAAGGAAAGAGAAAACAAAAGTACTTTTAGATGGAAAAAATTTTCAGATGGTCACTTTTATACTGAATACTCCATCACAGCAGAAAAGAGAAATAATCTTTTAAAAAAATATAACTATTGATATTTCTCTAACCTTAGTTATAATAAAGCTGGACCTTAGCAGAAGTTATGCTTATACACAGTCTATTAGGCTCTTTTTCCTTTTATTGTCTCATGTGTGAAGGCATAGACCTTGGAAAGATTATAGTAGGGCTAAGTAGCTTATGGTTTTAAAGGAATAAATAGATGTCTACAAAATACACATTTTTAAATGGGGAAAATAGTTTATAAAAAAAGATTAAATGACAAATATATGTCACATATTACACTGCCTAACTCTGATAAACAAACATCAAAAATCAACTATAGCACTCCTTTCTAAAAAGCAATTGACACTTGTTGTTAAATGCTGTTGAGTTGTAGGTGACTCATAGCGACCTTATGAATGAAAGACCTGGACACTTGCATAACTTTCATTGTTTCTCCAAGTTCATAGAGTTTCCAGAGGCAAACTATTTTGGAAGTGGATGCCACTCCTGCTTCCAAGCTTGTTTTTATCAGGGAGCTCCACCAAACACTGTCCACCATGGGTGACCATTATCACATTTGTCACATTGGTGTCACAGTGTTCAGCAGCACAGCAACCACAAGTTACCTCTGTACAGCAAACGGACAGACAAGTGCAATACCTCTTAGAAGAATGTTTGACCAAAAAACAATTAAAACCGGCCTGAGGGCTGCAGACTAAAATCACCTATCTTTGGCTTTTAAGCATCATTTTCTGTCCACTAGGCCAACTGAGCTCTCTCATTGTTGTTGCTAAGTGCTGTTGAGTCATAGATGACTCATAGCGACTCAATGAACAAAAAGACCTTAACACTTGTATAACTTTCATCATTTCTCCAAGAGTCCATAGGCATTTAAGAATGGGAAGAAAAGTTTGTTGTTCTTGTTTATGTATTTAATAGGATTTAAGTTACAAGAACTATTCTGAGAAGGATGAGACATTTCAGTGAAAGTGGAAAAATAGCAGAATGTCTATTTGCTTTAAGCAGCAATAACAACAAAACTCCTTGAGCATTCCATTTAATAAAAAGTGATCAACTGGTGCTGATGAACTCCTTGATTACATTGCAAGAATCTTTTGGAAGATCCAGGCTGTATGTCAATGACAAGTGCAGATAAAAACATAAAACGTGACACACACATAGATGCTCACATTCACTCACTGACTGATGGTTCTGACTCACAGAGATCCTCCATTGGGTACTGAGTCTGAAAATACTGTTCATCTTCCTCCTGCGGAGACACTGGTGGATTCCAGTACCTGGAGAAGTGCAGCCTTTGGGTTAACAGAACAGCTCAAAAGGGTCCATGCTACCACTGTCATTCACTGTGTGAACTGTGACTCATACTGACCCTGGGAACAACAGGTCTGAATCTTGCCTTAACCTCTCCCATCCTCACCATCTCCTTCATGCTTGAGCCCATTGCCAAACGTCACTCTATCAATCCATCCAGTTGATGGTCTTCTCTTTCTCTGACCTTTCCAAGTACAATGTCTTTTTTTAAAGACTAGCCTCTCCTGCAAGCATTGAGGACTCTCCTTCATAGGGTCGCTATAAGTCACCTGCAACTCGACGGCACTTAACAACAATAACATCAACATAGAGAGAGATTAGCTGGCCCAGTGGACAGAAAGCGATGCTACCAAGACAAAGGTGGGTGACTTTTAATCGGCGGCCCTTGGGCCTGTCTTTTATTGTTTTTGTTCAAACATTCCTCTAAGTCGTATAGCCCTGGTGTGTCCACTTGCCCTACAGTGGTAACTTGTGCTTGCTGGGAGGCTAAACACTCTGACACTAATGTGTCAAATGCATTAATGGTTGGTTACCCAATGAGGACAGTGTGGGCTGGAGCTCCCCGATTAAAATAAGCTTGGAAGGAGGAGTGGCATCCACTTCCCTAATAGCTTGCCTCCAGAAACCCTATGAACCTGGAGAGAGGATGAAAGACATCCCACCCAAGCGTTGGGGACTCTCCTTCATAAGGTCACTATGAATCGCCTGCGACTCGATGGCACTTAACAACAACAACAACAGCCTCTTCTGACAACATGCCCAAAATATGTGAGGTAGAGTTTCACCATCCTTGCCTCTAAAAAGTTGTCTGCTTGCAATTCCTTCTAAACAGATTTGTTTGTTCTTGTGTTAGCCCATGAGATATTCAGCCCTCTTCTCCAGCACTACAATTCAAAGGCGTTGATTCTTTTGTGGTCATTCTTATTTATTGTCCAACTTTCAGATTCAAAGGAAGCAATTGAAAATACAATGGTTTGTAACAGGTGCACCTTAGTCTATAAAGAGAACCTTGCTGTTCTTTCACCCTCTGGAGAAATTCTTGACAGCAGGTTTTCCCAAGGCAACATGTCTTCTGAATTCTTGACTGCTATTATTAGGGCTTGAGGATGTGAATTTCTATAGTGTAAAACATTCACCCTCGTCAATTTCTAGCAGCTTAACATGGAGTCACTGAAAATAGAGTTGGGATATACAGTCCATTTATGTCTATCATGCAACTATCTCAGATAGAGGTAAAGAAAAATATAATGAAATAATGTTAAAATGTCAGATTGTTACATTTTGAGTATTTATTATTGGGATGGTCAATGTATATGCCAACTTGGCTATGATTCATACTGGTTTGGCAAACATTATGTAATCACTTTTCATTTTAAGTGATCTGATGTGAGAAATTAGTTGAAAATAGAGTTTCCTTGGTGATGTGTCCTGCCTCAAGTATTTAAAGAGTGGCTTAGCTCCTTCTTTCTTAACCTATACTTTTCTCCTGGCCTTTATTCAGTCGTTGGGGTATAAGCCTGCAGAAGTCCCTGGCCTATATATCAAAACCTCTCGAGAGAGAGAGAGAGAGAGAAAGAGAGAAAGAGAGAGAGGTTTTGATATAAATAATCTCTGTCTATCTATCTATCTATCTATCTATCTATCTATCTATCTATCTATCTATCTATCATCTATTTAATTGATGCCTTTGAGCTGTGGTGCTTGAGAAGAATACTGAATATACCATGGACTGTTAGGAGAACAAACAAATTCGTCCTGGAGAAGGTGAAGCCAGGCTGCTCCTTGGAGGCAAGGATTCTAAAGCTTTGTCTTACATACTATGGACATGTTACAAGGTGGGATCAGTCCTTGAGGAGGGACGTCATGTTTGGGAGGGTGGAGGAACAGTGCAGGAGAGGAAGGCCCTCAATGAGATGGATTGATTCAGTCACTGTGGTAATGGGGATAGGTGTGTCAAAGATAATAAGATTGGCAAGGGATAGAGCAGGGTTTAGGGCTGTTGTACATAGTGTCGCTATGAGTTGCAGGTGACTCAAAGGCACATAAGAACAACAACAAGTATCTATCTATCTCTATCTCTCTCTATCTGGTGGCCTAGTGATAAGAAGCTGCACTGCAATCCCAAAGACATGTGGTTCAAATATTTACATATGCTTCACTGGTTTTGTTCCTTTAGAGAATTCAGACTGAGAAATTAACCTTTGTTCCCAATATAATTCATTGATTTATAAGTTTATATGACTTAATAACTCTTTAAAAACTGGCTTGCAAATTTAAAAGAAGCTAATAATTGGTACCCATGGGCTCCAGCACACTACCACTTCCTTGCCATGACTTGTCAGTCAGGGAAACAGCAGGAACAGTGGGTGGTACAGGATAGAATGGAGACAGGAAATGAATCACTATGCCCTTTCTCCCTTTGATTGGTATTTTCTTGAGGATATAGTTGGCAACAAAGCCCAGTCCCTGACACACACCCACAATTATATGCACATAAGAGCCTGCATCGGAAGTTCTAGGATTGAAATTTCTGTTGTACTTTTTTCCAGTTATTGAAAGTATTTCTTTACCATTGAGCCACCAATTGTTTTTGGACTGAAGTAAAGTACAAAAAATATTCTTTATACCTCATTTCCAAGTTCCTCTACAAATAAGAGTTATAAGGTCAGGGTGGATATTTCAATGTCATGAATGGATTTTAGTACTCATTTATCTGAGGGAAAGTCATTATAATTTCATGTTTTACCCAAATTCACATTAAAATGTAATTGATTGGTTTTTCTTGGACTTTCTTTTGTTTCTCCAGTGCTCTCTTCTTTCCTGGTCAACCCTAAATGACCAGAGGTTATCTATAGAGAAGGAGAAGCCAGACTTGGTGAGAGTGCCAATTTGAAACCATGATAATAAACAAATAAACATGTTCTCTTTGTGTAAACTTTCCCTGCAGCCTGTATTTGTATTGTTTCTTGCTATCTTTGAGACTTTGCAAACTGGTTTACAGTCAGTAGAATCATTAGAAAGCAGACTTCTTTTTAATTAAACATATTTTATTACAATAATTATTCTGCTGTGTGCTCATTAAGTGGAATTATCTATCATTTCCTTATAAACATTGCATTCTTTTCACAGCCTTACACTGTCTCAGGACTCCTCCTTTGCTGAACACTCATTAACCTTCTCTATTTAAAGGCATCCTCATCAGAGTATTATAAAGAACTGCTTTTCTCAAGTCACCAATACTATCCAAATTCGCAATTCTACCATTCTTTTTCAATTTCAGCATGCGGAAATGTAGATCTTTCACAGAAACTAGCTTTTTCAAGCATTATAAGTAAAGACTGTCATTATAGTAAATTATACACACACACACACACACACACATACACATATATGTTTCCAATTTTATACAGTTGGTGTCTGATATCACTAGGGAAAACTATTGGAAAATTAGTTTTTATGAATCTTATGTATAATGTCTGTTTGCATATGTCTGCATTGTATAATCTTGGACTACATCTTAATACTAAGAAAGCAAATATTTTCACAAATATGATAAATTAAGAAAAGCTTTAAATTGTGAAAGATTTTATATTACTTGGCTATACTTGGGAGCTCTGTTGTCCTAGTGGTTGTTGCTCTCCAAAAGGCATGCAGTTCAAATCCACCAGAAGGATGGACAATCTCCTCCTGTGTGATTTACTGTCTCTGAAAATCCGCTGAAGGGTCAGCTACAGGTTGGTCCTGACTCAATGGTACACAACAAAAACAACAACAGACAGTCAATGTCCAAGAAGCTTGTTGATTGCCATCGAGTTGAGCACGACTCATAGTGACTCGATGAACAAAAGGCCTGTAGCCTTTCTATAACTATCGTCATTTATCAAATTTCACAGTTTCCAGAAGCATGTTGTTTAGGAAGTGGATGCCACTCCTGATTCCAAGTCCAAGAAAGTCAGAAATCATGTGATACTTACATTGCGCAAATCTACTCCAACTTACTTCTTTAAAGTGCTGAAGAGCAAACATGTCACTTTGTGGCGTGAGAAGCACCCAAACCAGGCCATATTCTTTCCAATCACCTCATACTCATGGAAAAAGTGGGCAATGACCAAGAAAGATGGAAAAATTGATGCATTTGAATTGAGTTATTATGAAGAATATAAATATATCATGGAATATCTTAAGAACAAACAAATCTCTCTTGCCAAAAATACAGCTAAAATTCTCCTTAAAAGTGAGGATGGCAAGATTCATATACATTGAACATGTTATCAAGAGCATCAGTCTTAGAAAAGGACATCATGCTTGGAAAGGAGAAAGTCAATGAAAAAAAAGGAAGAATCTCAACAAGACATATTAGCACAATAGCTGCCACAATGGGCTCAAATAGTTTCTATAACTGTGCTTCATATGTGCTTTATTATATTATATGAATATACATACAGTATTTGCAAATATGTTCGCAACATCATATGTATTTACAAATACGTATGTATACAGTATGTAGCCTCAACCATACATACACAGGTGCACTCCCATATTTAGCTTATTATTATTATTTGGTACCACTGTTGGTGAAGGATTGTTTGTATTATAGCATTTATATTAAGTTTTTGTTCTTAAGTACCCTTGAGTCCACTGCAGCTTATAGCACCTTATGAAAAACAGAGCTGAACCTTGACCTATCCTGTACCATATTCAGTCTCTGCTCCACTTGCGCCCACTGTTACAGGCTGTGTCCGTACATCTTGCGAAAGTCTCACTGTCCTTTGAAAAACATGCCCAAAATACATGAGACAAAGCTTCATCATTCATGTCTCTGAAGGGTAATATGATTCTATCTCCTCCAAGACAGGTTTGTTCTTTAAATACTCTTTACTAACACTAAAATCCAAAGGCATTTACTCTTACTTATTTACTCTTAACTTATTTGGTCACCCTTATTCATTGTCTCACTTTCAAATGCTTAGAAAGCAAATGAAAATACCATGGCGTAGAACCTATGCACCTGAGTCTTTAAACTGACATCATTGCTTCTTTGCACTTTAGAGAGGCCCTTGGTATATTTTCCCAATGCAATACATCTTTTTTTTATTTTTAATATAATTTTTTTGGAAGGAGAATTGGCATCCACTTCTGTATAGCTTGCCTCCGGAAACCCTATGAACCTGGAGAGAGGAAGAAAGGCACCCAAGAGTCTAGGACTCTCCTTCATAGGGACGCTATGAGTCGCCTGCAACTCAACGGCACTTAACAATAACAACAATATCATTTTTAATATAAAATTTGTATTTTATATCGGTTTACTTACATAGTTCACATACATTGTTTTTCACACCAGATCTTTCCTCTTTCCTTTATCCACCCCTCCTCCCATCCATCAAACTGTGTAACCACATTATTAGGCCCCCCTATGCCTGCCCATACTCACCCCTCTACTCCCCTCCCCACCTTGGATCCTCGTTCACGTTCTACAATAATGACCTTATACAGTATTTGTCCTTATGGGACTGAGTTTGTTCACTTAGCATATTGTTCTCCATTCCCTCCCAAGTTAGGTAGTAGTTTACAAAGTTATTGCTTGTGGGTGCTGTATAGGCAATCCATCTTTTTATTTAACTACTGCTAGCATGATTATTGATCATGATTCAAGTAAAGTGAAATCATTGACAGCTTCAATCTTTTCTCCATGATATTGCCTATTGGTTCATTGGTAAGGATTTTTGTTTTCTTGATAATGAGATGTAATTATATTCAAGACTGTAGTATTTTATCTTCTTCACTAAGTCCTTCAAGTCTTCTTCACTTGATCTTCACTTCAAGCAAGGTTGTATCATCTGCATAATGTACATTGTTGATGAGTCTTCATCCAATCCAGATACCACATTCTTCTTCATTCCATTGCTAATGTTAGATAGTATCTCACTGTAGTGTTTACTTGCATTTATCTAACAGTGTTAAAAGTTAGGTAGCTGTTAAATAATTTGGAGCAAAAGCACAGGGAAGGAGAGAGTCAAGGGTGAAGTGAAAATCATAAAGTGCCTTGCAGTTTCTGCTGGAACCTTGCCAAACAGGCTATTACAGCACAGCCTGAGATCATAAAATGTAAAGGCCACAGCGAAAGGCCAAAGGCTAGTCCTCCTCCAATCAGAGTCAAGAGATGCACATAAAATCAGCTTATAAGGAAGACTCCAGTGCCTGCAAAGCTGAAATGCACAATTAGAATTAATTCTAAAGTAACCTAATTAACATCCAAGTAGGCAGAGACCTAACATGTAATCAGTGACATAATGAACAATGGGCCAGAGTGGGAACCTCCAGCAACATCATCCCATTGGCCCAAATACCATTTACCTGCTTTGCATAAATAAAGCCCGACCAAGCCAGAAGTAGTCTGATTATGTAAGGACCTAATACCTCATATAGCCCATCTCCCTTGTCCTCGCCAACATTTCCCTTTCCATGAAAAGTGGCCCCTTCCTCTCTGTAGAACCCCCTTTAGCTAATAAACTGCCTTTACTTTCATTTTCACCCTGGCCCTTCTCTTATTTCTCAGCAAGGCAGCCATCCCTGACTTTGCTGGCCATCGGAGTTTCCGGAGCCCTGGTCATATCATACTTGCTGCAACAATGAGCGGGGGTTCTTTTAGGAGTCACCATAATAGCTGTACACCCTCCTCTGTGGTGGTGCCAACCTTCAACCTTCCCATTGTCCCCCACCCAGCTCAACGTCTTGACGGGCCAAAGAAAGACTGAAACCAGGGCACTCACCACAAGGTGCGGATAGCGTGTTGTACTTCTGTCTCTGGCAGTTCGGATCCTCACCAGCATCCTTCTGATCTTCAGAACCTGATGGAAGTCTGCTGTGTTTGGAATCCACTCAAAGTCAGGAGTTAATAGCTAATGACTATAAGCACTTTCTAATGTATTTATTAGGGAGTTCTCATGGCCTAATGGCAAGAGGCTACTCTGCAATCCTGAAGACAGGCACTTTGAGGCCACCAACTGTCCACAGAAGAAGGCTGGGCAGTCTCCTCCTGTGCGAATAACAGCCTCTGAAAACCCTCTGGATTGACCATCTGGTATTGACCTACCAGCTCTATGGTACACAACAACAACAAGAACAACAACAATACATTGATTAGCTTAATGTCTTTGTTGGTGAAGTAGCTGCTCGTGTACTTTGCTTATTTTTTTCAATTGGATTGTTTGTGCTGTTGAAATATTGACTTTTTCTACAAATTTTAGAGTAGCTTTCTGTCAGTTGCATTTTAGCCAAAAATTCCTCTCCCCCTCCTGCAATCTCTAAATCGTCTTCTTACTCTGTCAGTTTTTCAGATGAACATAAGTATTTAATCTAGTTTAAACCTGTTATCTAGTTTGTATTCTGACATCTATGCATTTCTAGTTAATATTTGGTAGTCAGTTTATGATATAATCTAGAGTCTCAGTTTGTCTTGATGTTGTCTTTGGTGATGTTTATAATTTAGGTTTTATGTGCAGTCTTTGACCCACTTGAGTTGGTTTTTGTGAATATTATAATGTATGAGTCCTGTTTATTTTTCTGTAAATGATTATCTAGATTTGACAGCCTCATTTATTAGAGACAATTTCTTCCTCCTTTAACAGACTTCAACTCTGCCAAAAACCAGCTATCTATACTTGGATGTATTTATTTATGGGTTCTTGAGTCTGTTCCATTGGTCTGTGTGTGTCTCTGTCTCACCGTTCTGGTAATTGTTCCTGCTAAGTCTGGAACATGCTCAAGCCTGATACACTGTACTAGAGAGCAATGCTTCTCAAACTTGAATGTACATGTGAAGCCTCTGGCAATTTAGTCAAAATGCCTCTTTTGATTTAGTAGTCTGGATAATAGGAGTCCATAGGATAATAGGTATATATAGATGGTTAACATGCTTGGATGCTAACTGAAAAAAGCGATGATTCAAATCTAGCCAGTGGTGTCTCTACAGAAGGTCTTGATGATCAACTTCTGGAAAATCAGTATTGAAAACCTATGGAGGGAAATTCTACCTTGATGCATATGAGGTCATCGTTAGTTGGCATTGACCAAATAGCGACTTTTTTGTCTGGCTAATGCCTGAGTGTCTAATTTTCTGTGAGTTCATACGATTGCTACTGCTATTGGTTCACTGTTCATGTCTTGACCAGAAAGGACCTTGTTTTTAGCCAAGGAGTTTAAGAAATGTTTACTTTGAATGTACCATGGACTGCCAAGAAAACAAACAGATTCATCCCAGAGAGGGTTAAACCAGGCTGCTCCTTGGAGGCAAGGATTCTGGGGCTTCGTCTGACATACTTTGGACATGTTGTAAGGAGAGACAGGTCTTTAGAGAGGGACATCATGCTGGGTAGAGTAGAGGGACAGTGCAGGAGGGAAAGACCCTCTATGAGGTGGATTGATTCAGTGACTGGGGTACTCGGGATGGGTGTGTCAGAGGCAATGCGATTGGCACAGGATAGAGCAAGGTTTAGGGCTGTTGTACATAGGGTCGCTATGAGTCGCAAACGACTCGATGGCACATAACAACAACAACAACAGCTAATGATAAGCATATCCCATTCTGGAATTTCTGCATTGATGTCTTATATAGTAAATGTGTTACTTACTAATATTTTAGGTAGAAACAGTACAGGAGTTTTTCTTAATTTCTAAATCCAAGTTCAAGTATAAAAAACATATTACAAATAGTAACAACATTATTCACTGATAATTTTTGTTATATGCTGTGTTGTTTGCTGTGTACCATGAAATTAGAACTGGCCCATAACTGACCCTGTGGTAGGTTTTCAGAGGCAGTTAATTGCATGGGAGGAAACTGCCCGTCTGTCTCCTGCTGAGCAGCTGGTGGACTTGATCCAGGTGCCTTTGGGGTTGCAGTGCAGCTTCTTGCCACTAGGCCACCAGAGCTCCATATGTTACATGCTATACACTAGAAGGAGAATTAATGCCTTTCAATTGTGGTGCTAAAGAGTCTTGAACATACCATGGACCTCCAAGAAAGCAAATAGGTATGTCATGGAGAGTAAAACTAAGTTTTCTCCTTGGAGGCTAGGATTTTGAAGCTCCATCTCATATATTATGGGCATGTGTTCAGGAGGGACCAATCCTTAGAGAAGGACATCATGCTCAGAAGGGTGGAGGGACAGTGCAGGAGAGGAAGACCCGAGATGAGATAGATTGATACAGTAATTCGGGCAATCGGGATAGGTATGTTGGTGTCAGACTGGCTCAAGACAGGGCAGGCTTCAGAGCTGTTTTATGTAGGGTCACTATGAGTCTCAGGCAGCTCAATGGCACATAACAACAACAACAACAATCTATTTTAACCCTCATTATAACTAGGAGTTGGAAGCAGGAGTGGCATCCACTTCCTAAACAGCATGCCTCCAGAAACTCTATGAACTATGATAAATGTCGATAGTTGTAGAAAGGCTTCAAGCCTTTTATTCATAGGGTCACTATGAATCGTGCTTGACTCAAAGGCAATCAACAACAATATAACTAGGAGGCTAGGACCATTATTTTTTTTATACCAATTTTAATCTCTCCAGCTGAAACACAGGTTAAATAATTTTCCTGATGCCATCCAGCTAGTATCTAGTACATACAAAAGCCCTTTTGAAACCTGGGTCTGTCCAATTCTAATCCCCACCACGGTTTTTGTGTTGGTTATTTCATTTTAGTGTTTTAGTTCGCATGTAATCTTAAGGGTAAAAACAAATAGACAGAGATCCAGCCAGATAAACTTAGCTATACTTTGGATTACCATGATTTAAAACAAAGAAAAAACAACCACCAAACTAAATTAAACATGGTTTTATAAATCAATGTCACCTGCTTGCCTGCTCTGTAGCACTGTGAGATCATTACAATCAATTTTGACTGAGATCCTCTGTACCAGGCTTCCACTGCTTCAAAGTCATGTACTAACACAGACATTGTTTATTTTCTTTATATTAACTAGGCAGAACAATACTTTTCTTTCACTTAGAAGGGAGGAGGCTTATCTTGGCAAACAAAAGGAAAACTAAAGGGATTGGCAAAACTCAGAGCTTTATATACTGTTTTAGAGCGATGTCACCTGTAGTTCAATGTCATAGCACCTTGATCAGAAAATAGGAGTGACTCAGAGGGTTTATTCTCTCTTTTCCGGAAACATAAGCAAAGGAATTCTGTTCTTTGCCATGTTACTTCACAGTCTGAAGCCTAAGAGTTGACCATTTTTATCTTACCTTGAATGAGAGAACACATCATGATGAGTTAAAAAAAGGAAAAAGCAAAACCAAACAGCCCTATGCCCGGCAGTTTTAGGCTGTTGTTGTTTTGGGGTACCACCAAGAGTTTCTGACTCGCTAAGGAGTGGAACCGTCTCAGAGGCTATGATCTCTGGGCTGCAATTCTCCACGGCTTTCTGCCTGTAGCGACTGGTGATTCCCACGTCAGCCTTTTGATAAGTAGCTGGCCACTTAAGCACTGTGCTGTCAAAGCTCCTTACACTTTGTCCAGTCATTACCTACTCTGTAATGTGTAGACAGGTAACTGCCTTTGGAAAGGCCTCATCTTATTACTAAAACGGAAAAAAATAAATCACCGGATGTGTTGCCATTTGTGCAAATGCCATTTTATATGCAACTAAGACTCATTCTTATACCGAGTGTTCACCAATATCAATTGCCTTACATGAAGGATTGTTGTTGTTGTTTTTGTGTACCACAGAGTCCGAACCAGCCTATAGCTGACCCTCTGGCAAGTTTTCAGAGACTTGGGAGGAGATTATCCATCTTTCTCCCACATAGCAGCTAGTGGCTTCGAACCTTGTGCCCTCGGGATTGCAGTGAAGCTTCTGGCCAAATCATCCCATAAAGATCATATTATCATTTTAAAACATGATATATTTCCAATTAGTTTCTTTTTGAGTTGGTTTCTTTGGGGTGTTTTGGTAATCCTTAACTGTGTTCTTGTCTGAGGGCAGCCAATGAATTGATGTAACTCAGGCCAACTCTTCGTGAAAGGGGGTTAAATGACCTCCAGGTGAAAGGGGGGTAAATGACCTCCAGGTGAAGTGGGGCTACATGACCTTCAGGTGACCTGGGCTAAATGACCTTGGAGAGCTCTCACAGCTTTGCAGTTCTCTAAGTATGTTTTTGAACCAAGTTAATCTTTATTACGACGCTCTTGTCTACACTCAGTGGTCAAGCACTGACTTTTACTGGATCTGTACTTTTTAATAAAAGCAGGATGCATTAGTACCTCGTCCTGAACTTAATTTATTTAATTGGAAAACGAGTCTATTTTTAAAATATTCAGGGGAGATGGAACAATCAGAAAGTAGTTTCTAAAGATCTCTCCTGCTGAAGGGTGTGATTAAAGTGACTAGCAGGCCTTGGGTCACAGAAAACAAAAGCTGCGTGGAAACTTGGAAGAAACTGGGTCCTGCCTGGGAGGAACTTGGCAGGTAGGGTTTGTGGACAGCGTGGAGCAAGGACACTGGGGCTGGGTGAGCAGCTCAGGGCTGGGCACGGACCAGTGAGGTGTGCCCAGGCGAAGAGTCTGGAATCCGGACGCTACAGATAGCCAAGGGCGAAGTAATTTGAGGACTCCAAAGTCTGTGTGGGCGGACAGCCATTAATTGAGAATGCCTTTGGGACCAAGAGGCAGCGAGAGCTGGTGAGGCAGAAACTTGGCAAGGTGTGCGCGCACCGGTACCGGTAACAAAAGACCTTGATAACAGGAATCCAGCCCTGTTGATGATATAGTTGAAAAAGCACGAGCCAGAGCTTCTGACCCTGGATCCCTCCCTCTCCATACACCAGGGCTCTGGGCGGGCTTCACCGGGGCAGCTTCTAGTGGAGTGCCCCAGTGCCTGGCACGGGGGAGGAGGAAATGAATCATCAAGAGGTTTCTCCGGTACAGAATGGAGATTTTTACCCGCTCACAGTGTTGCTGGAAGGATCAAAATGCATGTTGAAAAGTATGGGGTGGTGGTGGGGGGGAATGTCTTTCAACAGATGCTTTATAAATATTGCTGTTATGTGCTTATCGAGTCAGGTATGACTCACACAACCCTAAGAGCACCACATCTGAAGTGTGCCCAGTTTTGTGCCATTCTCACCGGAGCCCAATGTTAAGAGTCTCTGCGTCTTGTAGTGGATCTTTCTTTCTTTCTGACCCTCCTCCTTAACCTTACATGATGGGTTCCCCCACATATTAGTCCTTGGTTTTCTTTTCAGGGGGCTCTGGTGGTTTAGTCTGTAGGGAGTTGGGCTGTTTAACCCCAAATCGATGCTTTGATGGCTGATGGAATCCACCAGCTACTCCTCAGAAGAAAGATGGAAAATCTTCTCTCATGATTCCTGAAACTCACTGGAATGCCAGTTCTGGAATGCCAGATAACATAGCAATGAGTTGCGGGTTTTTTTTTTTGTTTTTTTTTTTTGTGGTGGCGTGTTTTTTTTTCTTTAGTTTTTCTTTGTGACAAGAAATTTTCTCATTTTGGCTAGGTCAGTGAGAAGTCATGAGAACAAGTAAAAATCGTCCGTTCTGGAGCTCTGGTAGCCTAGTGGCAAGAAGCAGCGCTGCTATCTCGAAGGTATGTGGTTCGAATCCACCAGATGCTCCATTGGAGAAGGAGGGCAGTCTCCCCCTGTGCGAGCCGTCAGTACACAACAAGGGGGAGGGGGAAGTCAGTAGATTAGGTGACTCAAAAGGAACATGAGAAAGAAATGAAAACCTTCATAACGTGGGGAATTCATCTGAAGGATAGATCTCTGATCTTGGGTAACTTTTGGAAACAGGTTCCTGGTGAAAACTCCTGTTGGGTCAAGATTGTATCATTTATTGGATACTGAGCTAAATTAATTTACTGTTTTAAGGGAACTTTGTCATTAGTTTCAGCTTGGGATCCTTTGACCTTATTTGCATTGTCTAGCAAGTTTCTGAAAGGTGACCTGGTAGCCAGACGGAAAACACACTTACAGTGGCTGGTTCAAAGAGAGCAATTGCCTTGAAATAAACATACTGGTTTTACTTAGAATGTTTATTAGATTCCAAGGTGGTGCAAATAGTTAACCTGCTTACTTGCTAAACTAATCTGCCAACCTCTAAAGCACACAAAAGCTTCCTAGAAGAAAAGCTTGGGAATTCATTTCCAAAAGGCCACCATACTTCTTCGAAGCCCCATGGCATCCAGTTGTACTTTGAAATAGAAATTTTAGAATTGACTCAATGGCATGCCTGTGTTATTCTTAATGTGTTTCTGATGGCACTCTCCAAAAGGACAGTTTAGTTTGATGGAGGTAATTTTCCACTACTAGGGAGCTCTGGTGGTGTCATGGTAAAAAGTTGCATTACAATTCTCAAGGCCTGTGGTTCGAATCCACCAGCTGCCCCATGGGATAAAAATGAGCAGTCTCCTCCTATGCAATTAACTGCCTCTGGAAACCCACTGGAAGGTCATCTACGGGTTGGTTCCAAATTGATGGTGCACAACAACAACAATAGTTGAACTCTTCTGCTGAGCTCTCTTCCTTCAGCATTGCTTCCTTTTGTTCTGTCTTCTAGCGCAAGTTTCAGTTTCTTGACATTCACTTTGGTCTTTTCTTTCTTTTTTCTTTCCTGACTTTGGACTGACTGTTGTTTTCTTCATGAATAAGGTCCTTGCTGTCATCCCACAACTCATCTGGTCTTTGGTCATTAAGTGTTCAGTTCAACACATCTATTCTTGAAGAAATGGTTTTCAAATCAGGTAGACTAAATTAAGAGCAAGATTGTCTGTTTATTCTTTCCTTTCACTCAAGATGTATCTGAGATCAACAATGATATCTCTTATGTCATGACCTCTTCTGGATCTAGCCTGAATTTCTTACAGTTCCCTGCTGATGTACTGTCCCAGTAATTTATTTATGATCTTCAGCAAAATTTTACTTGCATGTATTAAGGATATTTTTTGATAGTTTTTACATTCAGTTGTATTATTTTTTGGAAGAGGAACAAATAAAGATCTCTTCCAGTCAAAAAAAAAAAAAAAAAGAAAGAAAAAAGAATGTCAGTTTAAAAACTCGGGTGTGGCCAGTCTGAGCCATGGCATATTCAGTTGTTTCATTTGTATATGAAAGTTGGAGAATAAACAAGATTACTGAAGAAGAATTGGTACCTTTGAACTGTGGTGTTGGTGAGAAGTATTGAATGTCTCACGGACTACCCAAAGAAGAAACTCATCTGTCCTGACGGAAGCGGAATTAGGGTGTGGCTTAGAGGCAAGGATGGTAAAGCTTCGTCTCACATCCTTAAGGCATTTATTAGCAGAGGCTAGTCCTTGAAAAAAGACACCATGCTGGGAAAGTGGAAGGTCAAAGAGAGGAAGACCCTCGACTAGATGCATTGACACAGTGACTGTAATTACGGGCTTGAACATGGCAGAGACAATGAGGATGGTACAGAGTAGGGCAAGGTTCTGTTGCATTGTTCTTAGGGTCTCTATGAGTTGTAGAAGTGTTACCATGAAGAAGTGTTTACAAAAAAATGCAGAAAATTGTATTACTGAGAAAAAGTCCAGGAAAACTGCTTCGTGAATTTTTTCCTCCCATCATTAACTGAGATTAGCAAAGAGCTGTCCTTTGAGAATATCTTGCCCATCCATTTTACAACCCTATTCTGGCCCTTTCAGATTCTTTATGTTCTCAAAGTAAAACAATCCTTAAAGGGGACGTGATTTGAGTTTCACAAACTCAGAAAAGCTCATTATTGGCAAGTCAGCTCATAGCTGACCCTCCTGTAGGTTTTTTAAAGCTGTAAATTAGATCGCAGTGGAGATTCCCATTGCTGTCTGGTAGAGATGCTGGTGGAGTCAAATCTCCAGAGAGGCATCTTTGGACTAGCAGCGCAATAACCTACAAACGATGCTACCAAAGCTTCTTTTGAGTTCCTCAGTGATGCCAAAATTGTTCTTTTGGTGTAGTGTCGTGTAATTTAAAGAGCTCAGAATTCTTTGGAGAAGGGTAAGAGAGATGGAAACATTACCTGCATAGGGAGCTCTGGTGGCCGGCCAATAAGGAGTTTCACGAAGGTTTGGTTTGAATCCATCAGATGCTCCAAAGGAGAAGGATGGGCAATCTCCTCTTGTGAATTCAGTCTCTGAAAATCTGCTGGAGGGTCAGCTATGAGTTGGTTTTGACTCAGTGACAATGTTAAGATAGAGGATATGTTGAGAAATTAAAGCTTCGCTTTTTAATAGTTTTGTTTAGCAAAGGTTTGTATGATTTTGTATAGCTATTTTTTAAATTACTCTTGTGTAACTGTAAAAAAAAAGTGGGCAAATGATATTTAGTCGTTGTTGTTGTTATGTGCCGTCGAGTCACTTGTGACTCATAGCGACCCTATGTACAACAGCCCTAAGCTCCGCTCTGTCCTGTGCCAATCGCACTGTCTCTGACACTCCCATCCCAATTATCCCAGTCACTGAATCAATCCACCTCCTAGAGGGCCTTCCTCTCCTGCGCCGTCCCTCCACCATCCCAAGCATGATGTCC
The DNA here is from genome assembly GCF_000299155.1 of Elephantulus edwardii. Taxonomy (NCBI): domain Eukaryota; kingdom Metazoa; phylum Chordata; class Mammalia; order Macroscelidea; family Macroscelididae; genus Elephantulus; species Elephantulus edwardii. Next base: position 21,726,988 of record NW_006399753.1, read on the forward strand.
CTCTCTAAGGACCAGTCTCTCCTTACAACATGTCCAAAGTATGTTAGATGGAGCCTCAGAATCCTTGCCTCCAAGGAGCCACCCGGTTTAACCCTTTCCAGGACAAATCTGTTTGTTTTCCTAGCAGTCCATGGTATTCTCAATACTCTTCTCCAGCACCACAGCTCAAAGGCATCAATTCTCCTTCTATCCTCCTTGGTACAATGATACTTAGTACTCAAGACAAATCCTTTGATTTGATTTCTGCTTTTCCAGACCTCAACTTAGCTCTATAGCAATGTCTTTCCTTTTGCGCTCAGATTTTCAGGCTATGCCCAAGAAGGGTTACAGCATATATACTGTGTTGGACCCATTGTCTTCTATCTTGATCTAACGGTTCCAGTTCCCTCTCATGATAGCTAGTATCTAACCTTGAATCTCAATGGAAACATCAAGATTCCTGGCATTACAAGATTCCATCAACTTCTTTAGGTTCTTCATAGATGTCTATAAGTGGATCCTCTATGAAATGATCTAAAAGTAAAAGCTTGATAATCGTGAACTAGAAAAATATACTGAAACCAAAGGCCATAAACGCTGTGAAATCTTGGTGATTTCCAGTCATGCTCTCCGTGTCTCACCACTTGGCACTGACCCAGTTGCAGGAAGGACTTGGGTTAGCTGTAATCTCATGCACTGAATTGGGAGTCTCTGAGTCCCTCAGAAGTCTTCTCTGTTTCATTCCTTTGTGTGTGAGAGCTGGATAATGCCATCTATTGCTCTTAACTATGTTTCTAAGGAATTGTTTGTTGACCTCACATCAAAATAAAAATCTCAGGAGCTAGTTTTGAGGGAAAAAAATATTATCTTTTTAGAGTTATGTCAGGAACCCTCATATTACGCAATGATGAAGGGAATAGCCATGTAATTACAGAGACTTCATTAACGATTTCAGGATGGATTCTTCACTGCAGCAGATGTTTTTGGAACCTACATCACAGTGTCTTGGCCTAACATCAGCTACAGCTGTGGAGAGCAGTTTTCTGTCAGCTCAGACTCCACAGCTTGGCATTCTTTGAACTTTTGTCCCTGGGCTTTCTCTTTATCCCCAGGCGTCTGCACAACTACAGCCAGAAATATGAGGGAGTTAATGCTCCTGGAGGCAGCCTTCAACTAATGAAGTCTTGGCTCAGATTGATCGATTCTCTGGTCTCCTATCTGTCACATGTACAATTCTGAGAGGCCTGTTGTAGGTTTGCAAGGGATCTTAGTAGAATCTGACATAGTCCTTCACAAAAGCAATCCTGAAAATGCACTCTAATACTGACCTTTCCTTCATCGTACTGTTTGTTCAATTCCTCCCCTCCTGTATTCCAACATCACCTCCAAGGACATCACTGTACCCAAGTCTTTATTTCAGGTTCTAGTTTTGTATGTAATTTGAATGAAAATACTTACTTGAAATAAAATCAGGTAATGAGTCTACTTGATCGATGACTTTTGTCCAGTTATCTATTCTTGGGTCAAAACATTTGTTTCCAGACAGAAAAGGAAAAGATGATTATTAATAGTAATCTTGCCTTTGTAATGTCTGAAAGCTCAGAGGATTGTGGGTAAGGATCACATATGTTTGCTTAAATTATTTACCAATGGGTAGCACCGAGCCTTTTGTTTAGTTGTAATTTGATATAGACCCTAAAACTTTCTGAATCTTGCTAGAAGGGGCTATTACTTGTCAAAAGATACATCAAGCCTGGAAAAGTAGAAGGTCAGCAAAAGAGAGGAAGATCCTCAATGAGACGGATTGACACAATGACTGCACCAATGAGCTCAAGTATGACAGAGATGATGCAAATAGTGCCAGATAGGATGGGGTTCAGCTCTTTTGTCCATAGAATCACTGTGAGTCATACCCAACTTGATGGCCCATAACTAAAGCAATAGTTTCAGATGAGTTAAAAAGTATTGTCTTCATTTTAGAACTGTTGTTGTTATGTGCTGTCAGGTAACTCTGACTCATAGTAACTCTAAGAACAGCAAGTCAAAAACCTTGTGCTATCCTGCCCCAGTGTGAGGAACTCTGTCATGAGCAAGTCCGTTGGGCTAGTCACTGTCAACCCATCTTGTTACGGATCTTCATCTTCTTCACTGACCTCTACTAGCATGTTCCCTCTTCCTGGGGACTGGTTTCTCCTGATTATATGCTCAAAGTAAGCAAGAGGAAGTTTCATCACCCTTCGCTCTAAGGGGTACCCCTGCTGTACTTTCTTCAACATAGATCAGTTCTTTTGGCATTCCTTAGGATGTGCCATATTCTTCGCCAACACCACAAATCAAAGGCATCAATTCTTCTGTCATCCTTATTCTTTGTTCAACTTTTAGATGCATAGGGGGCAGTTGAAAATACCACAGCTTGGTTCAGGTACACTTAGTTTAGTCTTTAAACTGGCATTCTCACTCTTTAGCACTTTGAAGAGATTGTTGACAGCATATTTCCCTAATATAGCACATCTTTTGGTTTCTTTACTGCTGCTGCCATCGATACTGGTTGTGGAACTGAGTAAAATGAAATTATTGACAACTTCAGTCCTTTCTCCATCATAATATTGTCTAGTGAACCAGTGGCAAGGATTTTGGTTTTCTTGAAGTGGACATGTCATTCATATTAAAGTCTTTGATCTTCTGCTGCAAGTACTTCAAGGGTTCATTATTTTCAGCCAGTAAGGCTGTATCATCTTCATTACACAGGTTGTTACTGAGTCTTCCTCCAATCCTGACATCACTCTTCTTTTCATAGTCCAGATTCTCGAATGATTTGCCCAGCATACAGATTGAAAAGGTGTGGAGAAAGGATACAACCTTGACATACATACAATATTGCTGTTACATTAGACCTAATATATGTTTATATATTATTGACTTTTTGTGATAGAACTGTTATCCAGTTGATAAATATAACATAACATAAGACGCAGCAGCCTGCAGTATGAATGAAAGCCACTTTATAGAAAGAGACCATGTTTAGTTTTAAATATGCCTTGGTAGCATATTGTAAATAAGAAAAAATTATATTGCAGACCAGTGTACACGGAATGGAGAACTCCAGAAGTCCTAATATGTTGCTATTTTTGTTAGGAACCAATTCTGACTCAAAGCGACTTTGCTGAGTCGAAGTGCCTTCTGGAATTCTCTAGGCTACAGTCTTTATGAAACCAGCTTTTTCTCCCTTGGAGTTGCAGGGCAGGTTCAAATTACCAGTTTTGGGAATCACATCCAGTGCTTGACCACTGTGCAACCAGAACGCCCTTGTCCGAATGGCAGTTGCTCCCAAGCTGATCTTCCTACCTCTATGCCTGTCTGTTGTCATTTCCCCCCCTCTACACAGCAGACAAATGTGGTCTCTGAAATCTAAAACGGATCCAATCACTCCCCTGCTATCAGTATCTTGAGAGTTGCCTTTTCACTGTCCATGAATAATTCACTAACCACAGCTTGCCACATCAACCGTCATCTGCTCACCTTTAGCATTTACCTTCAGTCTTATCTCTCCCACTGGTGGAAATCATTAGCTGGACTTTATGTCAAAGCATTTTTAGGCAATACATTTTAGGTTATCCTTCTACTCCTGGCCTTGCATAGGCTCTATCATTTCCCCTTCTCTTTATTTGGTTAATTCTTAGGATGTTGATCTATATGTGTTCCTTTTCACTTTTGACAAATTCCAGTTATCCTCGATACATACGACTTACTTTCCGTGTTCCAATTATTAATGAACATAAGCAGACTCATAATTTTGAGTCTTGTCACATGAGTAAATTAAGATACTTCACTGGGGTAGAAGCTTTAGTTCACCTGTGCCATTATGGTAGAGTCCATTTTAAGGAAGCGTCACTTCCTCAGTTGCATTTTGAGTGTCTTTCAAGCTGAAGCACTCACCTTCCAGAACTATATCCTATTGTCCATAAGGTTTTCAATAGCCTTTTGTTTCAGAAGTAGATGTATAGTCCTGATTCTGGTCTGGAAACTCCACAGAAATGCATCCACCATGGGTGACCTTGCTGGTATTTGGAATTCTAGTGGGATAGCTTCCAATATCGCATAACATGCGAGTCAGCATAGTATGGTAAACTGAAGGGCGAGTGGTGGAAAAAGGACAGAGAAAGATTGAAGCTGTCCGGGATTTCACTTGTTTCCACAATTAACACTCATTGTAGCAACAATGAAGAAATCAGAAGATGTGTTGCATTGGAGAAACCTACAATCAAGAACCACTCCAAAGTTCTAAAGAACAAGAATATCAGTTTAAAAACTAAGGTGCACCTCATCGAAGTAATAATATTTTCAATTGCTTTCTATGTACCTGAAATTTGGAAAATGAATAAAGATAACCAAAGAACTGTGCCTTTGAATTAATGGTGTTGACAAGGAGTACTGAATATCTCATAGACTTCTATAAGCATAAACAAATCTATCTTGAAGGAAGTGCAGACAGAGTACTCCTTAGGGGCAAGGCTAGTGAAACGTCATCTCACTGTGGGCATATTATCAAGAGGAACCAATCCTTGGAGAGAGACAGATTGGTAGGGTCAGTGAAAGAGAGGAAGATCCTCAACAGGATGGATTGACACAGTGACACCACCATGAGACTGAGCATGGCAGAGATCCCAAGGACAGAGCGGGACAGGGCAAGGTGCCGAGCTGTTGTTCGTAGAGTGGCTATGAGACGTAGTCAACTTGATGGCACCTAAAACCAACAACAGTGACTGACTAATCTCCTTTTAGTCTGTTAAATTTTCTCCTATCTCTTTACTGAGCTCCGAAGATTAGGTCTTCCATTGCCCTGTAGCGACAACCCATTAATTGCTTTTCCAGCAATTAATCAACTTAATTAATTAAATTTTTAAAAATTAATTAAATTTTAAAGCACTGTTTAGTAGACAGAATCATTCCACCTAAAGATAGCCAAAAGAGCTTGTGTGTTGTGGTACATAAAATAGTGGGCTGCTAGCAGAGAATGTGTTGGTTTGAATCCACCATCCAATTTGTGGGTGAAAAATGGAAAGTAGGTGAAAAGCTACCCAGGTCCTAATCCTTTGAACCTGTGAATCTTAACGTTTCATAACAAGATAAACTTATCAGTTTACGTTAAGGACCTTTTGTTGAGGGGCATTCTGAATTGTCTGAGGAGCCTTATATGCAAGCCCAGGCATCCTTAGGGAAGGAAATAGCCTTGACACACAGGAGATGGCAATGGGACCACTGACACAAGATGCTCAAGGTTGGCTTGGAGAATGTAGGAAGGGATGCTAAGAATATAGCGCTAGAAGTCAGAAATAATGTATCTTAACCCAGAAACTTTGGAGGTAATAGAGTAGTGCTAGCCCCTTAACTTCGTCCAGTAAATGGATTTTGGACTTCTGATATCCAAAACTATAGGAGAGTAAAAAACAATGTATTAAAACTTTGTAAATAAATCAGAGTAATATAAAAAAATTTAAAAAAGAAAGAGGGGATATTGCTTCTTTGTTACAGAAAAAACACTATAGGAAAGTAAATTTATGTGGTGTTATAAGGCACCCATGTTTCAATTTATTTGTATCACTAACCATAGAAAGAATAAACCCACCAAACCACTTCTTACCTACTCTTGGTTTTCACAGATGAAATTTTTCTTGAACATTCTTGGTCACTTGCCCGACTCATACAACCCTATTGAGTTGGTCCACTGTTAGTTGGTATTTGTTGCTGTAACATCCTTCCCTTATACCTTACCACGTCATTGCTTTCTCCACCTTATTGCCTGGACCAAGTGATGACAGGTTTCGTGTTTATCTTGTTAATCTTGGCATGATTAGCTCTTTGTCTAGCAATTCAGTCTAATAAATTTGCAGTTAAGATTTGTTAAATACATATTGTTGTTGTTCAGTATCAGCTAGTTGAGTACGACTCATAGCCACCGTATGAATAACAGCTCTGAACCTTGTCCTGTCTCGTGCCATCCACCCCATCTTTGATATATGTGAACCTGTTTTTACAGTCAGTGTCAATCCATGCCCCCGAGAGTCCTCTCTTTCACTGACCCGAGACCTTCACAGGCATGGTGTCCTTTTCTAAGGATTGGTCCTCCTAGCAATATGCCCCAAATGTATGAGGCAAAGCTTGGCCATCCTTGTCTCTAAGGAGCATCCTGGCTACACTTTCTCCAAGACATAGTTATTTGTTCTCTTGGTAGGCCATGGGATATTCAGTACTCTTTGCCAACATCACCACACAAAAGCATTGGTTCTTCATCTATTATTCTTACTCACTGTTCCCACTTTCAGATGCATAACAAGTAATTGAAGAGACCATAGCTTGAATCACACGTACCTTAGTCATTAAGTTGACATCATTGTTCGTTAGCACTTTGGAGAGGTCCTTGATGGCAGATTTCCTCTACACAACACGCCTTCTAATTTCTTGATCATTGGTATATGTTCAATCTCTATGCTGAGAAAACCATTTGAGAAGCTGGACTTTATGAAAGGAATGTGGCATCAGGATTGGAGAAAAACTCATTGACAACCTGTATTATGCAGATGACAATGATCTTGCTTGCGAAAATGAAGTCTTGAAATACTTGCTGCATAAAACCAAAGAATTCAACCTTCAATATGGATTATGTTCTAACATCAGGAAGACAAAATTCCTCATCATTGCACCAATACGTAACAATATGATACATGGAGAAAAGACTGGAGTTGTCAACTCTTTTGTCTTGCTTGAATCTACAAATACCCTGGGTACCAGTTGAATACATATGTAGAAAGAAAAACCTATTTTAAGTGCCAGGACTAGTCCTAAACCTTGTCCCTATGTCCCGTAGTTCCCTAATTAGGGCTGCTAGAGAGATCATGTGGGTAAGGGAGTCTCATTGCTGGAGTCACTTTTCCTTTAACTTGCTTGTTCTGTAAACACAGCAGCCATACCCAATTACCAAATGTAATCCAGGATAGAGGTATTGAGTAGATGAACAGGAGTTTAAATTTCATCATATAAAGACTTTTACAGAAATCTACTTATTAATCCTAGCAACAGATCTACAGGTAGATGCTATTTTTATTCTCAACTTAAAGACAAGGAAATGAAGATATACAGAGTTTAAGTAGCTTATCCAGAGTTGTGTTACTTGCAAGTGGAAGTATTAAGATTTAAGATGACATGATTCCAAACTCCAGCCTCTACTTCTTTTTTTAGAAGCACTAAGAATAGTGGAGACACAAGAGAACACACAAGAACCTCATTTGTCTCTGCCTGTGTCTAGTGGATGACTCTGGGACATGGCTAAGAATGAGTTAATGCTCTGAAGTACATATAAAACCTTCCTAGTTCAGGCAAGCAAATGTAGCTCTAATATTTGTAATGACATGCTATCTTATAAAGTTATTGTTGTTGTTATGTGTTGTTCTGTTAGAACGGACTCATAGCTGACCCTCAAGGAGGATTTCAGAGAAGGCGATTGCTCATCTTTCTCTTGCCTTACAAAGTAGTGAATCACTTTTTCCTTAAAGCAGATGATTTAATATTCATTTCCAAAACAATGACATTTTACAAAACCTACAAATATAAGCAGTTCATGAAAGGCAAAAGAAATGAAACAAAGAGAATGGAATTGTTTAAGATAAAATAAAAAGCATATATATATTAGTTGGAGTTGGGAGGGTGGAGGGACAGCTCAGGAGGGGAAGGCCCTCTACGAGGTGGATTGGTTCAGTGACTAGGAAAATCAGGATGGGAGTGTCAGAAACAGTGCGACTGGCACAGGATAGAGCAGAGTTTAGGGCTGTTGTACATAGGGTCACTATGAGTCGCAAACGACTCGACAGCACATAACAACAACAACAACATATATTATTAAGGTGAATATATTATTGATGCCTTTGAACTGTGGTGTTAGCGATGAGCACTGAACATCCCACGGACAGCCAAGAGAACAAACAGATATGTTTTGGAGAGGGTGCAGCTGGAGTGCCTTTTGGAGACAAGAATGATGAGGCTTCTCCTCACATACTTTGGACGTGTTCCTTGGAGAGGGGCATTATGTTGGGAAAGGTGGAGGGTCAGTGAAGGAGCAGAAGACCCTCAACCAGGTAGATTGACACAGTGACTGCTGCAATGGACTCAGTGTATCAGGAGGTGTGAGGATGGTGCGGGAGAGAACAGGGTTCAGATCTTTTGTGCCTAGGGTTGCTACGAGTTGTGCTTGACTGGACAGCACCTAACAACAACAACATTAAGGTGAAAGGAATACATTAAAATTATTTGTTTGGCATTAGGATAAAATACGGTTTCATATTTAGGACAATTTTCTGAAATCTATCTGTGAAAATATGACAGTGGATTTTGAACAATGCCGTTGGTGGTTGTTGAAGAGCCTTACTTGACTCAAGTACACTGAGAACTCTGCATTTTTCTTATCTTGGAGGCAAATAACCTGAGACATGCACGATATTTGTACATATCTTATTGCAAACAACTGAATATATAAATGTCTGAGATATTTTATTCTGGTGTATTTTGCTGGATTTTAAGAAAGTAAGCTAATCTGGCAAATGAAAGATCTTAAATGTAAGGAAACCTATTGTATCATATTGCACGAAGCATGTTTTACCAAGTACCGATGAAATTTTTCACTACTTAGAATGAGACAAAGCAGCTGCAAGTACCCATTACTGATCATAATGAGGAATATTAATCAGTACAATTCAAAGAAATTGGAAGTAATCAAAAAATGAAATAGGTTGCTGGAAGGTCCTTGGCTTTGTTGAGATAGCTGCGGAGGGACTGGGCCTTTCTGAATCCTGCAATCAAGTGGCCTAATGTATTGTGAATGCCAAATTGAAGAGGAATGGCAGCATATCCATTATCAAAAAAGGTCCTTTTATAATGACCCTAAAATACAGCAGTGTTAGTAATACGAGAACATTCATGAACCCGTAAAGGGTTAATGCAACTGTTATTTGAATTTACAAACCAACCACTAAAGCCAAACATCTAAAAATGGAAGATTTTTGCCCATTTCTATAGCCTAGAATTAATCAAACATGCAATTAAGATGCATTGATAACTAATGGTGATTGGAATGTGAAAGATGACAACAAAAGCAAAAATATTAGTCATTGGAAATATGGTTTTGGTGATATAAATGATATTTGAGATCACATAATTGAATTTTGCAAGAACAGTGAATTACTCACCGCAAATAACTTTTTCTTCAATAACACGAAAGACAACCGAACACATAGAGTTTGATGGATGAAATATAAAGTAATGGAAACAATAAATACAGAAGACTTCAGATGAATTGATACATTTTCACTTTTTCTTGATGAAGAATACAAATTGTACTGTGCTCTGGCAGAAGAACAAACAGGCCTGTCTTATGCAAAGTACAGCCGGAGTTCTCTATAGAATTGAAGATGGTGAGGCTTAACGTCATGTCCTTTGGACATGTTCAGGAGGGACCTGCCACTGAAGAAGTACATCATCCTCAATTAAGTAGAGGAGGGTCACTAAAATAGAGACCCTCCCCAGTCTCACCTGTCTGAGAAGACAGATTGGTACTCTGACTGCAGCCATCAGCTCAAACATGGCAACAATTGTGAAACTGCTGGAGGAAGGAACGGCTTCCTGATTTTGCCGTACACGCTGTAGCTACGACTTGGAACTTACTTGACACCACTTAAGAGAACAACAACGATCTCCTTTTTATTATTGATGGAAGTACTGATGTTCAGATGCTCATTTCTACACCCTTTTGCAATTTCCTTTCTTGTCACTCCAGAAAGAAGATAAATGGTAAGGGGCATTTGGGGTCCACATTTACTCTATGTATATCACTGTACAAGTTAAATGGAACTTTTGTTTCAGTTTGATGGGAAGCAGTATTTGTTAAAATATAGCTATTTACAAGATACATTGCTAGTGACTTCAAATAAGTAGAGATGCTGATTGATGACCATTATTTGGCCTATTCTTCTAGAGTGAAACAAAAGTACTAAAGGGCAACATTGAACATTTATCTTTGCCAGCTGGGGTGGTGAGCAAAGTTTGACAGGAGCTGAGCTTTCTGGAGAAGTATCCATTCTCTTGGCTTCATTGAGTTGAGTGAACTTGAGATA
>NW_006399753.1:21738016-21763305 GCF_000299155.1 Elephantulus edwardii
CCATACCGCCTTCCACGGTGGTTGCACCATTTTACACTCCCACCAACAGTGAATAAGGGTTCCAGTTTCTCCACAACCTTGCCAGCATTTGTTGCTTGCTTTTCTGCTAAATTTTGCTATTCTTACTGGGGTGAGATGATATCTCATAGTTGTTTTAATTTGCATCTTTCTTAGAGCTAGGAATTTTGAACATGTCTTCATGTGTTTGTTGGCCATCTGAATGTCTTCTTCGGTGAAGTGTTTGTTCATATCCTGTGCCCATTTTTCTACTGAATTATTTACCTTTATCTTGTTGTGGTGCTCAAGTATTTTATAAATTCTGGATATAAGTCCCTTATCTGATATGTCATTACCAAATAATATTTCCCAGTCTGTGGCTTCCCTTTTTACCCTGTTGGGGAAGTTTTTGGATGCATATAGGGATTTGATTCTTAGAAGATCCCATTCATCTATTTTATCTTCTCCTGGTTTTAGGTAGATTTACTGAATTTTTAACATATGCTGTGTTGAGCACAAGGGATTTAATGTAACACTATTAAATTCAGATTCTCCTTAAAAGGAAACAAGAGACAAGATGAAGTAAACAACATGGAAGCAGGGCCTGGCCCATTTTGCAGGACCTAATATTTTTTATTTACTCATCTCCACTCACTTTGGCCTTTTTTTTGTTTCCCCCTTCTCTACTCTGTGCCCCAGGAGGTTTGTATGTTAAGTGGTACATACCTGAAGTCTTCTGGCTTCACTTTGAACTTGGTTCAACCGTGAGCACCAGTAGGGGAATATAGACAAAGAATCTAGTGAGGTTAGTTTACTTTTCCCCTAAATTCTTCCATAGGAGGTTGTTACTGACTGACTGATTCCCTTACCACCAAATTTTCCAACTCCTGCCAGGAAGCCCTCTTCGCTTTGTTGCAAAATTCTAGCATCTGTTTCCTATGTTAGCACCTTTATACATGAGGTAGCTGTTGTTAAGTGTCATCCAGTTGAGTGTGACTCATAATAATCCTGTGAACAACAGATCTACTCAGTGTCTTATCTGTGCCTTCCTCATTTTTGATGTATTTGACCCACTGTGTCAATCCATTTCATTAATGGTCTTCCTCTCTTTTGCTGACCCTCCATCTTTCCAATTATGATGTCCTTTTCCAAAGAATAGTCTCTCCTAACAACATTCCAAAGCTTGTAAGATGAAGCTTCACCATTCTGTTTGTTCTTTTTGTAGCCCATCAGGCACTCAATAGTCTTCTCCAGTACCACAAATCAAAGGCATGGATCTTTCTGTAATCATTATCCATTGTTCAGATACTGGATGCATAGAAGCTGACAAAAAAGATAATGACTTGAATCAAATGCACCTTAGTCTTTAAGCTGACATCATTGCTCTTCAATACTTTGGAACGGTCCCTTAGAGTAGCCTTCCCAGTGCAATACGTCTTGATTTCGTGACTGCTGGTACCAACAATGTTGAATGTGGATCAGGGCAGGATGAAATAATTAACTTCAAACTTTATCTATCATGATGTTGTCTATTGGTTGAGTGGTGAGGGTCTTTGCTTTCTTGATGTTGAGATGTATCCCATATTACAGGCTGTAGTCTTTGATCTTCTGCAACAAGTGTTTCAAGACTTCTTCATTTTGAGCAAGCAAGGTTGTGTCGCCTGCAAAGTGATGGTTGTTGATGAGTCTTCCTCTAATTCTGATACCACATCCTTCTCAATAAAGTTCAACTTTTCAAATGATTTGTTCAGCATACAGATTGAATAGGTATGGAGAGAGGATCCAGCTCTGACACACAAGTTTCTTGGTGTTAAACCATACAGTATTCCTTTGTCTTTTGAAACAACAGCTTCTTGGTCTAGGGCTAGGTTTTGTTTAAGCACAGTTAAGTGTTCTGGGATTCCCATTCTCCTCAATATTAGCCATAGTTTGTTATGATCCACACAGTCTTAGCCAATGAAACACAGATAGACATTTTTCCGATGTTCTCTGCTTTCAGTCAAGATCTATATGACCTCAACAATGGTAACCCTGGTGCCATGGCCTCTTCTAAATCCAGCTTAAACTTCTGGAAGTTTCCTGTCAATGTACTATTCTGGCCATTTTAAAAAATTATCTTCAGCAATATTTTGCTTGCATCTGATATTAATGACATTGTTCAGTAATTCCACATTCTGTTGGATCGCCTTTCTTGGGAATTGAAACAAATACAAATATCTTCCGCATAAGTGTTGTTGTTGTCGTGTACCATTGAGTCAGAACTTACCCATAGCGGACCCTCTGGCAGGTTTTCAGAGTCAGCTAATCACATGGGAGGAGAATGCCCATCCTTCTTTCTTGGAGGAGGTAGGGGACTTGAACAGTGTGCTTTTGGGATTGTAGGGAAGCTCTTGACACCACGCTACCAGACCTTCACATAAGGGTGGGGATTATTTCTATATAGCTCCTGATATTACTAGCTTGGAAATACTGCAGTGTTCTTTGTGCTTTCTCTAATCCTGCCCATACTTTGTAAACAGACTGTTTCATAATATGTTTCTAAATTTTTCACTGTGAATGTTCCATCTGCATCCCACTGACTCCAGAATGTACAGTCTGTAAATTACCAGATGTGTTCATTCATAGGAGAAAGATGGACAATCTCCTATTGTGTGATTAGCCGCCTCCGAAAACCTGCTGGCGCGTCAGTTATGGGTCAATTCCAACTCGAAGATATACACAATAACACAAAGATATCTAAGAGTTCTGGTGGTCTAGTGGATAAAGGAGTTGGGCTTCCAACTCAACCACTGGCAGTTCAAATCCACCAGTTGCTCCTAGGGAGAAAGATAGGCAATCTCCTACGTGATTTATAGCCTCTAAAAACTCACTGGAGGGTCAGCAATGTGTATTCTTGGCATGATGGCACTTAACAATAACACAATAAATATCTAAGGCGGACTTTGTTTCCTGTCTCTTTCCTGGGGTCTAATGGCAGTCAACACTCTTTGTTGTTTCATAGACATTTTACTTTATTCTCTTCCTCTGTCTTTACAGGATTGTCGTCCTTCTCTCTCTTTGTCACTCTTGGTCTAGTCTCTTTTACAAGAACAACATTTGAATTAGATGAAGTTCCACACAATTTCAGTATGACTTCATGTTAACATAGCTGAGGACATCTTCAAAGATTATTTACAAACATGGTCAAATTCACAGACATAGGAGTGAGGATGTCAACATTTCTTTTGAGGAGAAGGTGAAAATAGAAAGGAGATGGAAGGCACAATTTGAACCATAACACATGCATAAATAAATATCTGTTGTTATTGTTGTTAGGTGCTGTGAAGTCGAGTACAACTCATAGCGACCCTATGAACAAAAGATCTGAACCTTATTCTATCCTGCAACATCCTCACACTTCCTAACACACAAGAGCCCATTACAGCAGTCACCATATCAACCCACCTGGTTGAAAGTTTAGGATATAATTTTTTTCCCTTCCTTTCTATTGTTTGTTTTCCTTCAAAGTGGAGAGTTAAAGCTTATTAGAATTTAAAGCAGAGTCAAGAATACAAATTTAACTTTTGCCAGAAATTTGGGTTAAGCCACTTTAATCCTGATGGTTATTTACTTAAATCTATAAACTATTAAAGTAAAACTATCAGGCTTTGGATTCATCTAGGCATGGTTTATTATTTGCTTTCTGTTTCACCCACAGTGAACAGCTGATACCTTACAATACAAGAAGGCTCAATAACATCTATTAAATAAATGAGCATATTAGAGAGGAGAGAAATAAGAATGTAGACAAAAGCAAATTATGGTGGCTTTTCTTTGCATTGTAGCAACTTTTCCTTAGTCAGTAAATGCACCAGAAATGAGCCATGCAAATGAGTGTTGACCTCTAAAGAGTCACCTGGAATGACGGTGGACAGTAAACAAACATGGTTGTTTGTTTGACATTCCAAGTCTGTTTCAGATTCCTCCCTCAGTGCCACTCACACATTCCCTTACTGAGCAGCAAAGCTTAAATCTCTGGGAAAGGTGGTAGGTTTTCCTTTGTTTTAAAACCTGTTATAGGTTGAACAGAGTCACCATTTATGTGTAGCCTGAGCGATCCAGCCAGGCAGTCTAAATTTTATCATTGTTAAAGCAAGTGGTGATTATGAAATAATGAGATAAACCCCCCTGGCCCCTCAGTGAGGCTCAATTTGACTGTGAAGTGGGAATTTCAAACGATGGCAATTTCAGAAATATTCAGAGCAAGCCCAGTCTTGGAAGAATAAGCACATACTTTCCCAGGGTGATTACTGGGATAGATAACAGAGCTTTGAATGTTAAGTTTATTGCCTATTTGTTGAGTAAGTGAAATGTTAAAAAGCCTGATATTTGTTGAACATTTTGTATATTTTCAACACTACTAAATTGATTTAAATGAAAGAAAATTATTAATTCATTTTAATTACCCTTCATCCTTTCCTCTTTTTCTGCCTTCCTTTCTTGGTTTCCTCTTTAAATCTTCTACACAATTCATCATAAACTCATTATTGGTTCATGTAAGACACACTTAAAAAAATTCTCCTCCTCTTTATTTCTAATTCTTACTTCTGTACTTTTCTCTCCCTTTTCCAGTTCACCTCTTTATAAATTTACATCTTTTCTAGTATTTTACACATTTATATTTATAAACATGTATGTCTAGTTATTTAATATTGCTAAAATAAAAATGGGAGCTGTGGTGGCCTAGTCGTAAGAAGCTGCACTGCAATCTTGAAATCACACGGTTCAAATCCACCAGCTGCTCACGGCAGAAGAGGGTGCCCAGTCTCCTCACTTGTGATTTACTGCCTCTGAAAACCTGCAAGAGGGTCAGTGCCAACTCAAAGGTACACAACAACAAAACAAAAATACCACAAGTGGATGACTTTAATGACTTTTTTCTTGCTTGTACAGTATAGGAGACTATTGCTATCGTTAAGTAAAATCAAATCGTAACCAATTTCTATGTGACTCTCCAGCGAATTTTCAGAGGCAATAAATAGCACAGGAAAAGACAATCTATCTTTCTCCCTTGGAGTAGCTGATGGAATTGAACCACATACCTTTGGGTTGACACAACTCCTTACCACTGAGCCACCAGAGCTCCCTTAGACTTGTAGGAGGCTAGAAGTCTGAATTCAGGGTTCTTCTCAAGGAGAAGGCTTTCTCTCTCAGACGGAAGGACCTTGTCTCTTTTTCAGTACTTGTGGGCCTGTATCCCTTGTAGATGTCCAACTGCCTGAATTTAGGAGGTTCTCCATGTAAGGACTCTGAGTCAAAAGGTTGCATTTTGCTCCTGGCTCTCTTTTTGGTTATAACTGGATCTCTCCTTCTCAGGTCACTTCACTCTCCTTTTATCTCTTGTAAGATAAAAGGTGTTGCAGGCTGCACTCCAGGGAAGCTCATTTTACAGCAGATCTAGTTTGAGTAAGGATTTTGCATCCCACTCAATCCCCTTACAACTGACTGGCTGACTATATCAGGTCACATCATGGGGGATGATTACCGTAATCAGGATGATGGAACTGTAAAACTACTGAGAATCATTACCCAATCAAACTGACATATATTGAGGAAAAGAATTTACTCATGATATTATGTATATAAAAAATGTACAGTAAGATTTGGTGAGATATATATTTTTTTAACTTCCTACTTTTGTTCTCAACTTTGTTGTTAGTGAATGACTTCTGGTGGCATAGCTTTTAGAGAGTTATGTTGTTAACTCAAAGATAACACT
Source organism: Elephantulus edwardii (assembly GCF_000299155.1). NCBI lineage: Eukaryota > Metazoa > Chordata > Mammalia > Macroscelidea > Macroscelididae > Elephantulus > Elephantulus edwardii. The sequence goes on from NW_006399753.1 coordinate 21,743,772, forward strand.
TCTTTGTTGATTCAAATTAATCAAGACTCCCGGGAGAAAGATGGGAAATCTCTCCAAAGCTATTTACAACTATTTACAACCTCGGAAAGACCATTGGAGGGTCAGCTATGAGTTGGTTCCTACTCTATGACAATGGGCTTTTAGTTTGATGTTGATATATTTTCATGTTGTTGTTTTTGCTCTAGTGCATTACTTTTAATTACTGTATCCTCACAATAGTTGATTTATTTATTTATATACTGGTGGATACTCAAGCTGCCTTCAAAACTCTGTTGAAACAAACAAGGTACAAGGAGTTCCTTGCCATGCTCCCTTACAGACCACTGGAAAACAAATTTTAGGAGAGTACACCAACAAGTGAGATCAGACTCTTAATTACTCTGTTACCATATTTCCTCTTAAAGAAGTTTCACCAGATTATACTTCAATCAATTGTGTTGAGGAGCCCCTGTTTCTTTAACCAAGATTCTTAGATGCATTTAGTATTATGCATTTTGTTGAGCTCTGTTGGATCTGTTAGGTATAAAGTAGTTTCTGTTGTTATATTATGGAGCTCCAGTGATGTGGTCCATAGTGTGAGACCCTGATAACCAAAAGGCTTTGAGTCTCTGGCAGTTCAAACCACCAGTGGCGTTTTGGGGAAAAGATGGACAGCAGTTTCGTCTCATTAAGATTTACAGACTCAGAAACCCAACGGAGGGTCCTTAAGAGTAACAATTAACTTTATGGCTGTTAATTGTAATAACTTTTATTTTTAAGTTCTTTTACTTAGATTACTTGTTGTTAGGTTCTTTTCAGTAGGAATCAACTCATAGCTGACCCTCCAGCAGGTTTTTGGAGGCAAGAGGTCACATGGAAGGAGATTGCTCATTTTTCCTCCCATACAGAAATTGGTAGATTTGAACCACATTTGTTGAGTTGGCATTGCAGCTCCTTACCACTCAGTCACCAGAGCTGCCTGCATAGATTAAGAGTAGGCTCTAATATATCTTCATATACTTGTGTTCTATTTGCAGTTCCCCATATATATAGCCTCTTGTTACTTTTTTGCCCTTTCCACTCCTTGGTTCAATGCCTTTAATCTTGTTGATTTGCAGGAGTTTCTTCTATGTTACAGCATATTGCTCTCCCCCCTTCAATAATCTGGATCTATATTCACTCTTTGTTGTTGTTGTTGTTGTGTGCCATCGAGTCACTTGCAACTCATAGCGACCCTGTGTACAAGAGCCCTAAACACCATTCTATCCTGTGCCAACCTCACCGTCTCAAACACACTCATTCCCACCACTCCACTCACAGAATCAATCCATCTCATCGAAGGTCTTCCTCTCTTACATCGTCCCTCCACTCTCCCAAACATGATGTCCCTTTCCAAGAACCTCCTTGCAACATACCCAAAGTATGTTAGGTGAATCTTAAGAATCCTTGACTCCAAGGAGCATTCTGGCTTCACCCTCACCAGGACAAACCTGTTTGTTCTCCTAGCAGTCTATGGTATATTCAACACTCTTCTCCAGCACCACAGCTCAAAGGCATCAACTGTCCTTCTATCATCCTTATTTACTGTCCAACTCTCCGATGCATAGCATGTAATTGTGAAGACTATAGTCTGGATCAGGCACACCTTAGTCTCCAGCCTACATCGTTGCTCTTCAGCACTCTAGAGAGGTCCCTCACAGCTGACTTTCTCAATACAATTCGTCTCTTGATTTCCTGGCTGCTGCTACCAAGAGTGCTGACTGTGGAACCAAGCAAACTAAAACTGTTAACTATCTCAAGCTCTTCACCATCCATATTAATGCTGCCAATTGGCCCAGTGGTGAGAATCTTTGCTTTCTTGATATTGAGCTTCAATCCATATTGAAAACTGCAGTCCTTGACTTTCTGCAGCAAGTGCTTTAGGTCTTTACTAAACAATTTATATTCTGTGACTATTGGGTCTCAATGACACAACTTTATAGCTTATTTGAGATATCAAACCTAGTGCTGTTGAGGCAATTCTAACTCCTAATGACTCTGCATCGGTTTCTAAGACTGTGAATCTTTACAAGAAGAGACAGGGAGTCTTTGTCCAGCAGAGCAGCTTGTGGATTTCAACTGCCCACCTTATAGTTAAAGTAAAGGATGTTGAAACTTCGTCTCACATACTTATGTTGTCCTTGGAAAAAGACATCATTCTGGAAAAGGTAGAGTGTCAGTAAAGACGAGGAACACCCTCAAGTAGATGAATTGACACAACGACTATAACAATGGGCTCAAGTTCATCAGAGATCATAAGAAAGGTGCACCATAGGACAAGGTTTTGTTGTTCACTGGGTTGCTATAAAGTGTAGTTGACTTAATGACATGTAGCAACAATTAGTAGTACATCAGCAGCATTTTGTGAATCAAGGTTAAATTTGCACCTCTCTCAAATATTTTTTCCCCCAACACGCCTTTCCTATAGAAAATTATCATGATGCAATCTCACGCCACCCTCACTGATTTCTGTTTTCTGATAAAGGAGCTCATCAAAAGCACCACAAACTGAAACTGGGCAGGATATGAATCCTTCAGCCCTAAAGATGTCAACTTAAAACAGCAAATAAATTATGATACCTAAAGCAAACTGTCTTAATGTTCTTTACATTCAGATTGCTTTGTCTGTTCACATAAATTTCTTTTTTATTTGTTCACATAAGTTTCTTTTTTATTTTCTATTAAAACCTTTGTATTTTGCTTTGAAATAAGATTATGTTTGAGGAGTTTGGAAATTCCAGGGGAAATGTCTTCCAAGAGCAAGTACATTGTCCTTATCTGCTGGGAAAATTAGGAATGAAAGATTAACCTGATTGTAACAGAACACCTAGGTCATGTTTAGACAAGTAATTATAAGAATCCTTCATGCAAAGTAAACACCTGTTTAGCAACAATGCCTTACTCTGATTTCCTTTTCTATTTTAGTTATTTGTTTTGTGTTTTTTTTTAAATAACACATAGATTATTCTAAATCTAATATTGGGGGGTAGAAATTAAAAAAACACAGGCTCTGTACTTGTAGAATTTAAATACAGTTGTGTGGAGAAGTGCAAATATCCCAATATGCAGAATTTAGGAAGCTAGATCATTTCCTAAGTTTCATGCGCGAGGCATTTTAAAAGCACTACTTAGTTGGACAGAATCACATACAACACATGAAGATCTAACTCACTGTTTGGCTAACACAGAAAACATGTGGCACCAAGAGTACTTGTCTGAGAATAAATTTTAGGGCCTTATTTTCTGACCCCTACTTGAGGTTTTGGATCTTCTCCTCTTTGCATAAACATTCCAGTTGAAACTGAATATCTCACAATTCCTGGAATAACTCTGCTGGTCTTCACTCTGTTCTTGATAATGTTATGTCCTCTTTTTAAGTATTGTCTCACCTTCTGAAATCACTCTGCATGCATGGCACTCTCTGGGAGCAAACCATTTCATATCCATCACTAAATGTAATGCCTCTCTCATGTGGTACTTCTAAAGTGATTGGTGGACTAATATAAGAGAGACAGAAGAGAGAGAGGGGGAGAGAGAGAGTGCTTTCCACACAGTAGATCAAGACTCACTAAACTGAAACAGAGTTTCACTAAGTGAGGAATTGTGTTTTACTGTTTATCTGGTTTAGGACTATTGGACTAAACCTAGGCTTGCATTTATTGGGTGATATTATTTGTCTCCCCCACTCCCAGCCTATTTCCCTAATAAACCCCATTTTTACTACCACAACTATGAATAAAGTCTGTGAGTTAACAACGGAAAAAGAAATAAAGTGATTGGTTTTCCTGAGTTCTGTGTTTTAGGGTATTTGCACTTGATCACAGACTAGACTTTAAACTCCATAAGGGAAAAGTCTATGTCTTATTAATCTCTATCCCTAATATTATCTACCTTACTGCCTTTTATAAGGCAAGTACTCAATTATTAATTAGCTAGAGACCATCTATTTACTTGAGTTTGACATGTCCTGCACAACAGAACAAAACGTGCTGGTCAAGCTTCATCCTCACAATTGCTGGTGTGTTCAAGTTCATCTCATTGATGATTGCCCTTGACCTTGCTGGTTCAACTCCAGTTCACGAAACACTGGGTCTTTTTCTAAACTATTGATGCTCCTGATGTGTTCGAAGGAAATGAGCCAAATGTTTGTGATTCCTGATGTTTTCATTGGTTAATTTTTGAAAGCAAGTCACCAGACCCTTTTCTCCTAGTCTCTTAGGCTGTCATCTTCTTTCAAATCTGCATATTGTGGGTGACCCTACTGGTAATTGAATGCCAGTGATGTAGCTTCTAACATCATAGCAACAGGTAAGCAACCACAGTATAGCAAATTGGAAGATAGTGATGGAATTGCTAATTGTTATTGATTGACTTCAAGCTGAGCATGACTCATAGTGACCCTATGAAGAAAAGGCCTGAAGCCCCTCTACAACTATTGGCATTTATCAAAGTTCATAGAGTTTCCAGAGGCATGTTGTTTAAGAAGTGGATGCCACTCCTGCTTCCAAACCTGTCGTATGTTATTGTTGTTATGTGCCGTTAAGTTGCCTGTGATGCATAGCAACCTTATGTACAGCAGCTCTGAACCCTTATCCGTCCTGAGCCAGTTTCACTAATTCGGACACACCAACCTCCATCGCCCAATTACTGTGTCAATCCATCTCATCCAGGGTCTTCTCTCCTGTGCTGTCCGTCCACCTTCCCAGCATGATCCCCTTCTCCAAGGACTGATCTCTCCTGGCCAAGTGTCCAAAGTAAGTGAGGCGGAGCCTCACGATCCTAGCTTCTGAGGAGGCACTTGGTTTCACCCTCTCCAAGACAGAACTATTTGTTTTCTTGGCAGTCCATGTTTTGTTCAAGACTCTTCTCTAGCACCACAACTCAAAGGCAGCTAGCAACAATTATATAATAGGGATAACAATATAACTCACTACAAGTAGTTTCATCTTCAATTAAATAAATTAGTGTGTATGTATATAGATGATATAGATATATAGTTCTAAAAAAATATAAATAGTTCTGTAGAATGGCTGAACACTCATTATATTTTGGGTAGGGTTGTTGTTGCAATAGAGTTGACCTGCCCAATCAGATTTTCAAGGCTGTGTCCTTTTGTAAACACACTGTCAGACCTGTCTGCTAAGGGACTTCTGGATGAGTCTGAAAGAGCAACCTTTGCATTAATAACAGCGACTTTACAATTTATGTCACTCAAGGCTTTTTTTTTTTTTTGTATTTTTTTATCAAGGCTTTTTAAACTAAATTTAGTATTCATCTTATTAGGGTCTTGATGTAGGTATGAACTTAAATTAAGATTTCATTTGCCTAAATTATAGTCAGGGATCAGAAGTATAATAAAAGTATAATAAAAAAAATACTGGGATGCTAAATTTATAAATCAATTTATTTGAGAAATCCTTTGCTAAAATAGAATATATCTCAGTTCAAGAATAAAACCTACACATTGTTCTTACATTATTATTACTTCATTTACACATTACTACTGAATTGAGCAATATTTTTCCATCTAAGAAGATTTTAACCAAGTTGATTGTTTATATTTGTTTGGAATGCTAAGTTTAGGAGTTATATAGGGAAAACCATTCTAATTTCAATTCTCTAGCTATGCCCTATTACAGCATTTGTTATAAACAGAAGCCTGAACAACAAGGTTTCAGGTCAAATGGATTCTAATATAAGTATCAGGGTTCACGTCAGTGGATGCATCCCCAGACTTATGTCCTAGTTCTCTGACAGATGTATGGGGAGGAGGCAATGTAGGGAAAGAAGATCTCATCTCCAATTTTCAGTTCCAACATAGGAGCATGGAGGAATGGATCCACATGTGAGTTCTATCAAAGCCAGACAGATGGAATCAAGTGCTGCCCTGGCCAGTTATCACTACAGGGATATTTCAATCTTTATCCTTAATCTTAATGATGCTAGATACTTTACCTTAATCTGACCCTTTAACTTTGCCATGAATCTACCACATTTGTCATCACAGAATGATCTTGAAGAGAAAAGATTTGAATTCAGAAAAAAAGCAAAGTGTACTAGTTATATGGTGAATTTGAGAGAAAGGGCACACCTTTGTACTTTAGAGTTAAGCAAAATGTCTGTAAGTGAAAACATACTCATGAACGTAATTACATAGTGAGGTGAGCTCCAACTACATTCTGAGCAAGTATCTTACCATCTTTCATATTTTGGCTCTTTATGAGTCAATATCTTCTTGAAATTCTTACTATCAAGTATTTGAGCCTCTGAGTAGTCTAAATGTTAACACTCTTGGCTGCTAACCACAAGGTTGCTGGTTCAAGTCCACCTAGACACGCTTGGGGAGAAAGACTTGAAATCTATTTCCAAAAATGCCAGTCGATGAAAACCCTGTGGAGTGCAGTTCTGTTCTGGCCTCATGGGGGGACTGCACGTTGAAATTGACTCTGTGACATCTAGAATGGAAGTGGCGTTTCACCAGGATCCAAGCTTCAGGAGTCCTCCAATTGCTGCTGAACGTATCCACAGATTCAAGAAGGTACATGCTCAAAAGAAAGTCTAAGGAAAAAACACTACTTCGAGGACTTTCCTTTCACATCCCAATAGAGTCTCCTCACCACATGACCTCATGAGAATCACTTTAGAATGAGCCCCAGCCAGCAGGTCAGTCGGTGGCTCTATTTGTCCAGGTTTACACCCTAATCTCACATTTCAGTTTTAACACTGAAATGATGTGCAAAACATCTCAAAGCAAAGAAAGGAGAGAATATATTTATTTATAGTTCTTATGTTAACAATCTAGTAACACAGCCTGCGTTAACCTTAGGCTTGACTCCTGTATGACAACTTCTTTGTAAAGAAGAAGTATAAAAGACACGTTTTTTAAGCCAAACATGATTTTTTTCATGATTTTCATGAATCACAAGTACTTCACCTTACTGCCTTTTCCCTTCTCCAGTTGAAAAGCCCATACATTCAGTTCCAGCTTTGCCCTTCCTGGCTTTAACATCCTGAAGCAGTCATTTATTCCAGCTGGATGTTAATAAGTTTACCTAAAAAGAAAGATATCCCAGGATGTTTTCTGGATGAGGAAATGGGATATTATAGAGGTAATTTCTGGAATATAGTCAATACTCCAACCAAAAAGATCAATTCCTTTAAAAGATTCCGCACCCCCCCACTTCATTTTTTTCTTTTTTGATCTTAAATTTAAGAATTTTTTTTTTCTATAATGAAAGGCAAAGGAATAGAGGAAATGGGAAAACCAAAAGCCTGAGAGATAGTTACCTGCCCTCTGAATATCTTTCCCAATGAGCAATCGTTGCTTCATCCGCCTTGGTGTTGTCCCATCTCATTACGGAAATGGTTGCTTTCACTGTTTCCCTCTGTGAAAGGTCTTCCACAGTAGCCATCTTGTTTGAATGAAACTTCTATTTCTCGAATGTCCTGGACACACTTACTGGTCTGAGGATGGATAAATGAAGCCAGATGGACAAATCTTATTAAGTTAGCACCCCACTGCCTTAACTTGGCTTATTATCCCAAATGCGTCCTCAACTCAAGTTTAACAAATTAGAGATCTTTTCTGTTGTTTCTTCTTTTGTCATAAGGGACAAAGGACAACAACGATCAGTCACTTTCTGGTAGTAAACGTGGAGAGAATGAAGATGGAAGAGGTGCCAGATTTTATCTTTTTATTGTTATTCTCTGATGTGAGAACCTCTCCTCAGAGAATGAGCTCACTGTGGAGAACAGACACAGCATGTTCTGGAGACATGGAAGCATATCAATAACTGATGCCATCCTCAGATTTGCTCTTTCTTGTGATTAGACATTTCTAATAATTTTCAACTTTGGGACCCAATCAGTTTCTGTTGTTATTGTTGTTAATTGCTGTCACTTTCAGTTATTAAAAACACACCAAACCCAACCTTATGAAATCCTAAAAAAAAAAAAGTTGCAAAAAGCTACGCTGCTATCTCTAAGGCATGTGGTTCGAGGCCACTAGCTATTCCACAAGAGAAGGATGGCCAATCTCCTCCTATGCAATTAACTGCCTCTTAAAAACCTGCTGGACGGTCAGAGTGGGTTCTGACTCTATGGTACACAACAGCAACATATGCATAAACGTCAAGTCTCTACACAACTTCTCTCCAGAAGTCCTAGAATCTTCCCAGGTGGGAGATCAGAAAGTTGGAGCTGAACCAGGAGAGGATGCTGCTCTTACTTTGCTCTAAGGAAAACAAAATCAGAGGGGATTGAAAATAGGGCAAAGGAGAAGTTGAGAACTAAGAGATCTTTCAAATGAAGCTACTGTTCCTTATGAACCAGCTATAGGGTCACAATCCAAACTCACTGAAGTAGATTTGGAACCAACTTTTAGCTGACCCTTCAGCAGAGTTTCAGAGGCTGTAAATCACACTGGAGGAAGCTGCTCATCTTTCTCCTGATGAGCCTCTGTTGGATTCAAATTGCCAGAAAAGTATCACTTTAGGGTGAGCAGTGCAACCCTTTACCCATTAGACCACCAGAACTCCCTAGTTACAGGTGAGCCAACAACAGTAACACATGCAAAATGAAACCGAGGGAGTAAAAATAGAGTTTGTAACCAAATATAAAAAAGAGGGTTAGGTAGTTAAGATCCTGTATGTTTTGTGTAGTTGCTGCTGCTGCTAAATAGTTGTTGTTGTTGTTGTTGTTGTAGTTATATGCCATCAAGTCGCTTGCGACTCATAGTGACCCTATGTACAAGAGCTCTATACGCTCTTCTATCCTGGGCCAACCAAGCCATCTCAAACGCACTTATTCCCACCTCTCTAGTCACAGAATCGATCCATCTCATCAAAGGTCTTCCTCTCCTTAGCCGCGGATCCTAAATAAAGGGTGACTGTGATTCTACTTGTAGTTGGAAAAGCACTCTTGATAGCTAGTTTGAGTTAGACAAAATATTATCCTAACCAAAACAATGAGCTCTATAATATTTCAATGACAGTGGCTTACTTCTTCATTTGAAACACATCTCAGTCCATTGTGGGTACTTGTAGTTTACAGGTGATGCTTACCAACTTAAAAAAAAAAATGAGGTTATAGTCCCATTCTTGTTGTTAAGTGCCGTTGAGTCGCAGGAGACTCATAGCGACCCTATGAAGGAGAGTCCTCAATGCTTGGGTGCCTTTCATCCTCTCTCCAGATTCATAGGGTTTCCGGAGGCAAGCTATTACGAAGTGGATGCCACTCCTTCTTCCAAAGTTCCATTCTTAAGACACTCAAAACTCAAACTCACTGGCTTCAAATACATTTTGACTCAGCAACCCTCCACTGAGTCTCTGAGACTGTAAATCCTAATAGGAGGAGACTGCCCATCTTTCTCTCATGGAGCAAGTGGTGGATTTGAACTGCTAAAGAAGCAGCCTTTTGCTGAACAGTGCAACGCCCTATGGACTTAGCCACTAGTGCTCCCTTTTAGGACATTGGATATCTAAAAATCCAGACTGACAAGGCTGATATCTTTCAATATCAAAGGACTCTTATCTGTGATAGTTTCACTACAACATTTCTTGAAAGTAAATGTGACTGACAGCTTAAATGAGTCAATTTGAATGTCTCATTCCAGGACACATCTCTTACATGTAGAAAGATCAATAAATGAAACAAAACTATCCACAGTGTTTAGTCTTGCAGGTTTTATCCTGTTAGAGTTGATACGCAGATATCAAAAGGTTGGAGATTAATCTAATTCCTGATGACTCATACTTAATATTTTAACAGTTGCCAGGTGTACTTTATATGTTGCTTCACTCTCACCTGCAATCAAGATTAAGAATGTTGTAAATGAAGATGTGTCTTTACAACTGAACATTCATGGTCATAAACTCATTACTTCCCACCCGCCCCCAAATAACACATACCTTTGATACTTGTTTGCCAATCATTCTCCCAACCTTGAGAGCTCTAGTGGCCTAGTGGTAAGGGGCTACCCTGCCAACCTGAAGGCATGTAGTTCAAATCGACTAGCTGCTTCACAGAAGAAAGATGGTCAATCTCTTTGCATGAGATTTACAGCCTCTGAAAACCTGCTGGAGAGTCAACTATTGGTCCATTCCAACTTGAAAGTCCATAACAACAATATCAACTTCCTGCTTGAGAGATATTCTTGTAAGTGCCAATGTGCCAACTTTTTCTTTTTCTTTACACATTGCTGTAGTTCTTTCTATGCCAAGAGATATTGCATAGGGAATAATAACCATCCTCTCTTCGATAAGCAGAATTCTTTAGATTGGAGAGCACGGTCCCATTTATTATTTTATGTCAACTTTATTGCAACCCTTTGAATCAGTTATTATTATCTTTTAAACGATGATAACATTGAGACTGGGACATTAAATAGCTTGTCCAAAGTTATGCTTGAGATTAGTATGTGAGAAATGTCCACATCCCTGTCTTATAGTTTGCCTTCCATTATATATGATAGTACTACATGGTTGCTTCATAGCAAAATACCTTATCTGTTTTTAAATGAGCTGCTAGAGATAGCTTGGAAATGACAGTAACAAATTTCTTTTAAGACAGTTTCCTGTTTTTCCAAGCACGATATGGTATAATTGGCCCAGGCATGAACTTCTTGAAAATTATTCAGAAGTCAGAACCTAAATGCATCCAGGCTGTTTCTCAATTACTTGGCATCAAACCGTTTTGGATCTGCTTCTACTGTCAGATAACTGATGGACATGCCCCAGTTTCTATCTGGTTAGCTAACTACTGATATTTGTCCATGTTACTGATTTAACCAAATATACTTTTGAGTTATGGCATTGGCAAAGATTACTGAGTATACCATGGACTGCCAGAACAAACACTTCTGTCCTAGAATGCTCCTTAGAAGAATGATGGGGAGACTTTCTTTGGATATTTTATCAGGAGGGGCCAGCCTTGGAGATGGACATCATGCTTAAAAAACAGAAAGATCCTCAATGAAATGTATTATCTGAAGTAACAGCAAAGGATTTGTTCTGCTGAAACTGACTCACTAATACCTAACAATGATAATCATGACCTAGTGCAGTATATGCTAAATTATTGTTAGCTCTTGTTAAGACTACTTATTAATGCATATTCACAGCTTCCCATTTTGAGTTGTGCCGCATGTGCAAGTGAACGCCCCCAAGGCTTTATTTCCACCAACACCATTAAGCTAGGCTTGACTTCGCATAGACACTACTTGCTCAGTCATATTTTTTTAGCGTGTTCCAACCTGGTGGGCTCACTTTCCTGGCATCATATGAGAAAAGGCCCACTGTTCTTCATAAAATTTTCACTGACAAACTTGCTTAGAAGATTCCTCAGATCCTTCTTCCAACTCTGTCTTGGTCTAGAGGCTTCACTGAAACCTGTGATCTCGGGGTGATCTAGCTGGTATTTAAAATACCACAGCTTCTGGCATCATAGTCACGTGCAAGCCACCACAGTATGACAAAAGTGGTGGGTGTACTAGAGTAGAACGTCTATTGATTTAAGTAGAAAAGAATATTTTTTTAAATGAAATATACATTTAAATATTTGGCTTTTTTATTACATTCCCCCCCCCATGGCCATGTTCATGAATATGTATTTTTATGAATCTGAGAAATGTGATCACATGGTACTGATTGCTGGGTTTTATTGTTATTTTTGCTTTTTGTGTCTTTTGAAGCAAATCACAGACTAAAAGTTCACCAGAGACTAACGATAAGCAATTAGTGTAACGAGATACCTCATTTTAATTGATAGATGTTGCAAAGTGAAATATATATATATATACACACACAATATTGTCATAAGCAGGAAAAGACCCCTAACCTCTCTAGATTAAGCAAATGTATTAGAGAAAGTTAGGATATATTTATAATTCCAGACAAGAAAAGCTTTGAGAAGTAGAAAAAGAATTATCAGCTAACATATGCATGAATATTAAAATAACTAAGAGAAAACCCCAAATTTTCTCTCTTTAACTGGTTCCATAATCTTCCTTCTCTTCTCCAACTGGGAAGTTTCAATTATACATTGAAACATAATTTTTATTAGGCATAAATATCATTAGATGTAATAATAATTTATAGTTTCATACATACATTTATAAGCTGAAGAAAGGAAGCTCTTAGTTACTTAATTGAGTACTTTGAAAGTCCAAAGCAATAAGTGATCATTACCAATCTTCAAAGTATCTTATAAATACAATATAAATGCTAGTGGTGTTTAGAGAGTTCCTTATTGGAGATTTACAATCTTTGAGTTATTTGAAAATATTAATCAGACCATTGTTATAGTAGATGCTCCTATGTTAAAATCACGATATAGTAAGATTATCTGACTAGGACTGTTTACCAGTCTAAGTTCATATGCACACGACATTTGATTAATTACTTAATTTATAGGACTGCTGTTATTTACAGGCCCAATGTTGCAACAATAAGTCCCTACTTGGAAAAATCCTTCTAATGGACTGTTTGTTTTGCTTAATTGACAGTGTTGCAATACGCACTCAATTCTTCAAATGAGTGCCATATTAGCAGGCTAATTATTTACACATGGATTTTTGTCTTTAAATAGAAAAATCTAGGTCTTTCACACATTGTATCCAACCCTGGCCACACCATACAGTTAAGCCAATAAAAACATTATATATGTGCATGTGTAAAATGTAGGTGGTTATAAAAATCCTATCATGGACATTTGGCTCACATTCATGGCTGAGGGAGGGTGTCTCTCAAGGGAAACCAACCCGTTTTGGCACTTTATTTTGTCTTGGAACGAAATATGTGTGAGTTGAATTCCAAATGTTATTAAAGTTGCCTAGCTACCACATCTCAATAGAAGGAGAAATTGAATTTTGACAGCAATTGACTGAGTAGCAAATTGCCAGGACCTTTCTTGACAGCTGTGTTGTGGGGAGTTTTTCAGTTTTTTTCCCCTCAGATCTTCTTTGAGAAAGGCTAACAGTGGGACAATAGTTAAGGAGAATAATCTTCCTCCTTTAGGGTTCAGACCTGCTTTCACAGAGTCGCAATGAGTCATGATCAACAGCATGGCACCTAACAACAACAACGACAATTCACACCAGTTTTTAGCAGCTTTTAGGCTGCACAGAGTGGACCTGGACTGAATTTGAAAAGTTAAGGAACCAATCTCTTGATTGTGTTCTGGGATCTAGGGGACTGTGAACCAGGGGCACATAAGGTCTGATTCTAGTCCCTGGGTGATACAGTGGTTAACACGTTCAGATGTTAACCGAAAGGTTAGAGGCTTGACTCCATCCAGACTCACCTTGTAAAAGAAGGCCTATCAGTCGTCTTCCAAAAAGTCAGTCACTGAAAACCCTAAGAAGCACAGTTTACTCTGACACATGTGGGGTCACTATGAACCGGAATTGACTTGACTGTAACCAGTGAAGGCTTGGTCTAAGTGAATGGTGATGACGAGGGACATATCACTAAGGAAGAAATCATTCATTCAGGGTGTTGTGATGGCCAATTAATTGTACGTATCTGTCTAGGCGATAATGGCCAATTAATTGGTCAAATATTTGTCTAAATGCTATTCTGAAGGTTAATTCCAAGTACTTAGCATTTAGTTTAGTGGTAAGAAGTTGTGCTGCCAACTCCAAAGCTCTCAGTTCAAATCCCCCAAGCTGCTTTGTATGAGAATGGTGACCACTCTCCTCTGCAATTTACAGCCTCTGAAAACCTGCAAGAGGGTCAGAAAGGTGTCAGTTCGAGGTCAAATGCACATAACAACAACAATAAGCTTTAAGTACAGCAGATCAGCTGATGTAATATGGGTGAGCCTCAAGCAATCACCCTTAATAAGATGGACTGACATAACAATGAACTTGAGCATGACAGAGATCATGAGGGTAGCACAGAGCATGGCGAGGTTTTGATATGTTGTTCGCAAGGTCATGTCACTATGAGTTGTAGTTGATTCAATGGCACCCAACAACAACAACAACAATCAAGTGAAGGACTTAAGAGTAAAAATTAAAGATTCCTAGTTTAAAAGATTGGTCTAAACAGGCCTCCCAGGGAATTTCTAGCCCATTTTTTAGCATACTAGTCTTCGACACAAGATTATCTGAGTTTTTAAGGTACCTTCTGACCTATGGATTTTTGACATACTAGTCCTCACATTTTTATTCACTAATTTCTTTAAAAAAAATTCTCTATCTGCATTGAACCAGATGAGGGAAAGAACTGACTAAAAGGAATATATGATTGGGTATTGTTTTCATGACAACAGTCCAGAATAAGAGCTGCATAGTAAAGTGGACTGGGGTTGGGGTGGGGAATTGGACAACAATGAAAGAATTTTCTTTTCAAAGAGAAAAGCAAACTGGATGGGGGGAATAGGGAGGAAAATGTGTGACAATGAATGAATGGAAATCCAAGTTCTCTATTGGGTGTGAATTGATTGTATTCAGCCTCCTATTTAAAAATGCTTTGGGGCCTAGTTTTAATTGTTTTTGGTCAAACATTCTTCTTAGTGGTATAGTATTGACTTGTCCATTTGCTAAACACTGTGACACTGATGTGTCAAACACAATAATGGTTACCCATGGTTGACAGTGTTTGATGCAGTTCCCCGATTAAAACAAACTTGGAAACAGGAGTGGCATTCACTTCTGAAATAGCTTGCCTCTGGGAAACTATAAATGTGGAGAAATGCTGAATATTTTCTGATCTTTCATATAGGGTTGCTATGACTGCCAGGAAAACAAACAGATTCATCTTGGAGAGGATTAAACCAAGCTACTCCTTGGAGGCAAGGATTCTGGGGCTTCCTCTGACATACTTTGGACATGTTGCCAGGAGGGACGGGTCCTTGGAGAGGGACATCATGCTTGGGAGGGTGGAGGGACAGCGCAGGAGGGGAAGATCCTCTATGAGATGGATTGACTCGGTGACTGGGGTAATCGGGATGGGTGTGTCAGAGGCAATGAGGTTGGCGCAGGATAGAGCAGGGTTTAGGGCTGTTGTGCATAGGGTCGCTATGAGTCGCAAATGACTTGACAGCACATAACAACAACAACAACAACATGAGTCATCTATGACTCGGCAACACCTAACAACAACAATAATACATGTATTTATGTTACTGATTCTGTTCCTCTGGAAAATTTAAGACAGCCATAAAGAATGTACTGGAACAGAATAGATCAAGAATCTCACAGACAAGGACACTAAGTACAACTCAAACAAAAGAACATTGTATGTTCAAGGATCTTGAGAAAGTTTAACACGGTTGGAAAGAAAACTGTCATAATAGGAGTAAAATTAATCCTGAGGCAGTTCACCTAAGGTTTAAAAAATAGTAATAAGGATTTTTATCTTTCTCCTAAAGACAATGTTTGCAAAGAAAGTTCATAATGACGACTGTGGTTTCAAAGAGATCCTACTGGGTTTTACAAGAAAAAAATGGCTTAGAGGTGGCCATGGTGATGGGAGAGAAACCTTATTAGATGCAGGAGGCCAATTAAAAAGCTATTAAACTTTTATTGTTATTTTATTTCAGACAGAAAATTCTGAAATGGAGTAGGGTCATATCATTAGGAATAAGTAGAGAGACAGATCCTTAAGAGGCAGAATCGACAGGACTGGATAAGATACTAAAGGGTTGGGGGGGAGCAAGGATGAATACGAGAGTGTTGATCGTGAGCAACAGGTAAAATAAGAAATAGACTTTAAACAGGTAGAATTTTAGCAGCTTGTGAATAATCTCAATGGAAAGACTAAACAGGCAGTTGGGTCTATAATGAAAAGACTCAGAGATAAGTCTGAACTGGAGACAAGTGAAGTCAGCTCCCAGGTTACACACATGAGATCTGTCCTTAGTTGTGTGCTTAAGCAGAATCTGTAGCTGAATCAGAAGAGATTATTATCACTCACTGTGAGTTAGCCTTACTTCGGTGTGTTTACTTTGTGCCTGCCAGCCGCTCCCAGGGAGAAAGGCGAGGCTGTCTACCCCCATAAGGAATTTCAGCTTCACAAACCCTTTGCGGAGAGTTCTACCCTGTCCTGGAAAGTTGCTGTGCGTCAGAGTGCACGGGGCGGTGGTAGGTTTGGATGGGCTTATGATTTAGTGCAAGGCACACCTGGGATCCATATCAATGCTTTGACAGCTGTTAGATCTGCTCTTCTGAGTATTACAGCCTGGGACACCCGCTGGGGTAGCTCTACTCCATCACATAGGGGTGGTCTTGAGTGGTACCCTTCAACTGGAGTGCAGTCACAGAGAAGAAGGGCATCTGGATTCTTCCAGAGCTTTATCTTTACCATACAGAAACAATGAAAAAAATAGCTTGGGAGTCTAGGCTATCAGCATGGTGGGATATGGACTCAACGATTAATGGGAATCAAATTACAGAGGATGATATTCAGCAAAAGTATTGCATGTCATTTATTCCCCATCAGAAAACACACACGTACACTTTCTACATACACTTTTATTTATTCTCTCAACACTTGTCTCCAAACTATACTTTGATATAAAAGGAAGCACTAACATGCTTTGATTTTTTTTGCATTCCTGTTTAACCTCTCCAATTCAATCACAATATTACTGATAGCTCAAAAGTGAAAACTCATTTCTTTTGAATTGGCACCAATTCGTAACACTCCACTGAGTTTCCAAGGCTATAAATTGCATGGGAGGAGATTGCCCATCTTTCTCCACATAGTCTGCTGGTGGATTGGAAATACCAGAGTCAAAGGTGTGACCTTTGAGTTAGTGTTGCAATTCCCTACAGACTAGACCAGAAAATCAGAAGTGTCTTCAGTTCTGTGATTTATTTTCCTCTGGCCATATCAGTCTGTAAGGTACCAACACAGGGCACTAACCTTAAAGAACCGATTGCTCTGGCAGTTGGTACACTTCCAGGAACTTGAGTTCTACAGTTATTTTTGGGAGCCTCGAAGGGTATTTCTGCGTCCTTTCTACGATCTTTGGCGCCTATTGCCATTCACCAAGGAGAAGAGTACAGGTGTACAGGCCAAGTGTGCTATGTCCTGTTCCTCGAGACCAATCACGCCCTCTTCTGTCCTTGGTTCTCCTTTAGATTTTGGACACGTTAGTTATGAACGCCCAAGGGTTCCTCCCTTGGCACAAACACGAATAGTGGTGCTGAGAGTCTAGAATTCTAACTATGAGAAGGACGTTACTGGACTTTTGTTATTGGGCTTTTGTAGTCTCCAGTGGGCTAAATAAATTTCTGCTGTGGAGCCATTCTTTATAGTTATTATTGTTGGAGTTCCAACAGTATGAAACTATGGAGTTCCTTCTCCACAGCTGACCCTCCAGTGGATTTTCAGAGGCAGCAAATTACACAAGGAGATTGTCCATCCTTCTCTCATGGAGCAGCTGGTGGCTTCAAACCACATACATTTGTGTTGGTAGTGCAATTCCTCACCTCTAAGCCACTAGAATTCCAAAGGCCTGAAGCCTTTCTGTAACTATCGTCATTTATCAAAGCTCATAGAGTTTCCAGAGGCATGTTGTTTAGGAAGTGGATGCCACTCCTGCTTCCCAACCTGTCTTAACCTGGGAGCTCCACCAAACACTGTCCACCATGGGGAACTGTTATGGCATTTGACACCCCAGAGGCACAAGGTTCAGCATCACAACAACCCCAGGTTACCTCAGTACAGCAAATTGACAGAAGAATTAGAGTATTACTTAGAAATGTAAATAGCAACATTTTTTCCTCACATGCTTTGGATGTATTCTCAGGAGGAACTGATCCCAGAATGACATCATGCTCTATAAAGAAATGGTTAGCTAGTGGAAAAGGAAAGATGAAATGACACAATAGGTTCAAAAATGGGTTCTTTTTAGAGAGCCACCAAGTAGAACATACTGCCTTGCCTCCTAACAGATTCTGTAGCCGTGCTTTCTGTTTGCAATGACTTTATCCATCAAATTTCTGGCATTGGTTCCAGGCGTATATTTGACCTTGAGAGCTTGTTTTGAGGTTCTAGCAGAGTGCAGCGGTTCATATAACCTTGACTGAAGGACAATCCTTCTTCTATCGGGGATGGTCATCCTCTTCAGCCAAACGCACAGCTTTAGGAGGGACGCACATGGAGCGGTGAGGGAGGAAGGGGACACCCGCCTAGCCAGCCAGATCAGCTGAGTCCACCCTGGAGATCAAGGGGGTGACAGATGTCACAGCCAGATCGTCCTCACATCCCCAGACGTATATTTGAGTGTAAAGAAAAGGGGTATTATTTACCTTCAAATATTTCCAGTTTTTTTTTTCTTTGTAGTTTATTAACCTTGAATCTTTCTTGTGACCCGAATTCCCCCCTTTTTTAGACAAACTTGTTTCATGGGAACATTGTCCCATATGCACATAGATTCTTGCTGAGCACATTTAGTGTTGTAGACCTATGAATATGTCAGGTTCCCTTGATTTAAAACAACAACAGTGAAAAAACAAATCCATGAGCAAAATCTAGTACTCCCTACGTATCTTTCTGCACATTAACAAGGGAAACTAGCACCACTTAAACCCAGTTCTTCCTAATTAAGTTTACCACTGACCCCCTACAAGCAGACAACAATCCCAAGCCAGTGCGACAATGACAGACATCTTTATCTACTTCACTTCTTCTGTCATTACAAACCTTAATCTCTATCCTATGACCTCAACTTGCCCCAGCTCTCCCTGATTCATGACTGGAAGCTGATTGGACTGTCTAGATCCAAGATAATGCTGGATTTATGCTGGTGACTGTTGCTTGGTTGTTTTTTCCAAATAAGTTACGAGTATGATAAGATAATTTAGGTGAGAAAGAAGTCACTTTCCTTATTTCTCTCTCTCTAATGCTGCCTCTCGATTCCTTTTTTCAATCATCAATAGAGCATGGTCTGCCAAAAGAACAAACAAATCTGTCTTGGAAGAAAGAAGTGCCACCAGAGTGCTCCTTAAAAGTCTTAAGAATGTGGACGGTGAGACTTCACCTCACATACTCCATACTCCGGACGTCTTATCAGGAAGGACCAGTGTCTGCGTAAAGACAATATGCTTAGGAATGTTGAGATTCAGCCATAAAAAGGGAAGCCTTCAAAAGACACAGACCGCAGTGATGAGCTCAAGCACTGCAATGGCTATGGGGCTGGGGTAGGACTGGGCAGTGTCTCATTTAGTTGGACATAACTTACTGTGGGTGGAAGTTGATTCAGTGACTCCTAACCAAACGAAAGAGTGTAGAGGAGAGAGTGGAAGATTATGTGGATAAATAGGCCAAGAACAGCAAACACCAAATGCTGGCGAGGTTGCAGAGAAACTGGAACCTTTATTCACTGTTGGTGGGAATGTAAAATGGTGCAACCACTGCGGAAGGCAGTATGGCGCTTTCTCAAAAAGTTGCAAATAGAAATACCATTTGAACCAGCAATTCCACTACTGGGAATATACCCCAAAGAGACCATAACTGACATCCAAGCAGATATATGCACACCCATGTTTATTGTGGCTTTGTTCACA
>NW_006399753.1:21764345-21766782 GCF_000299155.1 Elephantulus edwardii
TGATGTCCCTCTCCAAGGACCTGTCCCTCCTTGCAACATGTCCAAACTATGTCAGACGGAGCCTTAGAATCCTTGCCTCCAAAGAGCAGCCTGGTTTGACCCTTTCCAGGATGAATCTGTTTGTTTTCCAGCAGTCCATGGTATTCTCAATCCTCTTCTCCAGCACCACAGCTCAAAGGCATCAATTCTCCTTCTATGCCTCCTTAGTCATTGCCCAACTCTCTGATGCATAACAAGTGATAGCAAAGACCATGGCAAAGATCAAATGGATATGTCTTCAAAAAAGCTGAAAGTAGAATGCTTCTTGGAGGCAAAGATGACAAAGCTTCATCTCACATAATTTGGGTATGTTGCCAGGAGAAGCTGGCTGTTCCTTGGAGAGGGACATCATGCTGGAGAGGTGGAAGGCTGGGAAAAGAAAGGAAGACCCTCAGCCAGATGTATTGGCACAGGGTTTGCAGCAGTGGGCTCAGGTACGGCAGAAATGATGAGGCTGGCACAGGAGAGGACGGAGTTCAGAACTGTTGTTCCTAGAGCTGGTAAGGGCCGTATTTATCTCAAGGCACATGACAACAGCCAAAAATCTGAAATATCGTCGTTTATCTCACAAAACATATTATACATGGACTATTGAAGGGCAAGTCAGTTTCTCTACACATTTTACTCAAATAGTAATGTTATTTACCATAAAGTCAGAACTGAGTCATAGCTGACCAGTGAGTTTTCTGAGGCAGTTAATTGCATAGGAGATTGCCCATCCTTCTTCCACAGAGCAGCTGGTAGCCTTGAACAGTGTGTCTTTGTGATTGCAGTGCAGCTTCTTGTATTAGTCAGCCAGATAAGGTTTGTGTTTTTGTTTGTTTTTTTTTTTTAAATGAAGCTAAGTTAATGATCTTTCTCTCAAAGCAAAGCAACTGCCATTGAGTCTATTCTGACTCATAGTGACCCTCCATATCTGTAACGGAGAAGACTGTCCATCTTTCTCCCATGGAGCAGCTGGTAGATTTGAACCAATGACTTGTGGGTTAATGTAATTAACTATGTTAATTACATGTAATGTGATGTAATGTAATGTGATGTAATGTAATGTAATGTAATGTAATGCAATGTAATGTAATGACAACGTGTAATGAATTATGGTGCCAGTGTTCCTTAAAGTAGTATCCATATTATAAAAATATTTAAATTTGTTGATTTTTAATTGCTTTATTAGAATTTTCCCCCATTAACAGCATTTCACCTTTAAAAATAAAAGCATGTCTCAATCTAGGCCAGTCTGCTCTTCTGTCTGTACACTGGTGTATCCCAATAGTACACATTTTATACATATTTGTTTAACAAAAGGCAGAGTGAGGAGGGAGCAAAGGAGAGGGTAATCCCTGCAGTATAGAATTTTCTTTTCTTCCTCTGGTCTGAAAGGCCTTCCTCCAACTCTTAGACTTACCTGAACAAAAAATGATTACAAGATGTGCTTTAAAAAATTATCTTGCAGAGAAAAATAAATGGAGATAACTTTAGTCCCAAAACTATCTGACTCAGAAACTTACATGAGCCAGAGTGTGGTAGCTTGGTAATAAAAGTATTTCCTTAATCAGGGCTTGAGCTATAAATATCAAAGCCAGCTTTTAAGCCCACCTCTTTTCTTTTGTTCATTTTAAAATAAAATAGCTGTTCTTCAGGTTAATTCTCAATGTTCAGCCGAATGGCTTAGCATATCTATTTTAAGGAAACTGAAATTAAGGAAAACATTTGTTTTCTGTTCCTTTTTCTTACATTAATAAATATAACTAGCCAAACCAGTTAGTCTACATTCTTAATAAAGCACTACCTATTTCTTGATACAAACCCAACCCAAACCTGCTGCCAGCCAGTTATTTCTAGGTCATAGCAACCTTGTAGGTCAGAGCAGAAGTGCTCCATAAGATTTCCTTACA
This sequence comes from Elephantulus edwardii, assembly GCF_000299155.1. Taxonomy (NCBI): domain Eukaryota; kingdom Metazoa; phylum Chordata; class Mammalia; order Macroscelidea; family Macroscelididae; genus Elephantulus; species Elephantulus edwardii. Next base: position 21,766,280 of record NW_006399753.1, read on the forward strand.
GAAGCATACTGCCCGCCGAGCTGATCGTGGGTTTGAACAGTTGACCTTTGCATTAGCACAGAGTGTGCTGTTATGGCTTCTTACTCGATACAAGGAAGCAGAAATGCGTACTATGCATGAAAAGGATTGGATCAAGGCCATGTACCTTACTGCTTATAGTATCATTTGAGACCAAAGATCAGAAAGGCCCCTCTTCCTGACATAACAAATTCTTTTAGATCTGTGAGATTTATTAAAGAAAAGAGATTTTTTCATAAAAGCTGTACAGAATCTGGGTGGCACAAATGATTAACTGCTAAATGGTTGACAAAAAAGTTGACTGTGTTCCAATAAGACCTGGAGATTATTAGGACTGCATAGACCTTTCCTTCCTCTCCCAGAATGGCTAGTGAGAGAATCCAATCACAGGAAACAGCAGCTGTGCTTTTTCTCTCTGTGAAACTACCCTACTCCCGATATTCCCAGGAATAGTTATCTGAGACCCTAGCCCATTTCCCTATCTT
>NW_006399753.1:21768674-21815861 GCF_000299155.1 Elephantulus edwardii
TTGTAATGACCGTTTACACTCTTCCTGAATGATATCTTTGACATCCTCCCACAACTCATCTGGTCTTCGCTCGTTAGTGTTCAAGGCCTCAAACCTGTTCCTGAGATGATTCTTAAATTCAGGTGGTATGAAATCAAAGTCATATTTTGGCTCCTGTGGATTTGGTTAGAAAGTATAAAATCCCCCTCTAACTCTTCTGCTTGAGAGCCTGCCCAGCAGTTTCTCCTCAATAAACTATATTTTTGGCCTGCACTAGGCTCTGTCCTTCCTCTGAGACCTTACAGAGATCAGCTCCTGAAAGTCCACAATCTTGAAAGCCATATTGATTGAGCTGCTCAGGTCTGAACAGATAGAGGGTGGCTAGGCGTCAAGATTGCCTTGAAGGCAACTAATAGAAATGACGATAACAATCACAATAGGGAACAGGCAAACTAAAGAGACAGACTAAACTGCAGAAGAAGCAGTGCATAAATGTTAATGGATATCTTGTCAAGTTATTTAAGAGTGGAAATGGGCAAATGCTGTTGTACATAATAATTAGGCGTAATATGTTGAGGGAATGCATGTGGTGTTATTGTCAGTGGAAAGGGAAGCATTTGGTATCAGTTGTACTAAGAAGATAAACTTACACATTGTGTCAAGTTGGCTGTTGTTGTGTACTATTGAGTCAACCATTGTTGTTGTTGATTGCCATTGAGTTGAGCACAACTCATAGTGACCCTACCAACAAAAGGCCTGAAGTCTTTCTAGAACTAATATTTCTCAAAGTTTCTAGAGTTGATTGAATGGACTCTGACTTGAAACCTGTATCAAGTTCCCAGTCCCCACCATGCTGAAGCACATTGCTGCACTCATTGTGCCAATCCATTTTGTTGGGAGTCTTAATGAGTTTTAATTCACATTGAAAGCTGTAGTCTTTGATCTTCTTCAGTCAATACTTTGAGTCTTTTTCTTCAAACAAGGTCGTTCTAATTGCATAAAGCAGGTTGTTGATGAGTCTACTTCCAATTCTGATGACACATTCTTTATCATAGTCCAGCTTTTGGCTTATTAACTTGTGATACTGTCATGAATATCAAGAGCACTTGTCCAGTAAATTTGAAAACTTGGATAAAATATGCTGTAACTTGGATAAAAAAAATTTGCTTTTGAGTTGAATCTACCTCACTGCAACCCATGTAATATAGAATGAAACGCTACCCTTTCTTGTGTTTTCTTCATCATACTATGTATGTTTAAATCTATTGTTGCAGCCACTGTACTAATCCATCTCATTGAAGGTTTTCCTCTTTTTCCCTAACTCTCTCCTTTACCAAGTATGATGTCATTCTCTGTGGACTAGTACCTCACAATAATATGTCCAAGTACATCATTTAGAATCAAGCAAAATATAACTTATCACAACTTATAGACAAAAGGACAGATAACTCAAACACTATCTATTAAAGATATTATTTTTTATTTAATATTTTATTTTAAAATATTTTTATAAAAATTTTCATAAGAAATCTCTAGGTCTCTTGGTGTTTCCACTGGAAACACTGGATTCCACTATGAAATCCTGAAGAAAGAAATATCAAGAGGATACAAATTCTTCTAGAGATGGAGGATAAAGGAACACTTTCTACAATATTTTATGAGGTCACATAACATTAGCAACAATATTTGACAAGACATTCAAAGAAGGGAATGCCCTTATTCTAAAGACATTTCCAATCATGCTTGATGATGAAATTCTGAATGCTTATTCCCTAAGATCTAGAACACATATAACATTTTCTTGATATTCTCTGTTTTCAGGCATGATTCATCTGATATAACAATAAAAATCACTCCATATTATCTTCTGAATGTCCCTTTACTCAGGCAGCTTCCTGGAGCTATACTGCTGAAATAGACATGGGTAAGGAACAACTGGAAACTGTAATTTATAAAACAACCCTGCTAATAGAGAATTTTTTAAACTGGGGATAAATTTAAGAAATAAGTATAAGACCTCTACATGATAACAAATGAAGCACCAACAAATAAACAAATACAATTATTGAGATCTAAATAAATATTATTACAATGCCAATTCTTCTTCCATTGATCAATGAGGTCAACATAATCCCATTTGTACTCCTAAGTACATTTTATATCTCTTTTGGTAAAAGTTAACAATCTAATTGAAATCTCTGAAAGAATTGGCAAGAAACAAGAATTGATAAAATACCAACTGAAATGTTGCAACAAGCAGATGCTGTCCTAGATGTGCTTATCAGATTGTTCTAAGAAATCTAGAGGACCACTACCTACCTGGTCAACAGACTGAAAGGGATCCGTAGATATTCCTATTCCAAAAGAAGGTGATCTGATAGAGTGTGGAAATTCTTGAACAATATCACTAGTATCACCCACAGGCAAAATCTTGCTGAAAATTACCTAAAAATGACTGGAATAGTACATCAACTACCAGAAATACAAGCTGCATTTAGAAGAGGCTGTGGTACTAGAGATAGCACTGGCAATGTCAGATGGATCTTTGCAGAAAGTAGAGAGTACCAGAGGAATGTTTAACTGTGTTTTATTGACTATGCAAAAGCATTTGATGTATGGATCACAACAAATTATGGCTGACCACTTGAAGAATGGGAAACCTACACTTGGACCAGGAAGCAGTTATAAGAGCAAGGAAACACTGCATGGTACAAAATCAGGAAAGGAGTGTATCAGGGTTGGGGGGAGGGAGAGATTTGGCAGCGGTGGGGGGGTGTTGAGGCTTAAATACAATTTATTTATATAAAAGTTAATTATAGAGACCACAAAGTAAAGAACTCAGGCCTTGCTCTTGGAAGGTGTGAGAGCTCTTTAAATGCTGGAAATTTCTGGTGTTTCTGTCCTTGATTTCCCCTTTCTTCTTTTCAACTCTACACACCTCTGAGCAATTTTAATCACGGTCAATATCTACCACCCTTCTCCATCGCAGACCAACAACTCTCTCTCACTTTTTCTTAAGCTGTAGTCTCTGCTCTGAGTTTCATTCTCATATATTTATCTGCCTCCTGGCTAGGTTAGATGACATGGCAGGAATCTCAAACTCAATATTTTCCAGCCAGAAATGATTAACCAACCACTTGCCTAAAGCTTTGTTCATGTTTGAGGATTCACATTTGCTCTTCACAAAGTAGAAGTCTGGAGGGCTTTCTTGCTTCCACCCTTTCCTGCCTCTGTGCATCAAGTGAATGCTAAGTTCCAGCATTTCTGTCTCCTAATGGCTCCTGAGTCTGTCTCTTTCTTGTTATCCTGCTGTCACACACAGCCACAGGCAAGACTTTCATCAGCTCAAGCTCAGCTGATGTCAGTAACCTGCTGCCTTAATTATCTCCTTTCATCCCAACCTTTATTTGCATTAGAGTAAGTGGCCACATGCCTTTTCCAAAAGCAACTTGGCTTCTGAAGAGGATGTTGAGCAGTGGAATGGGGTGGACCTGAGAAGCAGAGCGCTTCTGTTCAGATGAAACTCTCCCACTTCTCTCTGGGTGTAACTTTGAATCAGTTATTAACTTCTACTTCCTCATCTCCGCAATGAGGAAATAGTTGTACACTTCATTTTATTGTGCTCTGCAGTTAAATGACAGTTTTTACACATTGCGGTTTTGTGACAACTCTATGAGGAGTCAAATCTATGGGAACCAATATTTCCAATAGTGTGTGCTTACTTCATGTCTTTGTTTCACATTTTGTTAATTCTTGAAAGGTTTCAAACTTTCTCATAATGCTACAGTGTGTGGGGAAACAAAATGTGTCATGCGACTTGCTTTTTTGTGATAGTCGCTTTATTCTAGTGGTTTGAAACCAAACCTGCAATATTTCTGAGATGTGTCTGCAGTAACATCATTAAAGCATTGCTCTGGGCATTTGGGAAGGTGAATGATGAAAACTGTTCATTGAAGTGTCTGGTTATCTGTAAGAAGAGATCAAGACATCATGTTTCTAGTGTATACACTTATTTATATGCACAAGTGCACACATGAGCACACACACACACACACACACACACACACACACACACACACGTGTATCAAACTTCCTCAATGTCATTAAATCAGTTCTATCTTGTCCCTCAGTGGGTTTCAGAGACTGATGGTCTGTAGCAATCCTTCTCCTAGAGAAAGACATTTGGTGGATTTGAACTACCTGAGATACGAATGAACCATGTCTTTTTGGATTACAAGGCAATTTACTATGGAATTTTGTTGTTGTTAGGTCTGGTCAAGTTGAGTACAACTCAGAGCAACCCTAAGACCTTTGAGCAACAGATCTGAACCCTGTTCTATCCTGTGTCATTGTGTAACATCAGAATTCCTATGTATGTTATTGTTAGTATGTGCCTTCAAGTCTGCTATGACTCACAGTGAGTGACCCCATGAACCACAGATCTGAGCCCTGTTCTACCTGGCACCATCCTCACTAGATTCTAACCCACAGGTATGATCAATGTAGCAACCCATCATTTTGAAGGTGGATTCTCTTCCTCTGACCTTCCACCTTTCTCAGCATGGTGTGTTTTTCCAAGGACTGACTCCTCCTAGACATGTTAAAAGGTGAAGAAATTGGGGCTATCTACCACCTTTTGCTTTTTTTTTTTTGTACATAGGGTTCTCAGAGGCCTGCTATTTCAGAAGTGGGTGGCCAATCCTTCTTCCTAGTCTGTCTTAATCTGAATGTTCAGATTTAGAGGAGTATCTGACAGACAAGCAATTTGTGGAGGCAAGGATTCTGGGGCTTCATCTGACATACTTTGGGCATGTTGCAAGGAGGGATGGGTCCTTGGAGAGGGACATCAAGCTTGGGAGGGCGGAAGGACGGCGCAAGAGGGGAAGACCCTCTATGAGATGGATTGATTCAGTGACTGGGGTAATCGGGATGGGCATGTCAGAGGCAGTGCGATTGGCACAGGATAGAGCAAGGTTTAGGGCTGTTGTACATAGGGTTGCTATGAGTCACAAATGACTTGACGGCACATAACAACAACAACAACACCTTTTGCAGCTGATATTGATGCAATCAGGATGCAATAGTTACAATTGATGCCTGGAATGCAAAAGTGGGAAACAAAGAAGAAGGAAGAGTAGTTGAAAAAAATGACCTTGGTGATAGAGATGAGCCTAGAGATTTAATTATAAAATTTTGTACAATGAAATACATTCATTTCAAATACCTTTTATTTTTTTAAATTTTTATTATTTTTTGTGTATACCGTCAAATCGGATCTGACTGGTACAGGAGGAGATTGTCCCTCATTCTCCATCGGAGCATCTGGTGGATTTGAACCATGCATCTCTGGGATTGCAGTGCAGCTTCTTGCCACTAGGCCACCAGAGCTCCAATAACTTGTTTTTTTATAAACACACACACACACACACACACACACACACACACACACACAGTAATTATACAAATGAATCTCACCTGGTAGACTACGCAAGCCTTAGATGGAGGACATCTATGGGGAGCGTCAATGGAGGAGCTCCGTATCAGCAGCCAAAACCAGGGCAGGATGTGACCGTAGACTTGACCATCAATGTCTTGTGTGCAAGCTCAAACTGACGCTGAAGCAAATTAAAACAAGTCCATGAGAACCAACGTAAGACAAATCACATATCCAGAAACTTTAAGAAGTACTACCTTATTTCAAACACCTATTGTTTGGACATAGAACTTGGAATTAAATGCTTTGCTTTCCTAATAACACAATAAATTGTCACTCTAAATGTAGATTGAATTTTGAAGGGAGAAAAAAAAAGTTAACTCTATTGATAGAGCCTAACTATGACAGATAGCAACACACAAATAAGGAACATGAAAATCAAGATCGCATAAGAGTAGAATCATGTTAACAATAGTGAAATCTATTTTAAAGCCATTAGAAAAGCTTCAATAGGTCCCAGTAATGAGTTTTAAATCACCTGGGTCAGAAACAGCAAACAAGCTGCTAGTTCACCACACAGGTTCCATTAATCATTCATGTTGCCTGCAAAACTGGTCTGTTACAAAGGACCAGGCTTTCAGGGGGAAAGAGGCGGACCTGGGGAATGTTCAGTCAGAAAGACAACACAGATGTTAACTAGCAATGACAGCTGTGATAAGACACAGAAGGTTGTTGACACTTGAAGAAGAACAGGTTAGGAAAAATGACTGGCTCTTTTATCTGGATCTTTTTGTCATGTAAGGGACCTGGCGAAGCAGCCAGATGCTTTGCCTGAAATTTCACTAGAAGTTCTCTTCTCTTCCTTTCCTTTCAGATCTGATTTACTGATTTCCCTCATGTGCCTTATCACCTGATAGATCACCAAGACAGACTCCCCTGACCAATGAGTTCTTGCAGAGCACAAATCTGACTTAACAGCTGCCTGCTTCCGATGACGTCACTAGTTGGTATGCACGCTTTCTTGTTGTCAAGTTCTGTCCTTCTCTGGGCACCCCGTCTACAGCATAATAGACGTTGCCAGGCTGTTCTCTGCATGATTTTTGGAAACTTGAGTCCATTGTTGCGACTGCTGTGTGTTAGGTCTTCGCACCGGAAGTAAAGCCAAGGATTCAAGGAAGAGACCAGAGAAAAAGAAAGCTGAAAGCAGCTTTAGTAAGGGGGGTCCCGGGCAGGATTCCTTGGTCTGGAGAGACAGACCAGGGGAAACCCATGCCCTAAGATGGGTTGGGAAGGTTTTTATAGTAGGGTCTTCAAGGGAGGGAAGGGAGGGACATTCCATTGTGGTTTAGCCAGCTGGGCAAGACCGTTTACTCCCTTTGTTGACATGTGGTCTTCTTTTAATCCTTAATTCTCCTTCTTGACCTAGGTCTGGGCCTGACACTGTACATTTTGAAATTTTTCAATTTAAGAGACTTGTCTTTTAGTACCATATTGTTGTTGTTATGTGCCATTGAGTTGCTTGCCACTCCTAGTGACCCTATGTACAAGAGCCCTAAACCCTGCTCTATCCTGAGTACCATCTTAGACAGTATTATTTTTTGTGTGATACAGAGAGTTTTCATTGGTTAATTTTTGAAAGTAGACTTCCAGGCCTTTCCTCCTACTCTTAGTCTGGAAAATTGTCTTAAACCTGTCCAGAATAGGTGAACTTGTTGGAATTTGAAATGCCAGAGGCATAGCTTCCGGCATCAGAGCAGCATACAATCCACCTTAGCAGGACATACCGACAGCCTGGTGGTAGCTGTGTGCTTTCAAAACCCAACTAGTGGAGTTAGCTCTAACTCATGGCAAAGGGTCAAATTATTTTTTCCCCAAACCTGTTTATATCAGTTTACTTAAAAAAAAAAAAGCTGGGTGCCATCTAGTTCTTCTCATTTCAAAGGAAGCAGTTATTCATGGACATGTAATTTTTTAGAATCACTACATAATTAGGTAACTGCATCATTCATCAAAGTGGTTGTGTATTAGTAAACTCATTCGCTAACTCAGATATTCTTTTCACTCTCCCTGTTTCTGATGCTGTTGTTGTTTGATGCCGTTGAGTCGTAGATGACTCATAGCGACCCTATGAACGAACAGCCTGAGCACTGTTCGTACATAGAGTTTCCGGAGGCAAGCCATTTCGGAAGTGGATGCCGCTCCTGCTTCCAGCTGTTTCTGACATCCACCTCAAATTCACTCCTCTTTCTCCTTTCATAACCTTTTCTGGTCCTCTGTGCATTAATAAGAACTTACTTCATCAATAGGCTCCTCACTGGCTTCCAAGGGTTTTGGTCAGAGATGCTGCGGATGGCACAGGATAGGACAGTGTTCAGATCTGTTGTTCAGAGGACTGTTAGGAATCGTACTTGGTTCAATGATAACAACACAGCAGGAGCTCACTTTCTGGACTATCTCTGGTTTTTTTTAACTATTGAATGTACCCTGGACTGCCAAGAAAACAAACAGATTCATCCTAGAGAGGGTTAAACCAGGCTGCTCCTTGGAGGCAAGGATTCTGGGGCTTCGTCTGACATATTTGAACATGTTGTAAGGAGAGACAGGTCCTTGGAGAAGGACATCACGCTTGGGAGGGTGGAGGGACAGCACAGGAGGGGAAGACCCTCTATGAGGTGGATTGATTCAGTGACGGGGGTAATCGGGATGGGTGTGTCAGAGGCAATGCAATTGGCACAGGATAGAGCAGGGTTTAGGGCTGTTGTACATAGGGTTGCTATCTGTCGCAAACGACTCGACGGCACATAACAACAACAACCACCAGCACGAGGCCAAAGGAGAAGAAACTTTGAATGATTATTGCACTGTGGAGATATTCCAAGCTGGTATCATTCTTACCTTCCTGGACTGTGGGGTTCATTTTGTGATGGGTAGAGATCTCTGGTGGCCTAAGAAGCTTCACTACAATTCTAAAGGCAAGCAGTTCAAATCCTCCAGCTCCTCTGTGGAAAAAGGATGGACAATCTCCTCCCGTGCAATTTGCAATTAAACTACCTCTGAAAACCCCCTGGATGGTCAGTTATGTGTCAGTTCTGACTCAATGGTGAACAACATCAACGACCTGGCTTCTGTTAATCATAGTTTCTTTAAAGCTTGGAGTTGGGAACTGACTTCAGTTTTATCAGCCTACAATACCACATTATCTCTTGTCTTTCCCTATATATTGCATATTTTTCCCAATAGTTTTTAAAACTCTCCCTGCTGTACTCAGTTTGAGGACATTAGTTGTTTTCTACTCTCACCTGGCTGATAAGATAGGGGACTAGAAGAGTGGTGTGGCCTTACAGTCTTCAACACAGGTTTTAACTCCATCATTTACTATGATAAATGGACACATGGAACAACTATGGGGTCTCTCCCAGCTCTAATTTACTTATCTTTAAAAATATAGTTAATAATAAATTCTGCTCCACAGGCACACAGTCTGCTCCTGCCGCCATCGGGAGAATCAATTATTTATAGCTTTCCTCCTTAGTTCAGTGTCTGGCACATACTAATTGCTTATTAAGTTTTGGTAAATGAATAAAACAATTCAGGAATGAAAGACAACATTTTTCTCATATAGACTCAGTTGCTGGTAAATTTGACAGTCAATTATCAGTAATTCCTCTACGACATTTAATAAGGATCTCTATGAGTCAGGATTGACTCAAAGGAGAAGAATTATTATTGCTTCACTGAAAACAGCATTAGCTTTATTGGAAGGACAATCACAGAGCCTAAGTGAAATCACGGAAAAATGAAATAAGGTTAAAAAAATAAGGAATAAAAATATTTAAAGGAAAGAAGCCGCCCTCATTGGTTAATATAAGACTTAAAAAACCATAGAGATAGTGCAGAAAGTGAGCTCCTGCTGTGTTGTTGTCATTGAACCAAGTACGATTCCTAACAGCCCTATAAACAACAGATCTGAACACTGTCCTATCCTGTGCCATCCGCAGCACCTCTGACACACTTGAGCCCATTGCAACAGTCACTGTGTCAGGGCCTCTGGTTAAAGGTCCTCCGCTCTTTCAATGACTCTCTACCTTTCCAAGCATGATGTCTCTTTCCAAGGATTAACCTCTTCTAACAACATACATGCTCAAAGTGTGCTCACATAAAAGAAGCTTTGTCATCTTTGCCTTCAAAGAACACCCTGGCTACACTTTCTCTAACACGTAGCTGTTGTTCTGGGATGTCAGTTTGAGGACTAACGTGTGCCTGATTCAGGTCATGATCTTTTCAGCCACTGTCTATGCCTGTGAGACCCAGACAATGAATGAAGATAGCAGAAGAATTGGTGTTACAGTGTTGGAGAATAATACTGCATATCCCATGTACTGCTGAAAGAATTGCCTGCTGTGCTGTTGCTTTTGTTGTGTACCATGAAGTCAGAACTGACCCATATCTGATGTTCACCTTTTCCAGAGGCAGTTAATCGCATGGAAGGAGACTGCCCATCCTTCTTCAGTGGAGCAGCTGTTTAAGAGGAACTCAAATAGTTAAAGAATGAGATGTAGAAGCCATTGAAGAAAAAGATCTCATAAATTTCTCTGTTGAGAATAAGGATAGGGGGCAAAGATCAGATGATGAGTAGTGGTGGCTACTCTTCAAAGCAGTGGTCATTAAGTTGAGAGAGAAAGAAGGAGAGGGGCTGAAAGAGAGAAAAGGAGGTGGAGAAGAGAGAAAGACGTTCCTTTTGAGAACTCTTCCTTTCAAAGAACCCCACTAAGTTTTTGAAGTGGTTGTATAGTTAAGAAACCACACTGCTAGTCTCAAAAGTCCTTTTTCTGTTTAAGAAGGAAAACAATCTTACCTTTGAGGTAAAAGTGTCACGTTTCAAAGGCTATCCCAGATAGCCAAAAAGGAAGGCATGTTTTCTAACATCAAATCAGACATGGTCATGGGGCTTAAGGGCAGAGGGAACATTCCTGCAGCCAGAACAAGGGGACAGAGAGCAAGGGTCAGAGGCATTCCTTCCAGAGAGCTGAATCAGAGTTGTGGGTCAGAAGAATAAATGAACACAGAGGTATTCTTTTCTGCAGCCCGAATAACATTACTTTCTCTAGTATTTGATGGCACAGTCAGATAACCAGGTAAAATGTGTCACTTTAGCACCCTTCTATGGAAAAATGTGCACTGGTCATGGATAGGAAGACTCAGTATTGTGAAAATGATAATCCTACTAAAAGCAATCTACATATTCAATGTGACACCAATACAGATACCAAATACATTTTTCAAGGAGATAGCAAGGGAAATTGCCAAGTTTATCTGGAGAGATAAGAGACCTCAAATAAGCAAAACACTTTGGAAAAGTAAAAATGAAGTGAGAGGTATAGAACTCCCTGACTTCAAAACCTACTACACAGCAGTGGTAACTAAACCAGCATGGTACTGGTACAATGGCAGATACACAGATCAATGGAACAGAATTGAGAACCCAGAAATAAACCCAGCTACCTATGGTCAACTGATATTAGATAAGAAAAAAAAACCTTATCAAATGGGAAATGATAGCCTCTTGTACAAATGGTGCTAGCAAAACTGCACTACTACCTGCAGAAAGCTGAAACAGGATCCACATCTCACACCATACACAAAAATCAACTCAAGATAGATAAGAGACTTGGGAGTAAAGCCCAAAACCATACAGTTCATAAGAGACAAAATGAGATCACGCTTAGAAGCCTGAGTCTATGGGATAAAGAGACTGCCAAATACAACTGGAAATGTGCAATCTGAACAGGATAAAACTGATGAATGGGACCTTCTAAAGATGAAATCCTTGTGTTCATAAAAAGACTTTTTCCAACAGGGTGAAAAGAAGACCGACTGACTGTAAAAAAACATTTGGCAATACCATCTCAGACTAGAGTCTCATAATGAAAGTTTACAGAATACTCCTGAGTCTCCACAAGAAAAAGACTGATAACCCAACTACAAAATGGACAAAAAACATGGAAAGAATTTTCACAGAGGAAGATATTCGAATGGCCAATAGACATATGAAGGAACTCTCCAAATCACTGGCAATAAGAAAGGGGAAAGTCAAAACCACGATGAGATACCATCTGACTCCAGTAGCAGTGGCAAAGTTTAACAGGACAGCAAGTAATAAATGTTGGAGAGGATGTGGCGAGATAGGAACTTTTTTTATATTGTTGGTGGTATTGTACAGCAGTACGACCACTCTGGAAGGCAGTATGGTTCTTGCTCAAAAAGCTGAACATAGACATTCCATATGACCCAGCTATTCCATTGCTTGAAATAAACCCCAAGAAAATGAGAATTGAGGTTCAGACAGAAACTTGTACACCAGTGTCCATAATATTAATCTACTGAAGATCATCCAAAAACGACTGGAACAACACATCAGCAGAGAACTTCCAGAAGTCCAGACTGGGCTTAGAAGGGGTCGTGGTACTAGGGATATTGTAGCTGATGTTAGATGGATCTTAGCTGAAAGCAGGGAATACCAGAAGAATGTCTATCTGTGTTTCATTGACTATGCAAAGGCATTTGACTGTGTGGCTCATAACAAACTGTGGCTGACTCTGAGAAAAATGGGAATACTAGAACACTTGATCGTGCTAATGAGAAACCTCTACTGGGACCAAGAGACAGTCGTCAGAACAGAGCAAGGAAACGCTGCATGGTTCAAAATTGGGAAGGGCGTACGCCAGGTATGTGTCTTGTCTCCATACCTTTTCAACCTGTATGCAGAACAGATTATCCGGGAGGCTGGGCTCTATGAGGAGAAATGTGGGGTCATGACTGGTGGAAGATCTATGAACAATCTGTGATATGCAGATGATACAACCCTGCTTGCTGAAACTGAGGAGGACCTGAAGCACTTGCTGCAGAGGGTCAAGGACCGCAGCCTCCAATATGGATTGAGGCTCAATATCAAGAAGACAAAGATTCTCACCACTGGGCCAATTGGCAGCATCAGGATGGATGGTGAAGAGCTTGAGATTGTTCACAGCTTCAATTTGCTTGGCTCCACAGTCAACACTCTCAGCACCAGTAGCCAGGAAATTAGATGACGTGCTGCCATGGGAAGGTCTGCTATTAGGGACCTCTCCAAAGTACTGAAGAGTAATGGTGTCTCTTTGGAGACGGAGGTGCGTCTGATACAGGCCATGATCTTTGCTATCACTTATTATGCATCAGAGTTGGACAAAGACTAAGGAGGATAGAAGGAGAATTGATGCCTTTGAGCTGTGTTGCTGGAGAAGTGTATTGAAGGTACCAAGAACTGCTAGGAAAACAAAAAGATTCATCCTGGAAACAGTCAAACCGGGCTGCTCCTTGGAGGCGAGGATTCTAAGGCTCTGTCTAACATACTTTGGACATGATGCAAGGAGGGACAGGTCCTTGGAGAGGGTGGAGGGACAGGGCAGGAGGAGAAGGCCCCCTATGAGGTGGATTGATTCAGTGACTGGGGTAATCGGGATGGGAGTGTCAGAGGCAGTGCGATTGGCACAGTACAGAGCAGAGTTTACAGCTGTTGTACATAGGGTCGCTATGAGTTGCGAGTGACTCGACAGCACATAACAACAACAACAACAACATATGAAAGATTGTATAAAACACAAAGTACATGTATAAAACTACTGTATATGAATGATTATATACAAATCAATACAAAAATTTAAAAAAAGGTCTTTTCACCTGAAAAATGTCAGCTCAATGGAAACCAAACAGACACTACATTTGCCATGGACAAGATAGCAATTTGAAATGCATTATGGGAGTAACTTCTTGGAAAATTGTGATTGCTGGTTCCTCTTGGAAAATTTCTAGTATTTGGCAAAAGATTCAGGAAAACAGCATTTTAGTGACTATGGTATTGATACTGGCCCAGTAGGCTGGATTTCTAACCAGCAGTTCCCCTAGGCTTGTTTCTATGTGAGTTAATAAGTACATCCTTCGTGTTGGATCTATGTATTGAAAGCAATGTACCCAGGAGGTCCAAATGCAGATGGCAAAAATGGACTGTATTTCTCCATTACTGATTGTACTTAACAGCCTGGATGACATAGTAAAAGAAAAACACTCTATTGCAGGGTAGACTGTAACATTTAGATGAATTTTTTGAGATAAGAGATGGAATTGCAAATAAATGTAATACTTGCAACATTGACATTCTTCAGCTTCCCTGAGCTGACTCATTGGGCAGGAACAAGTTGGCATGCCAAAGTTAACTGAGAAGCTGGGAGGTGATAAGGAACAGAAGGGGGGGAAAGGAGTGTAGGAGGCATTTTACAACTTAAAAAAAATGGGCAGTGGAATCTCATGATATCTATATTTAAAATCCCACCAGCTTTAAGACAATGGTTAGAAAAATGGGATTAGAAGCCTAGGATTTCCAAAGACAAAGTCTCCAAGTAATTGAGGTGTGTAATGTCACCTGAGCACAAGGTAAGAGATAGCATACCTATAGCCTTTGTCCCTTTACACATCCCTTTATCCCATACATCTTTCTGTTTCTCTCATTCAACCCTCCAGTTTCATTTAAATCAGCATAATTCAGAACACTATTATGTCATGTACAAATACCTCTATTTATAGAGCTGGATAGATGATAGAAAGGCGGAGAGAAAAGGAGAGATCATATGAACTAATTGAGTAATTATTCCCCTTCCCACCCTCCTTCCTGCCACAGTGGCTGGCACAGATCGACCTCACAGATCTTCAGTATTTGATCCCCTTGCTAATCAGAAGACTGAATCTTCAGTGGTTGGAATCCACCAGTTGCTCCTCAGAAGAAAGATCGGATATTTTCTCCTTTTATTATTTACAGTTTGAGAGTTGGAACTGATTTGATAGCAAGTGAGTTTGTGTTTCTTTGATTCAATTAGAGGTTTGTGTCTTATTGATTTTTTAAAAATTATTATTATCCTAGAGAAGTGCAGCAATGAATGAATGGAAATCCAAATTCTCTGTAAATGTTCATTAAAATTATTTAAAAAATAAAATTAAAAAATTTTTTAAAAAAATATTCTTATCCTAGTTTATTTGCAAAATTCAAATACATTGTTTTCCAGAACAGATTCTTCCAATTTCTCTCACCTCCCCATCAAATTGTAGAACCCCATGATTAATCCCACCTCCCTCTGCACAGCCTCATCCCTCTGCTTCCCTGCCCCCTTTGGATCCTTACACTTATTCTACAATAATGGTTTTATACAATATTTATCCTTGTGGGACTGAGTTCATTCAGCATAATCTCCAGTCCCTCCAAAGATAGGTAATAATTTATAAAATCATTGCTCCTACATGCTGCATAATATTCTATTGTGTGAATGTTCCATAATTTTTCAATTAATTCTATTATGGTTGGAAATCTGGGCTGTTTCTATGTTCTTGTGATGGTGAATAATGCTGCTATGAACATTGGTGTACAAATTTCTGTTTGAGCCACAGTTCTCATTTTCTCAGGGTATATCTCAAATGAATCCCAAGTGTGAAGCTGAACACTGTGACACTGGTGTGTCAAATGTGTTAATGGTTACCCATGATGGACAGTGTTTGGTAGCGCTTCCCGATTAAACCAAGCTTGGAAGCAGGAGTGGCATCCAGTTCCGTAATAGCTTGCCTCTGGAAACCCTATGAACCTGGAGAGAGGATGAAAGTCATAAAAGTGTTGTGGACTTTCGGTCATAGGGTCGCCTATGACTCGACAGCACTTAACAACAACATATCCTAAGTAGTGGAATAGCTAGGTCTATCATTGCTTTTTTATAGTTTTTACAATTCTGTCTACTTCTATATTCTGAGACACAATATGGTTATTATGCCTATTATGTCAATGTTGATTGATAGCCACTCCATGTGTCAGAGTAGAACTTCCTTTAGTGTTTTGTTTTTTAGGCTGTAATCTTCACGAAAATCACCAGTCTTACTCTTATGGTGCTTGTATCGATACTTATTGTTTATTGTTTGCTGTGCTTCTGATTTCCAACCTCTCACAACTACCTTATCTTAATTTGATTCCCAACATATGTAACAGGATATCACCTGTCTCTGCTGGACAGAAAAGAGAGTTTGAATTTAATGTTATCTGCCCCAAATAATATCTATTCAGCAAGCTTTGCAACCAACCTTCCATATTAGGTTACTAAATTCCTTCTTAAAATTTTTTAATTAATACCATAATGGAAGTTTACAGAAAACTTGGATTTCCTTTCATTTTTTGTTGCACATCTTCCTCCCTACCCCCTCACCACTTTTTTTTTTCCTTAAAAAGATTCTTCCAATGTTGCACAATTTCCTTCCTCCCCTCACCCCCAGTCCACTTTGCTATGCACCTCTTATTCCAGACAGTTGTCATGCAAATAATACCTAATCATATATTCCTTTTAAACAGTTCTTTCCCTTATCTGTTTCAATGCAGTGTTCATTATTTATCCCCTCTTTTCTTAGTTTCCCCTCAACCCTGATGTCAGTCCTGTTTTATAACAGTGACATTATACAATATTTGTCCTTTTGTGACCGAGATATTTCACTCATCATAATGTCCTCCAGGGTCATCCATTTGTTTGTGTGTTTTATTACGTACATGCTATGCTACATGTGAAAACACAGCGTCTCTTTGTCCTTCTATTCCATTACTATGCTAAACTTCTCAAGAGGCTGAACTTTATATACTACAGCAATTAGATTCTACCAATGGCTCTATTTGCAGGAATACAGAGGGAAGAGGAAAGGGGAGTCAGCTGTTTATCTCTTTTCCTAACAGCAGGTTGAATGTGATTGTCTTTCCTCCATCTAAAACCACAGGCTCTGTGAGGAATCTCTCACATCTAACTTTGTCCAAGTCAAGTGCTGGCTTTATGGACCCCACGATTGCTATCCTACATTTTACTACCACCCAATGGGGAGTTGCTTTTATCCCCACCTCTACCTTAGTAAAAAGTTTCCCCTTTCAAGTCTTCTCCATAACTACATTTGTTTGTACCATCTTGTTCATGTCAGGGCCCTGATTAAAATACCCCTAGTTCCTAGAGTGCTTTTCTGGACATGGTAGGACCAAGTGGCTATAAGAGACATTGCATTTTCTTCCTGAATTTAGATATTGAGCACATATGTCTTGATCATATGTTATCAGTATATGATCAATAGGCTTTAGCTTTAGGGCCATCTGGTCCTTCACAGAACAGTAAAGTAAATGTTATGACGAACCTATAGACTTGTGCTGAATGGGAGTTGAATACCTGAGCACTTTAAGGCATGGCAATGTATGAACTGAATTTCAAGATGTTGTTGCTGTATACTAGAGAGTAGAATCCCATCCATAGCTGACCATCCATTCTGTTTTTCAGAGGCTACGAATCATACAGAAGTGGTCCATCTTTCTCCCATGAACAGCTGGTAGATTGGAAACTTGTACCTTTTTATTAGTAGTGCAGTTCCTTTCCACTAAACTCCCAAAGCTCCCTATAACGCAGGAGACAATACACAAAGACAACTTATACAAATCAGAGATGAAAGCTTACAGAAACTAGGTAGTTCACGAGTAGATTTAGAGTTGTGTCACTGAAGCGGGATGTGGAAAAAGATGGGGCTAGAAATGTAGGTAGAGGCCATATTTTTTGTTGTGTTAAGTATTGTCCAATTGGTTCGTACATAGTGTCTCAGTGCACAGTGGAATGAAACACTGCCTGATCCTGGCGTCCTGACAATCATTGTTATAATTGAGCTCATTGTTATGGTCACCGGATCAGTCTAGTGATTTGAGATTCTTCTTTTTTTCTGACTCTGTATTTCCCAAGTAGAATATCCTTCCCCAGGGGCTGGTCCCTCCTGATAACTTATCCAGAGCCCATGTAACGTTTTACAGGGACGTGTCTTCCCCACTTGTTAGAGGTATTAGAGGTATTCTGGTTGTACTTCTTCAAGATAGATTTGTTTCATCTTTTGGGCATCTGTGGCATACATAATGTTTCTGGCCAACACTAGACTCCAAAGGCACCAATTCTTCCTAGTCTTCCTTATTCACTGTCCACCTTCACATGTATATGAAATGGTTGAAGACTTAGTGCTTAATGTGAATCTTGACTTTTTAACATTCTAAAGTCTTTTGTAGTAGATTTGCCCAATACAATTTTATCTCTTGACTACTATTTCCATGCTACAGAGTGCTCACTTATTTATTAAATATTTGGTTTTTATCTTATACATTTGGAGCTTCCTTCTGGAACTATTGGACTGACGTAGGTGGTCACAGACCAGACTTCTGAGACCATCTTGATTCTACAGTAGTGATTTTAGATGTGTTGTTGTCATGTGCCATCAAGTCGCTTGTTACTCATAGCAACCCTATGTACAAGAGTCCTAAACGCCGTTCTATCCTGTGCCAGCCTCATTGTTTCTGATACATCTACTCCCATTACCCCAATCATTGAATCAATCCATCTCATTGAGAGTAGAGACTTCCTCTCTTATGCTGTCTCTCCACCCTCCCAAGCATGATGTCCCTCTCCAAGGACTGGTCCCTCCTTGCAACATGCCCAAAGTATGTCAGACAAAGCTTCAGAATCCTTGACTCCAAGAAGTAGTCCAGTTTTACCCTCTCCAGCATGAACTTGTTCATTTTCCTAGCAGTCCGATGTATATTCAATGCTCTTCTCCAGCACCACAGCTCAAAGGCATCAATTCTCTTTCTATCATCCCTAGTCAGGTATGTAATTTAAAAATGAAATTAACTCAGGAATTTAAAAACCTCATTAAAGTTAAAACAGAAATAAAGTACCTAATGAAATATGAAGTTGAAAGGAAAATACCATACAAAGAAAAGGATTATAAGACCTATATTCTGAGTTTATATGCTTTAAGAGTCAAAAGGTCAAAGTCATTGCTGTAGACTGGAGCTGACTCACAGCCTTCCCTCGGTTTCTGAAGCCATGAGTTGTACAGAAGGAGACCACCCATCTCTCTCCTGGTGCACTTGAATTTCCAGAAAGGCATAGCTTTTGGGGTAGCAGTGAAATATATTATAAAAAGAATATTATTATACAAGGGAGCTCTGATGGCCTAATAGCAAGAAGCTGCTGCTGCAATCCTGAAGGTGCATGTTTCAAGGCCACCAACTGCTCTATGTAAGAATGATGGGCAATCTCTTCCAGTGTGATTAACTGCTTCTGAAAACCTGCCAGAGGGTCAACTATCAAACAGTTCTGACTCGATAGTACACAACAACAACAACATTATTATGTAATGTTCACTGAAGAAAAGATGTCTTGTTAATCTCAAAATCTGATGCATAAAATAATATTTGACTTGAAAAATACCATGAGAATAGGAGATCTCTGGCTTATTAAAATCTTATTAAACCCCAGGCAGCGTGTCAGATCATTTTGGCCTCTGTTACAGAACTCTCACTATCACAACAACCCAATTCGATGGACATTTTCATGTCCTTTGTGTAGATGAGAGTTTCTCTCATTCTGATTCTTTACCCTGATGCTTTGTTTTGTTTGCCCAGGGAGGGACCGTCTGTGTGAGTCCTTGCTGTGTACACTGCTCACTGCCTTTTTAATTTCCACATTCTCTCGACTACCTTATCCTAGCTTGGTCCCCAGAAGCTATAAGATTATATCATCATTCTCTTCTTGTCAATAAGGAGAATTTAGACTTTACTTTCCATCTTGGTTATATTTGTGTTTTGAAATGATTCATGGACTTGATTATAATCTATAAGTGTAGAAGTTCAAGTCCACTGATAGGCATGGCAGGAGCAATGCCTAATGATGTACGTCCAAAAATTAGCCAATGAAAGCCTTTTGCAGTACGATAGAACTTTGTCGGACTCTAGGTTCATCAGCAGGAAGGGCCAATTTCTGGAAGGATACATGATGTTTGGTGAAGTAGAGGGCTAGTGAGGGTGAGGAACACCCTTCATGACATGGTCTAGAACAAAAACTACAATGATGAACTTGAATGTGCTGGCAAATTAAGAAGGTGCAGAGCCGGGTCATACTTCATTCTGTTATACATGAAGCTTCTCTGAGTTGGAGTAAATACAAATGCTGCCATGAAGGGAAGGACTGGGGACTCAGTGACATTTTTCGGGGTCAAAGATGTATTCACCAAGACATACTGCAAAACCAAAAATTTGTGTCAAAAACTGGCATGAGAAAAGGAGGGACATACTTCTAGTGATGGGGCTTGTCTGTGAGTCTGTGGAATCCATCATGACAGCAGACGTCCTGCTCTGAGAAGACACTTTGTACCATAGTTAGAAAATGACTATCAATGGATTAAGTCACATTTCATTCATGAAATGAAATAAACACAGCATATCCTGTCACGTAACCGTCAGAAGAGAGGAAGACTAGTGATATAAAGCTGCCTGGCGATGCCGTTTTCCAGTTTGGACTAATGATTCTCCAGAGAGAGCTGACTGATCTCTGAGTATCAAACAAAAGGAACTGAATTCTCACCTCTTAGGACCCTTAGGATGTGCCCTTTCCTTCAGCAGCTCTCACAAAGGCTTTCTGAGGACCCTGGGCTCTTCATCTTCCTGTCCCATTGCAGCCAGGATTATATCACTCCAGAGCCCCGAGGACCCCAATTATGTCCTTTCCCCTTTTTACTGTCAGAGCAATTGCTTCTCAAGGTGCATTTTCCAGAACTTCATCAAGTTTGACTTAAGTGTTTCCAGCCAGATCCCCACAGAACACTCTATCACTATTAGAATCGCTTCCTTTATCTGAGTTTCTGTTTTCCCTTTCCTTCTGTAAAGGGGTGGGGGAAAGAGTAATCACCCAGAGATTTTGACACTTTTATTTGTTGCCTTTGAAGAATGAAGGAAATGGTTCCACATTTTAAAGCTATTGGTGATTAGTAGGAAGTTTGGGCAACAGCATTTTGCAAGCTTCTTCCACTTTAACAAATATCTATGGATAAGTGCATTGCATCCATTGGTAACGGGCTCAGGAAAGTTAAGTGATTCATGAGAAGTTGCATAGAATATGAGAAACAAAAGCATAGATCAAATTGTGGATCTTCCAAACATGAGTATTACTATATATTAAGGCAGAAGAGTATACTGGTTAACGATGTCAGCTCTGGGCCAGACAAGTGTCTGCAAGATAATACTTAGGGTGGTGTTACTTTAGACTCTGTGCTTAGCAGAAATAAATTGCAATTAAAAACACATAGAAAACTTTTCATATTTCCCTGATAGGAAGATCGTAATTACATATGTCCCATGGAAGTGACTTAAAGATTAAATTTAAACCACATACAGGATGCTTAGCACAGTACTCAAGTAGTAGTTTTGCTTGTGTTCTAGCTGCCATTGTCTTCCCTCCATTGTCGATCCCGAGGCTTCAACTCTTCTTCATAGGCCAATTTTGAGGATGGTTTGTGTGTACACTATCTTTCATTCTGTGCAGCCCATTTTCCTTTCAAGCATTGTGGTGTTGGCTCTCGTTACTCCTTAGACCTCTTTTTCTAAGCTTCTTTATTACATTCTGTTGATAAATGCTATCCACTTTTTCCATCTTTATTTTCACTTGGACTCTTAAAGATGATCAATGAAGTTGACTTTTGTCTTCTTGAAAAATTTAAAGTCTTCTGTAAGGACCTTTCTTGTTTCCTTCTCCATGACCTTTCCAAAGAAAGCAGTAAGGAAATAAACCAGCCCAACTTCCAGAAAGGAAATTCTGATTCATGTTGTGGGTTTGGGTGTAGGATACTGTAAAGTGGTAATAGTTTTAACCTTTCTTTCTTTTTTGGGTTTTTAAAATTTTATTTAATTTTATTATTAATTTCAGTAAAAATTTACGGAGACTTGGATTTCCATTCATTCATTGTTGCACTTTTAATCTCTCTTAACGTTTTATTGATAAATAATCCTAGATATCATGCATTTAAAAAACCAAACCTAATACTAGTTTAATAGTGAGAGCTATGTTGGCCTGGTGGACAGAAAGTTATGCTAACAAGTCCAAGGTGGGTGATTTTAATCTGCGGCCCTCAGGCCTGATTTAAATTGTTTTTTGCCAAACATTCTTCTACATGGTATAGCACTGCTCTGTCCATTTGCTGTACATTGGTAACTCACAGTTTCTGTGATGTTAAACACGGTGACACTAATGTGACAAATGCAATAATGATTGCCCATGGTGGACAGTGTTTGGTGGAGCTTCCCGGTTAAAACAAGCTTGGAAGGAGTGGCATCCACTTCCGAAATGTCTTGCTTCCGGAATCTCTATGAACAGTGCTGAAGTCTTTCCTTCATAGGGTGATTATGAGTTGTCTATGACTCGATGGCACTTAAACAACAACAACAATACTAGTTTAAGGAAATCACAAGACATCCATGAAACAAGTGTGAGGGAAAAATTTTAAAACCCAGCTAGCCAGTATTAGAAATAAGAGTAAATCCATTAAAACTTGAATCAGGGATGCTTCAGAATCCTAATTATGCATATCATTTAGAAGTAATTGGGGACAACAGCAGAAATTTCCATTGTAAGAAAATTTATCTTCTTTTAATGTTTCTATTGGTCAAGTGAAAGTTTACAGAGCACATTGGTTTTCTACTCGTTCTTTCATGGAGGTTTTCGTCTTCTGATAGAACAGCTCCTGCACTGTCACAGCCCCTTCCCACATTCTCCCTGTCATTCCTGCTCCCATTTATACTTGTGCCCCATCCCTTCCTGCCTCCTGAGCATTCTCCTGGGCAAAGATCCCTTTGGTATCGTATGCTTGCTTATTCTAAGGATGGAGTGCCTCCCTGGTGTTTGTATTCATTTTATAGACCTATCTATTGTTTGGTTCAAAGTCAAGCCATAAGGAGAGAGTCATAGTCTTGGGAGTGTACCAGTTGTCTGTGTTAGGACAGTAAGCCTAGTCATTTTTATGATTACATTTTTGCTCCATACTTCTCTTCATATCTGTCCAGGACTTTCTACTGTGATCTTTTTTTTCGTTGTTATTGAATTTTTTGTTGTTATTGAACTGACTCATAGCTGACCCTCCAGTGGGTTTTCTGAGGCAGCAAACCACATGCGAGGAGATTGTCCATCTTTCTCCCATGGAGAGGCTGGTGAATTTGAACTGTATACCTTCAGACTAATAGTACAGTTAGTGGTAGCTGGATAGCCTCTAGTACTTGTGGTCTCAGGATAGTGGAGACTAAAATTTGTATGATCCATTAGTTCTTTGAATTATTTGTTTCTATGTATCTTTGATTTTCTCTAGCCTTTTTTCCTCTTGATGGGAAAAGATAGCTCCTCCCAACATTTCAAGCCTCCTGTAACCACTGACCAAAAGAGGATGTAGAATATTGGGTTTTGTGGAATATGTCGTATCAACTGATGCAAGAAGATTTTCATGGTAAACCCAGTTGTAAAGTAGTCTCTGTCCATATGGAACTGAGAGTCTGTTTGTGGGTATTGACGGAACATATTACTTTGCTTCATGTATGATTTCACTTTGACAATAATATTGTAATAACTCATATGGCAGTGAATCAGTGAGGACAGAGCATTTGTGCATATGTAACCATAAAATTTTCAAAAATGTAAAAATAAAGGAAACTTATAACAAAAGACATATTCAAGAGGAGTAATGCAGTGCCTCCCCTCCCATCCCCCTGGCCTCAATTGGATAGATTATTTGAGGAAAGAAA
The DNA here is from genome assembly GCF_000299155.1 of Elephantulus edwardii. Taxonomy (NCBI): domain Eukaryota; kingdom Metazoa; phylum Chordata; class Mammalia; order Macroscelidea; family Macroscelididae; genus Elephantulus; species Elephantulus edwardii. Next base: position 21,791,777 of record NW_006399753.1, read on the forward strand.
AGCTTAAATTCTCTCTCTTGACCTTTCAAAACTGGCCGCATGGAATTATTAATAAGCTTATTCAGAAGACACCCTCTTGGTCCTTCTGTGTAGTCATCTTGAGACGTATTGTCAGTTAGATCAGCCCCCTTGTAGACTCTGTTCTTATTCTGTGAACAAGAGAATTGTGGTGCTTTTAAGTGTCAGGATAATAATCCTGCAGTAGTGCCAGAAATGGAATCCCTAAAAATTACCAAGATCAGCGAAAACAAAAAAAAGGAGGATGATAAAAACCAAAGACGTGGAAATTATTTTTAAAACCAACATTTTCGGGGAGTTCTGGTGGCCTAGTCATAAGAAGCTACAGTGAAATGACAAAGGCATGTGGTTCGAGTCCAGCAGCTGTCCTGAGAGGGAAGAATGGACAGTCTCCACCAGCGTGAAAACCCGCTTGGTGGTCAGCAGTGAGGTGGTTCCAGCTTAACGCACAACTCCTACAAATGACTGCATCCTGAAAATGAAAACCTTCCTGGAAGGATTCACTTTGGAAACATACCTTCTTCTCCCAGAAACCTTCCTTCAGAATCACCTTCTCCAACTTCATTATTTTGTGACCCACTGGGGGGGGGGGATCTAACTTATTGTTGTTGAGTCAGTTCCAGTTTCTAGAACCTTCCATCTAATTTCCTAGGGTACAGGTCTTTACAGGAGGAGATTTCTCATCTTTCTTCTGCAAATCTAGTCGATTTGAACCACAAAACTTCCAGTTAGCAGCACATATAAAGCACTACACCACAATGGTGCCCTAGTTCTGAGAATGTCCCACGATTTTACATTCTTTATATTATAGTTCTTAATGAAAATATTCACCTGTTCTTTTTGGAACAAAAGGAATTGTCTTTTGAAATGATATTTCTCTTTAGTTTCTCAAAACCTAGAAAACATTTTTGCATGTGCCAGGTCTTTTTACGCATAATGGCAGAGTTGTGGACACTCATCCCTGAGTGCGACATCCTATCAATATATTGAGAGGCTCTTCCTTTCCTCTCCCAAAGACACATAAATTAAGTTTGGGGAAAAAAAACAACCCAAAAAACCCGGGGATTATTATTGAGTTCTTGATAAAGTCTTCTGTTAAGGGTTTTTGTTGTTGTTGACTGCCTGCAAGTCAAGCATGACTCATAGGGACCCTATGAACAAAAGGTCTGAAGCCTACCTACAACTATTGGCATTTATCAAAGTTCATAGAGTTTCTGGAGGCATGCTATTTGGAAGCATGGAAGCATGATGTCCTTCTCCGGAACCAATCTTTCCTGGCCATGTGCCCATAGAAAGTGAGGCAGAGCTTCAAAATCCTAGCTTCCAAGGACAGACTTTGTTTCACCCTCTCCAAGATAGACCAATTTGTTTTCTTGGCAGTCCATGATATGTTCAAGACTCTTCTCCAGCACCACAACTCAAAGGCATCTATTCTTTCACTGTCATCTTTGGTCGTTGTCCAACTCTCTGAAGCATAACAAGTAATTGAGAAGACCATAGCCTGGATTAGGGTACACCTTTGTATCTAGACTTTCACTGTTGCTTTTCAGCACTCTGGAGAGGTTCAGGACAGCAGATATTCCCAACGCAATTTGTCTTTTGATTTTCTGACTGCTGGTGTTAAGAGTGTTGATTGTGGATCTAAGCAAGCTATAACCAACTCTTCTCCTTCTATTATGGTACTGCCAATTGGCTCAGTGGTGAGAATCTTTGTCTTCTTGATGTTAGGCTTCAATTCATATTGAACACTACAGTCCTTGACCTTTTGCAGCAAGTATTTCAGGTCTTTTTCCGTTTCAGCAAGCAAAGTTGCGTTAAAGGCTATCACAGTGAAAAACACCTGTCAAGGCATTATATGGATTTTAAATTGGATGGATATTGTTTTGCATAATCTCATGACTATAGTTACCAACACCTTGATTAGCTGGTGATGATTTCATATTCTAATAAACTAGAAAATATCTGATCCACTCACTTCTCCCCTCCTTCTCTGCACCCCTCCTTATTTTATTAGGAAAGAAGTAATTGATGGAAAATCTGGGTTTCAATGAATGTCAGGTATAGGTCACTATGGGGGAGAGAAGTGAGGCAAAATATCATCTGTCACTTGTCAATGTGTATTCATGTAAAACCACAAGCATACATTGGATATATTCTGTCTTATGAGAAAACTGTGTGGGTGAGTACACGTATTGACATGGGAACTTCTTGTTCAAATAAAAATGAGTAAGCTGAAGTTAGAATGTTAATGTTAAAGAATGCTAAAGAGATTTGTCAGTGTTACTCTTTTTAAAAAGTGATATTGTGCTTCTAAAAAAGATTCTTCTGTTTAATTTATTTCAGTCTGTCCTTAGAGCTGTCATTTTGAAGAGGAAGTAGATATAAAAATAGGATAAATTTATATATTCAATCCACGAACATGGTAGTAACTTGGGCCTTCAGTTGCCATGGGCTTGATATTCAACAATGCGGCTTGAAGGAGAATTCTTAAGAATTCCTATCTGGTTTCTCCACTGTATCTCCAGCCAGAGTGTCACTAAAACATTAGATGTTCTATCATGAACTGTATTGTCCACCAAACCTAGAGCTGTTGCAATTGTCTACCATGTTGTCTGGCTTGGAAACCTGAGTTTCTGATTTTTCACTTCATTATCCTACTGACACTGGGTATCTGCTCTCAAGTCTCAACTTACCAAACCATTTGACTCTTACTTTCTCTGCTAGAGGTAGACTCCTATTCACCTTGTATTTCCTTCTAGTGACCAGATCGTAATTTTCACATGACTTTGAATAGAATTCACAGTCTCCATCTATGCCTCTTAGGCCTCAAGAGAAAAATTATTGTGGTAGTTATTGTGTAGTGGTTTCACAATTTCTTCCATCCAAAATTGCTGGAAGAATATTTTTACTCGAAGCTTGGAAGCATTTCCATCCAAGATGAGTCATTGAGAGTTCTACAGTTATTATTAAGATAATAATAATTAATAATAGTAATAATAATAATAATAATGCCTCCAGTATGTACTTACAGTGTTTTACAGGGCTTAGAATAAATCAGACCATTGATTCCAATGAGAGGTCACCCTAGTCAATGTTCATATTTCATTTCCTCCTCGTCTTTCCTTAGCTCTTTCTTTTTCTCTGAATGTTAGTAGGTTCTTGTTTATATTCTTGATGGGCATTCTACTCAGTAGTACTGGCTTTCATGTAATATCCTATCTTATAATCTATTTAGCTTGCTTTAAAAAATATCCCATATAATAACATTCTCCAAGGAGCATTATTAGAAACTGTAGTGGCACAGTGTTTAAGTGTTTGGCTGGTAATGAAAAACGAGTGACAATTTGTACTACCTAACAATTCCACTAGAGAAAGACTTAGCAATCTACTGCTGTAAAGAATACAACCAAGACCACATAGTGGGGAAATTCTGTTCTCTTATGTGAGGTCTCTGTGATTTGGAATCAACTTTGAATCACACAAAAGGAAAGTAGTCTTGTAACCTGACGAACCATGAGCCTTTAACACATTCCTGTTATTGAGCTGAATGTAATCAGCTACTAAAGAAGATTTTGATTTTCTGTTTCCTAAACGCCACCTCATCGAGTTCGAGCTGTCAGAATTGCTCACAGATTTGAAGGGAAATGTAATGTTTTGGGGCTTGCAGAATCTTTATATGCCTTAAAATCTGCATTAAAAGATGATTCATTACCAGTATTTAAAAAACATGAAGATATAAACTTTCAGCTTTGGGCTTTGAGACACATCAGAAAGAGAAGTGACATTGGATTCTTCCTGGAAATAAACAGCAATTGGCTCCTTCAGAAGGGGCAGCTGTGTCTAGGGAACCAGCATCTTAGCCTTTATCATGTTAATTATTTATGTAATTTTCCTGGCCCTTCCAGGATCTAACTTTGTAGTCTTTATTGAACTAACAGAAATAATCTCATTAAAACCCTATTTCATAACCAGTTTGTCATGGGTAAAATTGTGGACAGATGGTTTAAGGTGAACATATGCTGTTGATCTGTTTCTCTCATTTTATTAACCATTTTTGCCAGCATTTTAAACAGACTAATCACATGTCATAAACCACAACTAAAACAGCATTTTTTAAGGGGACAACTTAAGATATTCTTGAGCTGTTGATTTTTAAGTTGCAACTGAAAGAAAGCTACTTTGAGTGTTGACCTACAACTCAAGGTAAATTTTTTCTAACGCAATGAATGCGAGGTCTAGGAATGTCAAAAATTCTAGTCTTGACATATTCCTTGCATTTCAATATAATGACATGACTGTTCTTGCCTGGGCTTTTGTTGCTGTTATGTGGGAACACATTAATTCCCCCCCCCCAATTTTTAGATTTTTGTTTTTCTAAACTCTGAGTGTCACTATATAGGAGACTGAGATTAAGGTTTGTAGCCGTAAAAAAGAATCAGTCAGCACAGTTGCCTGTCCGTTGATCAGAAGCACAAAATTATTATCTAGGGTTCCACATGGTCTGGAACAGGTCATGAGGGGAAAAGATCCTCATGGAAAAGTTTGAGGTTGAATCATTTCTTTATGCAAATGAAGGGGATGTTTCAAGTGTGATTGTGACTTTGATGAATGATTGGTCTAAGAGTTGGAAACCATGAGCATTAAGGTTGACACTAACTTGATGTCACTGTTGTTTACAGGCACTACAAATAGGCTACTACTCATAGCAACCTAATGAACAACAGATCTGAGCCCTGCCCCATCCTGTGTCGTCCACATAATCTCCACCACAATCTCACTAATTGTTATACTTACTACGTCAATCCATTTTTTTAACCACATTTTTCTTTTAGGGTTTGATTTTTTTAAAAAATTATTTTTGTGTGTGTACCGTCAAATCGGATCTGACTGGTACAGGAGGAGATTGTCCCTCCTTCTCCAACAGAGCATCTGGTGGATTCAAACTGCTCACCTCTGGGATTGCAGTGCAGCTTCCTGCCACTAGGCCACCAGAGCTCCTTTAACCATTTTTTTCTTTTTTTAAATTATACTAGTTGATTTTATGTCAATACATTTTGTTTTATTATTTTTATTAAAGAATTGTGTGTGTGTGTGTGTACCATCAAATCCAATTTGACTGGTACAGGAAGAGATTGCCCCTCCTTCTCCAGCAGAGCATCTGGTGGATTCAAACCACACGTCTCTGGGATGTCAATCCATTTTGGTGATAGTTTTTCTCTTTTTGGCTGATCCTCTTACCTTCTTGAACATGAAGTTATTTTCTAGGCAACATGTTCAAATTACGTGAGACAGTTTTATTATCCTTACCTCTAAGGAGTAGCCTTGCTGCACTCTCTTCAAGGCATATCTGTTTGGTCTCTCTGCAAAACATTTGAAACTTTTGGTACATTCAATATTTGGCATATTCACCATTTATACCAACATTTTGGTATAATAAACTTTATATTCAACATTCTTCATCTACACCATAAATGAAAAGCTTTGAGTTTTTTTGCTTTTCTCTCAATGAGAGACCTTGGTCCATCCCCTGTATAACAATGGGCTCTAGCATGATATTGGTGGCCTAGTGGTAAGAAGCAGAGCTGCAATCCTGAAGGCACGTGGTTTGAATCCACCAGCTGCTCCTCAGGAGAAGGATGAGTAACCTCCTCCTATTTGATTAATTACCTCTGAAAACTGGCCAGAGGTTACTTACAGGTTGGTTCTAACTCAATGGTACACAGCAACAAAAACCAACAGCATGCTATTACTGAGTTAAAAAAAAAATAAGTAAATGAAAAACAACACAAAAACACCACAACCAAAACTGAAGAAAAGGCAAGGTCTTTCTTCTGAGGTGCCTCTTGGAAAACTTGAACCTTCAACCTTTTGGACAGCAGCCAAGCATGTTAACTGTTTCTTTACTAATAGAAGTATGCTTGGCTTTGGGTAAGATCAGGTTAGCCGGATGGTCACCAACTGGCTGTCCCATCACCCACTGAGTTTGACCATGAATGTCTTAGGTCTCCAAGGGAGTTGGTAAAGCAAAAGCAATGAGAAAATACAATTACAAAGTTTTATTGAGGCAACAGGTTTTGTGTAAATACAGCAACTCCAAGTTTCTCTCAGCATCCATAGAACCTGGTAGTTATTCACTCAAAAGCATTGCACCAGAACATAACAGCGGGGATTCTTAACTCCAGTTTAGCATTTACAAGCCATGACAAATGACTTACATACCGTAACAAATTGAGTGTAATTAAGAAGACAGAAAAAGACAAAAACCCTCAATGGAACACCATAGGGACACAAAACACGTGAAGCTTGGGCAAAGAAGGTCACTTTTTCTTCTTGACAAACTCACAGACGAAGTACCTGGTGAGGTGACACTCGGTGTCGTTCCACCGGCCCGAGCTCAGCATCTCTACACAGTCCTCGTGGCCGTAGGGGTCACTGGGCTCCCCCTCCTGCCAGTTGCTGTAGTTCTGAAGGGGAGTGTTGTCCGTGAAAACGTACTGCCCCTCCCTCTCCAGGTCATTGACCCCGATGAACACCCTGAAGAAGCCGCTTTGGGCCACATAGTCTGCGATGAGAGTGTTGACAGCTTCATCCTTTGGCATGGCGAGCATTCCTCCCCGGATCCGGCAGTGCATCAGAGACTCTCTGTAGCTCTTCTCTTCCTGCACGATGTAGTAGAATTTCTCCTCGGTCTCCCTAATCCCTGCTATGACTTTACAGGGAGGGATGAAAGGAACAGCATTATTATGTATCTCAGGAAAGGACAAGCAGATGCCATTCCTGGGTTAAAAATACTTAGTCAACACTCAACTACTTTGTGAGGCCTTGGTATGAGGGAGGGAGGTGCTGGTTTAGTCCCAGGTGACCCGATGGCCCCGAACAACAACATGTCTAGCTATCCAATGGTGAACACACTTTCACAGTTGTCCTGCCTTTCCTTTTTTCTCAATGTCCAGCACGGCTGCCCGGAAGAAGCTTCTATTGAATATATATATATGGAGAGAGAGAGAGAAATTATTTTTTGTGTGTAACATCAAATCGGAGCTGACTGGTACAGGAAGAGATTGCCCCGCCTTCTCCAACAGAGCATCTGGTGGATTCGAACCGCGTGTCTCCGGGATTGCAGGGCACCTTCTTGCCACTAGGCCACCAGAGCTCCCTTTATATTGCTATTTCTTCTATGCTTGTCCACACAGATTCTCTCTTTTCTTTCTCCTTCCAAGTTTATGCTTTTCCTGTTTTGTAATACCATGCACATGCTTTTCTCTCTCCCACCTCTATGTCTTCCTGCCTGAAAGGTCTCCCTTTGTTTTCTATCTTGCAAACTTCCCCTTGTCCTTTAGATCGCAGTAGAAGGGTTGCCTCCTAGAAGTCTTTTTATTGTTCCTGGGGAAAATAAATGAGGGCTCATGTGTGCTCTTCCCTGACTCTCCATTGCCCTTCTGCTTCCTCCTTTACAACAATCATCGTGTTCTAATCAAATCGCTTGCTTCTGAGTCTCTATTAATAAACTGAGAGTGTCTTGGGGAAAATGACTATGTTTTTCCCCATTCTGTTAATTCAGTTACTGGAACAGAGCAGTGATTGATCATATCTTGTCAAGCTTGCATATGCATAATACAGAAGAACTTTGCATATTTTAGGTTTAACTCTTGGCTGAAAATAAGTACATAGATTGAGATTGTCTGCAATCCTCCTGGCAACACGAAGAAACTGTGCTTCTGAGGAAGCTTCAGGACAGAGCTGGGGACTCAAAATCATCCTGAGTTTACTATAAGGCATCTTTGTATTGGGGAGTTCTAGTGGCTTAGTGGGTATGGTGTTGCACTGTCCACCCAAAGTTCAATATCTGCTCTGAGGTAGAAAGATGGGCGTTCTCCTCCTGTGTAATTCACAGTCTCTGAAAACCCACTGGAGAGTCAGTTCTGACTTAATAGCAATAACTTGGGTTTATTTTCTGTCCCCTACAAATTCATTTAATGACCCATTATGTTAATTCAAACCACTAAGAAATCTGGGCCCATTAATTGTCAAAACCACCCCGCTTTATGTTAAATCTTTGGAGTTTAATTTATTCATGACAGTTTGAGTCATTTCAAGAAGGTATTTTTGGCATGGGCCAGAACTAAAGCTATAATTGTTGTTGTTGTAGTGTACTGTCTGTCAGAACCAACACAAAGCTGACCCTCTGAGGGTTTTCAGGGGCAGTTAATTCCATGGGAGGAGATTGCCCATCCTTCTCCCCACTACGCTATCATTAGGGAGGTAATTAACTATAATTAGGGAGGTTAAGTATCTCCTATGCTTCTTGTTTTACAAGACATAGATGAACACAAGATGGCGTCTGTGTCCTTTCAAAGATGAGCTGCAAATATAGCTGCATTGCAAGACGTGACAGTCCAGCAGAACGAAACCAATTAATGCAGTAACTACAATAGTTCTTTCATTCCTACTGTGCCAGAAGAAAATATAAAAGTTTTTTTTCTACTTTAAAGGTTTGGCCATTAATTATCGTAGGGACACAGCAAGAATAACAGTGACCACTCTGGGAGAAATGCAACACTTAGAGAAACACATACATTTCCTACTGATAGGTCTTGTGGACAGAAACGTCAAAGAAATTTGCATTCATATCCTTGCTCCACTGGTCTTAGCTCTTTCTCTGTGAAAGTTAATCTAAGGTTCAGCTTAATCTAAATTACTAGTATTTATGCCACAGAAACTAAAGTTGATTCTTGTTATTTGTTGTCCTATTCTCACAGCTGCCAGGCCAGTTTCGATACACAGCTGGCTGTCCTCCACTGAGTTTCTAGGGCATAAATCTGAATGATAGAAAGTGGTCTATCTTTCTCTTGAGTGACTGGAAGATTGTAACTGCCCATCTTTCACTTAGCAGCCTATGTGGTACAGTATGCTACCAGGAGCCCTCGGGGTCTAACATGTAACAGAAAGCTGAGTAGTTAGCATCCACCAGCTTCTTCAAAGCAGAAAGATGAGCAGTCTCTTATCACAAAAAGGTAAGGTCTTCAAAACCTGACAGAGGGTTGCCATGTGTTGGAGTCAAGTCTCTAGCAGCAGGTTGTTCATAATGAACAGGGAGCTCTGGTGACCCAGTAAGTAGGCTTGCTCCACTGATCCGAAAGCAGGCAGTGGAAATCCAGCAGCTGTCTCCGTCCATACGGTTTACAGCCTCTGAAAACCCAATGGTTCTATAAATAGGTTTCTACTCAATGACAATGTGTTACTTCGTTATGTTCTAGAAAGTTGTGACAGTCCTTAAATTAGTCAATACTGAACCTTTGCTCCTGGAGGAAATACAAAATTAGGTTCTTGTTCGCCTCTGGTTACAGTTTATTTACCATGACTTGTTGGTTTAATAGTGAACTTGAGGTCAACAGCAGAAGGACTCATGCCTGGATGAGGTTTATCTACCATACTTATTTTCTCCATATGGTTCAACATAACCTTCTTATATTTAACAACACTAGATCATATTTCAATGTTATTTTTTGAGACTATGAAAAAACAAACAAACTAGAAAGCAAAATCACAACCAAACCCCACAAAACTTTGAAAAGTAGCAAAAACCACTAACAAGATTGGAAATGGCAATGTTCTCCACATGAGAGCTGACACAAGGCCAAGTATAACTTTGCTCAGCTCTGTGTATATGCACTGGGAAACTCTAACTGTTCACTTCTATTCCCATTTGGAAATGGTCACAGGAGTATAACAAGTTTTGATGCTGAGGTTACAAATGAATTTTGTAGAGGCAAATGCTAAAATACAGGCTGCATTAAGATAATTAAAATTGTCTTCATTATCAAGATTTAGTGAGATAATCCTGGGCATCACAGTGTACTTGGAATGCATAAGGAATGAACTATTCTAATGCATCTGTTCCAGTGCAGGCTCATTATCTATCCACTCTTTTCCTATTCTCCCCTCAAATTTCCATGTCGGTTCTGCATAACAGTCATGTTACGCCGTATTTGTCCTTTTGTGACGGAGATATTTCACTCAGCATGATGTCTGGATGACTCTCACTGGACAGATATGGGAGAAAAACTATTTTAAAGGAATAGATGATAAGGTATTAAATGTATGACCACAACCTGGAATAAGAGGTGCATTGCAAAGTAGACTGGGAGAGGGTAAAGGAAGGAGGAGGGTGAAAATTGTGCAATGATGAATTAATGAAAATCCAACTTCTCTGTATACTTGCGTTAAAATAAAAATAAAACATTAAAAAAACAATATATAAATTATTGTTATGGTTCTGTATTAGGAAATACTCTTTTTTTTGACACTTGCTCCTTTCATTCTTAAGGCACTGCTCTTGCCCTTTCCTCTTTATCTTCTTTCTGGAAACACATATTAAAAAAATTCTTGTCCAGTTGAGCCCAACTTACAGTGACCCCAGAAGACAGAGTAGAACTTCCACATACAATTTCAAGGCTGTGTAATCTCTATGGAAATAGATTGTTCTATCTCCTTCTGTGGAGTTTGAACCACTAACCTATTGATTTGCAGTTCAGTACTTAACCCACTGCACCATTAGGGCTACTTTGCACATGTAATACCCACATCCATTGCTGTAGAGTTGATTCCAACTCACAGAGATGATCTGATGTAGACTACGTCCATTTGAACGACTAAACTTATGGTTGACAGTCCAACACCTTAGTGTGCCATAGCAACCCTCAAGTGTCTGGAGTCTAAACAGATTGTTAATATTTGGAGAAATCATTAAATTGATTTCATGAAATCATTAAATTGACATCATTTCAGTAGTTGTTGTCCAGTTGAAGATATTTTTTGTTAGCAATGCTAGAAATCCAGTGTTGTAGACACTGAAGAATAAAGGACAGAGAATAGTAAAGTATGCTCACCATTCTTGACAAATTTCATGGATGTCTTCAGTCTAGCAACACTGAGGTCTAGTTGTCCAACCACTTTTCGGTATCTTCCACAATCACAGATAGTACCTTTTGAATGATAAAACTGTGAATTTATCATTAACTACATGCAAACCACTTTAAAAGAGCATTTATTTTCTTTTAAATACTATCTTCTCCTAGTCTAATTGTATTTCTCTATGAATGGGCCTAGCTTTTACATGAAGTAAGATTTCTAACTTATATTTTCTTAGAAATTAAAACGAACTCTTTTTAAATATTTTTAATAAGTTAAATGCGAGTTCTAAATTGTATTTTTTCCAAAGGAAGAATACATATGACAAACCATTGTATACACTTTATAGACCAGAAGCATTTCTGCTGCTCCCAGAATAAAATTTCTCATTAGTGGCACAACACATAACATCCTACACCAGAACTCCTTCTCATATACCCAGGGAAGCCTAATTTAGGTATAATCACAGTTAAATACGTTGTTGCTATGTGTCATCAAATCAGAACCAACCCATGGCTGACGCTCTAGCAGGTTTTGGGAGGCACTATACGGCATGGGAAGATACTACCTATCCTTCTTCCATGGAGCAGTTGATGGATTCAAACCTTGTGCCTTTGAGATTGAAGCCCAGCTTCTTACCACTAGCCCACCAAAGCTCCCTGTAGTTAAGTATAAGGACCTTAAAGAGTCTTTTGATTTAATCTCCACTGTATCCCACTGTAAACAGTTGAAGCCCCCAAAGATAATCTGTCTCTTTCCCTATTTATACTATTACAAATGAACCTAAGTACTCTCTGGCTATTAAAATCATGCTGTGTGACCACGGGCACTTTTCCAGGTCTGATTCAGCTTGCTGCTGGTCAACAGCTGGCCAGAGCTTGGCTGAGGTGCTCGTGGAATGTGAAGCATGCTGACTCTGGCTCTGTGGCTCGAGGTCTCTGTACTTTTCTCTTGAACCAGTAAAACGAGAGCTACGCTCTGATATGCTTGGGTTTGCTTCCTCACAGCAAGCATGATGGGATGGAATGTGCCATTGTCCATTCCCTAGGGCTTGGAAAGTCACCAGTGGATAGAGAGGAAAGTTTCCTTTTTTTGCATTGGGTTAGTAAACTAGGCCGAGGGAGATCCAGTTTAGCACATTGAGGGGATTTGGGCTTTGACATAAAAATAAATCTATGTGTGACCGCCCCAGTTGTGGTTGAGTTTATTTCAACTCCTGGTGACCCCATGTGTGTTGGAGGGGATTTGTGCTCCATAGGGTTTTTCAAGAGCAAACTTGCAAGCCTTTCCTCCCAGTTACTTCTGCATGGACTGTATCTCTGTTACAGGAAGAGACTGCTCATCTTTCTCCCACCGAAAGGCCAGTAGATTCAAACTGCTAACCTTTCAGTTAGCAGCCCCATACGTTAGGCACTATACCATCAGGGTTGCTGTATCATTCATTGTTGTTGTGGATTATTGAGTCAGAACCAACTCATAGCTGACCCTCCAGCAGATTTTCAGAGGTTGTAAATCATACTGGAGGAAATTGTTCATCCTTCTCCTGGAGAATAGCTGGTATATTCGAATCACAAGACTTTGGGTTGACAGTGCAACTCCTTACCACTAAAGATGTAGCTATACCACTGCTTATTTTGGAGGAGATTATATTCAAAGTGATGCTTGAAATCAGAGGGGGAAATGGGTCCTTCCTACCTGCTTTGCCTTTTCCTCCAGGAATCCCAGGCATACCCTTTACTCCTTTCTCACCTGGAAAAAAACAACAATCGCAAAAAGGACAATTATATAAGACAATGAGTTCCTTTAAGTAGATAACAAACATTCATAATAAAGATAAAGAGGTTTTTAAGTCTCATTAGAAATATAGCCAACAAATTGCCCTTGCTTTTATATAAATAACTTGGGCTGATTTGAGCAGATGGTAGAGGTTGAAACGAATCTACAACTCATTGTAGTTTACTTAGATACAGGTTTCTAGGAGAATTCTAGAAGAATATGCTCCAATGTACAGGTTTCTCCATAGGAGAGAATTTAGGCAGTCTTCTCCTATTAAAATTTACAGCCTTGGAACCCTGATGGGCGTTTGCCTCAAGCCGGAATGAATGTAATCATAGTAGGCGTATGTTTGTTTATTGTTGTGTTTTTTTTTTCTCTTCCATTCTTGTTCTTAGGATTCCTGGTGGTGTAGTGATTTGTAGTTGGCTGCTAACAGAAAGACTGATGGTTTGGATCAATCAGCAGCTTCACAAGAGAAAAAATAGTTTTCTTCTCGAAAGATTACCATTTTGAAAGAGAGACTGATACTCTCAAACCCTGCTGGTAGAATTGTAAAGTGGTGTAAACAGTATGGAAAATAGATGCTTCTCCAAAAAGATGTAACATTGTCATAAGGTAACAAAGAAATAAAGAAAATGCATGATAAGCACTGAGAGAAGGAAAAGATGGTCATAAATTATAGTAGAGACTCATGAAAGAACTGAATCTCCAACTGGAATTTTAACATGGTGAGAAGAACCTTCTTGATTTACATGCAGCTTTTCTTCTGAAGCTATATAATGCATTAAGCATTTTTGTCTACTTTTCAGCATCTGACATGAATTGCTTTTAACTTTTTTTGCAAATAGCAAAGTCAAGGCATTGTGATTTGGTGACCAGTCAAGAAAATCATCAAAACCAGGGGATTGAATCTTAGCTCTACCATTTACTAGCTAAATTGAGTCAAGTCACTTAATTCCTAAAGGCTCTGTTTTTTTCATTTAGAAACGGAAATAAAAGTAATATAATATAACTCTTAAGGATGGTAAATTAGGTAATGTTATGACTCCAAGATGTTACCCTAATGCTCAGCTGATAGAAGATGACCAACCAATCTTAGTTTCTATTTCCTGTATCAAACTTATAATGAGGGAGGCTGACAAAGTTTTTTAACCAGCCTGTAGAAGGCTTAAGCTTCGAAAACCTATTCTTTGAAATCAATTCTTGTTTAAAGTCATTTACAAAAACTTATTTTGGTATATGAGTGGGACCATGTTGGTCAGACTGTCTTAAGGTTGAGGAATTAGACCATGCATTCAAACAAACAAATGAAAGAAAACCTTAATGCTTTCAGTGTAAAAGTATTATTGACCTTAAGTAAAACCATTTATTTTGCTATGAGATTGAATTTGCCTGTATTAAATCATTCTTCTTTCTTATTCCTAAAATGAGATATTGACATCTAGAAAGCTACTTTATTCATGCAAGTGACAACACTAAGGTCAGGCTAGGAAGTTGAGATTAATCTGAATCAATGGAAAGTTTAGAAGGACTGTTGACAAAATCAGGACAGTAAATTTCAAAGCACAGATTAAAAGTGAAATTAATCCAGGTGAGCCGGAACATAGTGTCTCCATTTTTTTAAAATTCCATGACATGCTTATAAATTTTGTTGGCACATCTCTGAAGAAAGCAAGCTTAGTAGCCAATGGTGAAAAGTGATGTTACAGGAAAATGGAATTTACAGGGAAAAAAGGTGAAAAAGGAGTTCACACTCTAGGAAAATAATGTGTTTGATCATTCATTCATCACCCTTAATTCACCCAAACTTTTTATAATAAAACTTAGCATTCAGGATAAATGGGAAAGGGACATATAATGTTTATTTAAACAAACAGATCCATTGTATCTTTCACTTATTAGTTATCTCTAGATGTTCACAGCCTGTCGGGGAAGCAGACAAGCTAATCAGCCATGATAATGAGTACAGTGACAGACCTGCAGGAGAGGTGCTGGAGTAGATCATATTTGACCTGACCCTTGAAAGACGCCCTGGCCTGAAGGCGATAAGGACAGTTAACTCTGCTGTTAAGTGTTTCACTGTCCTGGGTGTTTGTCTCCTTTAAGTTCAGGCCATCATACTAAAATTTCACCCGTTAATTTTCCTCAATCATCTACTACTCTCCTAATGCTTTATTTAAAATGTTTCCTGGTGCCAAAGAACAAACAAATAAATCTGTTTTGGAAGAATGTGATGAGACCTCATCTCAACTACTCTGTACATTTTATCAGGAAGGGCCAGTGCCGGGAAACAGACATCATCATATCTGGTTAAATAGAATGTCAGCAAAAAAAAAGGACGACTCTCAACACGATGGATTGACATAGTGTCTGCAATGATGGTGCATGTTAACATGGCTCAGGTGCATAATGTCTTCTTCTGCTGTGCATCAGGTCACCATGAGTTGCAAGTGACTCGTTCACAAGTAACAAGAGCAGTAAGTGTGCTTTCAGTGGACATTGACACAGCAAAGGTAGGATACCAGTTTAAGACTTTCTGCACAATTTCCCCGGTAACATTGGTTACACATTTCACAGTGTGTCAACATTCTTATTTCCTCCATTCTTCGTTTCTGGTTCTCTAAGCTTCCTTGCCCCTTTGCCCTCTCTTCTCTGATTTTTAGTAAATGTTGACTGTTGTCGTGTGCTGTCAAGTCACCTCTAGTGCATAGTGACCCTATGTACAACAGCCCTAAACCCTGCTCTATCCTTTGCCAATTTTATTGTCATCTTTAGCAATACTTGGAATCTGAACCTCATATGATGTGATTTCATGTCAGAAATCTTGAGCTGTGGCACTGCAGTTTCTGGCTACATTTTCCATCCCTTTATCCAAAGGTTGAGTGAAGTTGATACCGTCCTAGGAGAAGACCATTATGTGTTTACTCTAAGGTTTATACAATCTGTGGGATCCATTGTAAGGAAAAGAAAATTATCATTAGAAAAGTCATTATTAAAATGAATATCTACATTCTAAGATGAACAGATCTTCACTTGAAAGATTGCAGTTTGACCGATATACCAAATATGAAAATTAATCAACAGGCAAAACAAAAAATACAATCTTGTTAATTTTTACGTAAATATGAATTAAAGCCACATATTTTACCTGCAATAGTCATATTTAGAAGCAAGAGTGGTATCCACTTCCTAAACAACATGACTCTGGAAATTATGAACTTTGATAGATGTCAATAGTTGTAGAGAGGCTTCAGGCCTTTTGTTCAGAGGGTTGCTATGAGTTGTGCTCCAATTGAAGGCAATCAACAACAACAATAGAAATCATATGGGAGCTCTGGTGACCTAGTGGCACGAAGCTGCGCTGCAAGGCCGAAGGCACACAGTTTGAAGCCACCAGCTGATCTGTGGGAGAAAGATGGGCAATCTTCTCCAGTTTGATTAACTGCCTCTGAACACCTGCTGGAGGCTCAGCTATGGGTCGGTTCTGACTCTATAGTACACAACAACAATAACAACAGTCATTATATATTATAATAGTCACTCTAAGTATTGGAATGTGTAGAGAACTGGAAATGGAGAACAAGAAAGGAAGAACTCACTCAGAATTTCTCAGGTTGAAAGAAGGAAAAAACAAATTCAAGCCTCAAGTCTCAATATTGAAGGATGCTATGGGGAAAATCTTGAATGATCCAGGAAATATCAAAAGAAGATGGAAGGAATACATACAATCACTGTACCATAGGATCAAGAGCCAATAGTAAGGAAGGATTAAGTTCAAGCTGCACGGAATGCATTAGAAAAAAGTAAGGCCCCAAGAATTGATGGGATATCAATGTTTCTGCTACAGATGCATCCCTGGATGTTCTCACCAGTTTATACCAGGAAATTTGGAGGACAGCTGCCTGGCTAACTGACTGGGAGAGATTCTTATTTGTTTCCATTTCCAATAAAGGTGATCCAACAAAATGTGGAAATTATTGAACAATAGCATTAATATTGCATGCAAACAAAATACTGCTGAATATGATTTTAAAATGGTGAAGGCAGAGTATAGAGAAATAAGAGAGGTTCAAGCTGAATTTAGAAGAGGCATTCCACCGGGGACATCATTGCTGATATCAGATGGATCTTAAATGAAAGCAAAGGATACCAGAAAAATGTCTATTTGTGCTTTATTGACTATGCAAAGAAATTTAAATGTGTGAATCATTAGAAATTATGGCTAACATTGATAAAAATTGGAATCCTAGAACACTTAATAGGGCTCATGGGAAATCTATACCTAGACCAAGAGGCTGTTATGTGAATAGTTCAAGGGAGCACTACATGGTTGAAGATTAAGAAAGGAGTTCATCAGCATTATATTCTCTCTCCACACCCATTCACTTTGTATGCTGAGCACGTTATTCTAGAAGCTGAATTCTATGAAGAAGAATATGGAACTGAATCTGAAGACTACTTATCAATAAGCTATGTTATACAGATGACACAATCTTGCTTCCTGAAAGTGAGGAGGACTTAAAGTAGTTGTTCCAAAAGACCAAAGAATACAGCCTTTACTATGGATTGCATCTCAGTGTCAAGAAAACATAAATTCTCACCACTAGACTGGTAGGCAACATCATGATACATGGAGAAAAGATTGAAACAGTGAGTCTTACTTAGATCTACAATCAGCACACTTGGTAGCAGTAGTACCGCTCCAAATTATTGAGGAGCAATGATGTTAGTTTGAGGACTAAGTTGCACCTGATTCAGGACAGGATCTTTTCAATTACTTCCTATGCTACTAAGAGCTGGACAGTTAATAAGGTTGACAGAAAAAGGATTGATGCCTTTGAACTGTGGCATTGGAGAAGAGTACAGAATACCCCTGGGACTGCCAAAAGAACAAACAGATATGTCATAGAGAAAGTGCAGCCAGAGTACTCCTTGGAGGCAAAGATGACAAAGCTTCATATCACATGATTTGGGCATCTTGTTGTTAGGTTCCATTGAGTCCAGTATAACTCATAGCAATCCTATGAAAACCAGATTTTAATCCTATCCTATCCTATCCTATCCTATCCTATCCTATCCTATCCTATCCTATCCTATCCTATGCTATCTTGTGTTATCCTCATCATTTCTAATACACTTGAGCCCATTGCTGCAGTCACCATGTTAATCCACTTCATTGAGGGTCTTCTTTTTCATTGACTCACTACCTTTCCAAGTATGATATCCCTTTCCAAGGATTAGCTTCTCCTAGCAACATGTCCAAAGTATGAGAGATGAAGCTTCACCATCTTTGCTTTCATGGAGCACTCTGGTCACATCTCTTCCAAGACATACCCATTTCTTATTTTGACAGTCAATAGGATATTCAACACTGTTAACCAGTGTCACAACTCTAATCCTTGGAGAGGAGTATTATCCTTGGAAAGGCAGAGGGCCAGTGAAAGAGGAACACCCTGGGTTCAAGTATGTCAGAAATTGTGAGGCTGGAACAACATAGAACAGAGTTCAGATTTTTTGTTCATAGGGTTGCTATGAGTTGTACTCAACTTCATGGTACCTAACAACAACAAGAACAAGTCACCATGCGTTTGAGTCAACTCAGAGAAATTGACAAATGTTACTGAGGATGTAGAAAAGTTGGATGCCTCTAGTTCCTTAAAATAAATTATACATAGAAGTATCACAAAACCAGCAGCAAAATAACAGTTGCCATCTAGTTGCCTCTGACCATAACTCACGAGGGCGCCATGTGGTCACCAGGACTTTCACCACTGAATTACTATCTCCCGCTTATTGCCATTGAGTTGGCTCTGACTCCTAGCTACCACCCATCAGGATTCCCAAACTGTACATCTCAGTAAAAAGGAGTCTATCATTTTCCTGTAGAGTTGCTGGTAGTCAACCAGGAAGTCATTAAATGTAGACTATTAGAACTTAATTTCATCCATAATTCACATTTCATTCTTTTGCAAGCTTTTATTATTATTTTTTTAAATTTGCGAGGTGCAATACTTACTTACATATAGAAGAAAGAGTCAAAACATTACATTTTTTTAAAAGAAATACATTTCTTTTGTGTTTAAAACCTCCTTAAAATATAAGTCTATGCTCAATTTACTTTATATTTTTACTGTAGAAGAGTATAATGCAGCTTACCCTTGATGCCAATTGGTCCCGTCTTGCCAATATTGCCCTGGTCTCCTATGTCACCCATTTCACCTTTAATTCCTGAAAAGTCAAACATGCCATTTTGAAAATCTTGTTTTCCCTGCTTCCTCTCCGTAATGTTGTAGCTAACAGATGATATTCACTTAAACGAAATGTCAGAAATTGTATTCTATCTGTGACATATTCTATCCTGTGCTTTGTTATCTGTTTTAATGGAATGATAATGTATGTATTAAAATGAAGACATGGATAAGGACTTCAATCATGGACGTGATGACACTATAGAGCTTACAGTTGCAGTGTTTTTAGAATGACAATAAGCAGAGGTCATTTCTTCTAGAGGTCAGATGAGGGGACTGTGTGGAAACATTTTTGTGCTCTTTTCTGATTTTGTCAATCTCCACATTTGTTTCTCCTTCACCTTGGGATTCTATTTCTCCTCTGTTTTAAAACAAGTTCTGATGCTGCTACTCACTTGTAAACAAGGGAGGAAATATACTATCTTGGATCCTAGTAATCAAGGGGACGTCAGTAATGATCTCACTCAATTATTCTCCTAACAGAGAGCATTGGGGTTCATTGAGTTCCTCCAAAATTTACACTCATTTTGTCTATTTTCTGCAATGACTTAGAAAATGCTTGCCTCTTACAAAGCCGTGGGCTTTTTGGTGAGAATCATCCTGCAGCTGATATATATTCTCATAGAATAAGAAAAAGTTGAGTCAGCATCTTTCAAATTGAAGCCTGAAGAGTCTTTTTCTTCTTTTTCTCTCCTCTAAATTACTCAAAATTTTAAAAATAATGATCCAGGGCAATCACCTAATAGAAGTGGCAGGGGATATTTTCAAGTGCTTCAATGACACATGCTTACACATCAAAATCCAGAAAGTAATACTTTGAAGAGGTGACTCTTGGTTCTGCTATTAAAACATTTCCAAACAGCCTTTGTTTTTGTCCTGCTTTGCTCCTGCTTCTCTAATAATGCATCATTTACCCTGCTGTTTTACTCCTCTGTAGGAGGAAGAAAAAGAGAGTTATAGGCATCAAAGAATCTTGAGGAAATGTGTGAAAGCCGTTCCTTTTTATCTTTATCCTTATGGTCTGGGCCAGCCAGAAAGAGCTGCTAAGCAGTGGCTTCTGAAGGTGGCCATGGCTATAAACACAGCTCGATTTCTAAATCCAGAGTGTTTTAAAACCTTCCCAGAGCCTGCTATTACCTGAGTTCCCAGAATGCCCCACCCCCAGCCAGCACTTTGGGTCCAGGTTGAGAAACGAGTCCAATTCCTGTTGACAGGTTAGCTCACAGTAGCTTTTAGGTGCTGAGTTAATTCATGTCCATAATATATTTCACGCATATCAGGGGATGAGGGCTTTGAGCAAGCTACTAATTTCCTGTGCAAAGGTCAGGAGAGAGAGACAGGCAACCCTGACCACAGAGCGTCAATTTCATGTCATTTTCACCCACCTTTCGGTCCCGTGTGTCCCACCTTGCCGTGCTTTCCTGCCTCTCCTGGATCTCCTTTGTCACCATTATCACCTTTTGAAACAGAAAATGAGGACGAGTAAAAGCAGCTCAAATAGTAATATAAGCACGCCGTCCCCAGAGTATGGCCAGTATGGTGGACACACCTTTTATCCCAGCGCCTACATTCTAAGTCAGCTGTGAGTATGTGGACTCCTGCGGACTGGATCCCAAGCACAAAGATGAATTCTCTAACATACTTTTTCTTTTCTTTCTCTTCCCATCCAACTTTACATTTAAAGAAATATCCTTGGTGGTGAAATTGAGGGGTGTGCTTGGGTAGATAACTCTTTTTTCCTTCCTGGAGAATCAGCAATGTTCTCCAGCAAGAAACATTAGCCATGTTCTGGAAGCATCGAGTTCATGCCCATAAAATATGAACACCACTGTACATTCATCACCTGTACGCCAGTGCTGGAGTGGCTTTTGCTTAACCAGGATGCTGGAACTATGCCACTGGTACCGGCAGGTGCATCTCGGTGCATCAATGTCACTGTAGTTTCCAGGCTAAGACACATTACAGAGAAAGCCCCAGTGGTTTACTTCTGAAAATTAGCCAATGAAAACGCTGTGAGTCTAAGCAGAATATTGTCCCATAGAGTTTTACAACATCCCCCCGCCCCCGACTGGAATAGCCTCAAAACACATACAGTGGCCACAACAATAAACTTGAGGACACCCGTGATCATGAAGACAGTATGGATGGTACTGGTCAACATTTTGTTGTGTGTGGAGTTACTTACTATAATTGACAGCCAATTTGATGACAACTAAAAACAACTATCCATCTATCTACATAGTCATGTATGTAAAGAATTATTGTTATTCCCTGAGCGTTTAGTTGGAAAACCCAATATTGTAAATGATGGTAATGTGGCTATTCATGGGAGACTAAGAATGGTGAGCTGTCCCAACTGTATTGAATAAAAATAACAATAGGAATGGAAACAGACATAAAGCAGTTCAGCATACAATGGTTTAGTATAGGTGGTCTTACCTCCCACTCTTCACAAGGATGAATATGTGAATGACACCCTGAGCTGTGAATCAGGAGTAATGGATTTTAATAGTACGTTAACCATGAGTAGGTTAAGCAAGTCAGCAATGGATTGATCTGTGGTTGAGCTTACTGCTTTTGGAGTAAAATAAATATAGGTTTATGAGAGTAGTGAGAGAAGATCTTCACCCTGAAACCCACAGCGTCCCTTTTCAGCAGGAAGTAGCTAAGAGAATACGCCATCCCCTTTTCCTTATGACTCAGGGTGAAGTCTCTCTCAGGGAGGAGTG
The DNA here is from genome assembly GCF_000299155.1 of Elephantulus edwardii. Lineage (NCBI taxonomy): Eukaryota > Metazoa > Chordata > Mammalia > Macroscelidea > Macroscelididae > Elephantulus > Elephantulus edwardii. Next base: position 21,813,459 of record NW_006399753.1, read on the forward strand.
ATAGGGAATGGCAAAGGACACACTGACAAAGAAGATTAATCAGAACTGGCTTTGACAAGCACTGTGGCATTTGGACAAGAACAAACTGGGAGGAGGGTAGAGAGAATAGTGCAACAATGAATGAGTGGAAGCCCAAAATCTCTGTAAATGTTTATGAAAATTAATAAAATATAATTATAGAAGAAAAAAATATAGGTTTATGTCCTAGTTCTACCACTTACTAGCAGGATGTTGGATAATAGAGCTTTATTCCCGAGTTTCATGTCCTCTAGAAATGGAGACAATGACACTTAGAGGGTTTTAAGAAGAGTAAGCAAGATAATATGAAAAAGACTTGCTTCGCAATGGTGCATACTCTCATTTTCTCTTTTATGCCTCTCTTTCTTCATCTTTAACAAAGAGATAAAGTCTGCCCTCCCCACCTCTCACAGTTGTTTTAGGGTCAACAAGGAAATCATGTGAATGTGCTTTGAAAATACTAAGCACATCACACAAAATATTATGGTCAGATTTCTGCATTATCACCTCTACAATCTCAGGAATGGGAGGCCCATCAAAAGGAATGCTGAGGAACAGTGTGCAATGCTCAAGAGAAAGAGGAAGTTACTTGGATTAAACAGGTCGGAGAAGGAAAGGTGAGGTTGTCATCTGTTTCCACTTAATGAAACAAAGCATGACTATCCATTCTATCGTGTGTGTGTGTGTGTGTGTGTGTGTGTTGGAGTTCTGGTGGCCTAGTGGCAAGAAACTGCGCTGCAATCCCGAAGGAACACAATTTGAGGCCACAGGGTGCTCTGCAGGAGAAGGATGGGCAATCTCCTCCCGTGCAATTAACTCCCTCTGAAAACCCGTGGGAGGGTCAGCTATGGGTCAGTTGCAACTCTATGGTACACAACAACAATTATGTGTTATGGATTGAATTGTGTCCCCTCAAAAAAAATGTATTGCAAATCTTAGCTTCTCTAAAGCTCAAAGAATATAGCCTTCCAGATAGATGACACCTATGGGCTCAGCACAGTGGCGATTATAGGGTTGGCTCAGGAATGAGCAGAGTTTCATGTAGTTTGTGAGCAGACTCATTATGGGTCAGAATCAACTCAATGCCAGCCAGTAACAACCACACAGGGCTTGGATGGTTTGCTGCAGAACTAGGGATACAGTGGGGGGCAAAAAGTGTTCTAAAATCGACTGTGGTTGCATGTATCTATGAATATTCTAAAAATGACTGTATTTTAAATAGCGTGTGAACTATTAGCTCAGAAAAGGTGTGGTTTCCCCTCACAGACTGTTGTTGTGCTCAGGCCAGACAGGTAACGTGTGGATTAGGTGACGGTTCCTGGTTTCCTTTAGCTAAAGTCAATAGCTAATGTTTGTTGAATATTTATAACATATGCCAGGTGCTTGTGCTCATTGTCTTGTACTCATCACAGCCCATCCCACGAAGTGGAAGCTGCTATTGCTGCCTTTTATTAATGAGAAAACAAAGACTCAAACTCGTTAAGCGACTTGCCTCTTGGAATAGAGCTTGGGAGTGGTGAACTATAGTCCAGTACCACGTGTATCTCGTCTACTCCAGATCGCTAACAGTGAACAGCTGCCCCTTCCTATGATGCCAAACAGATCATGGAGTTTAGAAAATTGGGCATTTTGGCAAAATTTCCAGGTATGAGGTGGAAGACATAGAAAGAACTGTAGTGTTGGGTTTTGTTTGTTTGTTTTGTTTTTTTTTTAACCTTTTAAACAAAAATGACACAGAAAAAAAATTTCCATGACTTAATTAATAGAGAATGAATGCATGCATTATTGGGGCAGTTCAGTGTGTTGGAGGTCTGGTTTTGCCACTCACTCGCAGAGGGATCCTTTGAAAATCCAGTGAAGCTTCAGCTATGGGTTGGTTTTGACCCTACAGATACGAAACAGAGAGAAAAAGAGCAAGCTGAAGGATTCAAGGAGCCTTTTCGTTTTGTTGAGCCTGTGTCTCTCAGTTGTAAAATGGAGAAAAATGGATTTTTCGTTTCCATGGTAAGGTAGAGATGAAGGTAAGGGGCCTTGGTACCACAAACAGTTAAGCGTTGAGCTGCTGACGGGAAAGTTGGCAGTCAAACCAGCCAGGGCTCCGCAGGAGGGAGACCCGGCAATCTGCTTCTGTACATTCTGCAGCCAAGAAAACCTCGGGAGGCCCTTCTGCACTGTCACACTGGGTCATCGTGAGTCAGGAGCAACACTGCTGTGATACCCAACAGGAAAGTCAGGAAAGAGACTTTCCTTCAGTGTGCCTTCTCTAGTGTGTCTAGGCTGACATTTCTTTTTCTTCTAATTGCCTTTGTTGTTTAAAATATCACTCTATCTAGAATTTAGGTGGAGCAGATCATCTGGGAGGCTGGGCTCCAAGAAAAGGAAGGT
>NW_006399753.1:21816521-21819169 GCF_000299155.1 Elephantulus edwardii
GGACAGTGCAGGAGAGGAAGACCCTTGATGAGATGGATTGACTCAGTGACTGGGGTAATGGACATAGGTGTGTTAGAGACCATAAGGTTGGCTCAGGATAGAGCAGGGTTCAGAGCTGTTGTACCTAGAGTTGCTATGAGTCACAGATGACTTGACAGCACGTAACAAGAAACAACTATCTAGAATGTATCAGTGAATCCTATGCGCCTCCCTTACACTCATTTGTGAGCTTCTGAATATCAAGGAGCATGATTAATTTATTCTTTGTCATCAGAATTTAGCACCAGGCCTAATTTGGATGCTTAATAAACAGTTTTAAACTAGATGTATTGTGAGAATCATAAGACATTTAACAAATATAATCACGGCATTTATTGAGCATCAGAATGACTGATTCTCTAACATGCATTGTTGTTATTGTTAGGTGCTGTCGAGTACATGACCCGTAGTGATCTTATGAAGAAAAGTTCTGAACCCTGTCCTATCCTGTGCCATCCTCATACTTCCTGACACATTAGAGCCCATTGTGGCAGTCCCCGTGTCAATCTACCTGGCCGAGGGTTTTCGTCTCCTTCACCAGCCCTTAACCTTTCCAAGTATCTTGTCCCTCTCCAAGGAATAGCCCTTTCTAGTGACATGTCCAAAGTATGGGAGGTGAACTCTTATCAACCTTGCCTCCAAAGAGCATTCTGGCTGCACCTTCTCTTAGACATTTTTATTTGTTCTTTCAGGGGTCCATGGGATGTTCAGTACTTTTCTCCAAAACCCCAGCTCAAAGGCATCAGTTCTTCTTCTGTCATCCTTATTTATTATCCAGCTCTCAGATAAATAGCAAGTGAACAGAAAGACAAAAGCCCCAATCAGATGCACCTTAGTTCTCAAACTGATATCATTACTCCTCAACAACTTGGAGAAGTCCCTAACTGCAGACTTTCCCAGTGCAATACATCTCCTGATTTCCTGACTGCTGTACCAAGGGTATTACTTGTGGATCCAAGTAAGATCAAGTTGTTGACAATTTCAATCTTTTATCCATCTATCATGACGTTGCCTATTGGTTACTAAGTATGGTAAGAATGTTTGTTTTTTTGACATTGAGATAAAAATCCATATTCAAGGCTGCATTTCTTGACTATCTGTAACAAATGGTTCAGGTCCTCCTCACTTTCAGCTGTGTGCATAACGCAGGTTATTACTGAGTCTCCCTCCGAACCTGATGCCACATTCTTCTTCACAGAGTCAAGCTTCTGGAATAATTTGGTGAGCATATAGATTGAACAGGTATGGAGAGAGAATAAACCCTGACACACTTCCTTCCTAATTTTAAACCATGTAGTATACCCACCCTGGTTCTGCTCACCCAACAGCCTCTGGTCTAGGTATAGGTTTCACATGAGCACAATTAAGTTTTCTTAATGTTAGCTATAACTTGTTATGATCAACTTGTTATGATCTACACAGTCAAATGCCTTTGCATAGTCAAGAAAGCACAAATGAACATTCTTCTGATGATTTTTACTTTCAACAGGGATCCATCTCACATCAGCAATGAGATCCATGGCCTCTTCTAAATCCTGCTTGAACTTATGGAAATTCCCTGTGTTCTAGCCTGTTTTGTTTTGTTTTTTAGCTTCTTGTTGTGTGCCGTTGAGTTGGCTCCAACTAGCACAGGAGCTTACCCCTCCTTCTCCAGTGGAGCATCTGGTGGGTTCAAACCACGCACCTGCAGGATTGCAGCACAGCTTCTTATCACTAGGCCACTAGAGCTCCCTTTGTTCTAGCCATTTGTTAAGATCTTCAGCAGAATTTTAATTGCATCTTTGACAAGTATTCTATGATCTATGCCTCATAACAACCTTTGAGATAGGAATTATCCTTAGTTCCAGTTTAGAACTAAGAAAAAGAGAGAAGAGAGATTAAGAAACATGTCCAGGATCATGTAACTCGTAAGTATACAGACAGGATTTGAGCACAGTCTTTTAATTTCCCGGTGTTGCTGGAACAGAGATACACAAGTGGATTATCTTTAAAGAACACAAATGTTCCCCCTCACAGTTCTTCATATTGAAAGTCCTCATCAGGTTCTGGGCCTTGCCAGTTCATGCCTTATATATGTAGTCTGTGTGTTCCTGGAGATGCGTGTGTGTGTGTGTGTGTGTGTGTGTGTGTGTGTGTGTGCATGCAAAGCTATGTGCATTTGTTCTTTGCTGCTTTTTGTAATTCAGAAATTATTAGGTTTAGAACTTACCCCGCTCAACTATGGTCTAATTAGCATAATGTTGCTGTGTTGTGCTGCTCGCTTTGGAGTTGGAACCACTGGTTTCAGAGGTAGTTTATTGCATGAGAGGAGATTGTTCATCCTTCTCAGGCAGAGAATCTGGTGGATTTGAACTGTGTGCCTTTGGGATTGCAGCACAGCTTCTTACCACTAGGTCACCAGAGCTAAGAACCTCTACTTCCAAAATAAGATTATGTTTATAGGTATAGGGGCTAAGATTCCAGCATCCATTTTGTGTAGAGGAGGGGTACAATACAATTCATAATACAAATATTTTGGACTAGTTTGTAATCTGGAAGAGACCCATTACCATCTCTAGCTTTTGAATTGTGATGTCATAAAATAAGGATAACAAATTATATATATATAT
>NW_006399753.1:21819269-21839516 GCF_000299155.1 Elephantulus edwardii
TGTGTGTATATATGTGTATATGTATCTATATATGTATGTGTATATATGTGTGTGTATATATGTGTATATGTATCTATATATGTATGTGTATATATGTGTGTGTGTGTATATATGTGTATATGTATCTATATATGTATGTGTATATATGTGTGTGTGTGTGTATATATGTGTATATGTATCTATATATGTATGTGTATATATGTGTGTGTATATATGTGTGTGTGTATATATATGTGTATATGTATCTATATATGTATGTGTATATATGTGTATGTGTATATATGTGTGTGTGTATATATGTGTATATGTATCTATATATGTATGTGTATATATGTGTGTGTGTATATATATGTGTATATGTATCTATATATGTATGTGTATATATGTGTGTGTGTGTGTATATATATATATATTGTCATCTTCATGCAGGCAGGCTCAAAGGCATGAATGTTTTAAAAATACTCTGTAAATCACGCTGCACGATTGATTGCGAAGTATCAATCTTCCTCCCTTTCCTTAGAGCTCCCCTGTTCATTTTCAAGCAAGAGTCTGACTGGAGGCATCGAGGTGAGTGGTTCAGCCATCTGCTGCTCCCTGGTGGCTCCTGGGGAGACCCAGGAAGGTGAAAATGGAATTATTATTCTTCTGGCCCGCGTGGCTGTAACCTCAACCTACTGGCAGAGATGCTGTAAACAACTGAGTTCTTGGCTTCAGCCAGGGTCTGGGGTTCATTTGATCTCTGGAACTTACTTTAATGAGAACAGAGGGAAGTATCAAAGAGAGCTTTAGGAAGGATCCCCTGAGAGGTTCACAGTTTACACTTTCATTCTCTAGGCAGCATTTCACTGGATTAGTAGGATGATTTAGATTTCCTTTTCTTCATTTAAAAACAGCCATTTACATCTGAAAATTAAATGAAAAGCTATAAACTGAAATGAACTAATTTCAATTTTACAAAACCTGATTTGTTTGGGCTCCCTCAGGCCAGCAGCATGCTGTGATAATCCCTCCAGCAGAATTCCAGCAGAGAGCACCATTGACCAGTCTTTCTTAGAAAGGATATTCCACCCCTCCCCCAAAAAAAGTAAAAGCTCTTTTAAAATTAAATTCTGCTTTGAAATAAAACAAACTGAGTTCTGATCAGCACCTCATGGTCAAAGAAAATCCTTATTAAAAACTAGGTTGTGGAAATGCTAAAGAAGAAAAAAATACAAGAAGCTGTGTTTTTCCACAGCTAAAACAATTTTATAGACTGCGGGTGGTCGGGGGAGTTGTTAACAACTTTTCTTGTGATCAGTCTTAGAATAGTCATGCCATGACACACTTCATTTACAAGAAAAGGATGTCTGCTGAAAATATCCGTTCCCACCTCAAGCCATGAAAGAGTTCTGGCACAGAATCACTAAGTGTTTGGCTGCTAACTAAAATCCATTGTTTGAACCCACCTAACAACTCTGAAGAGGGAAAGACTTGAGCCACCCCTTGTAAATATCCACTCGCTCATTTTACTGTGGAATCAGAACAAAAGGTGACACTCCATCATTTGTTGTTGTTGTTAAGTGCCTTCTAGTCACTTGCGACTCATAGTGACCCTACGTACAATAGTTCTGAACCCTGGTCTGTCCTGAGCCAACCTTATTGTCTCTGACACACCTAACCCCATTCATTTCCCCAGTCACTGAGTCTCTCCATCTCATCGACTGGAACAGCACATCAACAGAGAACTGACAGATGTGCTGACTGAGTTTAGAAGAGGCCATGGTACTAGGGATATTATAGCTAATGCTGAATGGATCTTGTTTGAAAGAAGAAAGTACCAGAGGGATGTCTGGTTTAGGGGGTTATAAATCACACAGGAGGAGATTGCTCATATTTCTCCTGTGGAGCTGCTGATCAATTTGAACCGCCAGAGAAATGTCAACTTTGAGTTAATAGCATAAATTTAGGGATTAGGATACTACAGGCTAGAAAACTTGTGGACAGTTCTACTTTGTCCAGTGAAGTCATTCAGAATCAAAATGGACCCGAACGGCTCATAAAAACAATAACAGCACCTATTTTCCTTATATATACCTTTTTTCCCCCTGCTGTCCTGAATGTGTTCACCAAGCTGTGCCAAGAAATCTGTAGGATAACTACCTGGCCAACTGACAGGGAGAGATCTATATTAGTTACCATTCCAAAGAAACATGATCTGACCGAGTGAGGAAATTATCAAACAGTATCATGGATATCACATGCAAGCAAGATTTTGCTGAAGATCACCCCAAAATGACTGGAACAATATATCAACAGAGAACTGTCTGAAGTGCAGGATGGATTTAGAAGAGGCCATAGCACTAGAGATAGTATAGTTAATGTCAAATGGATCTTGGCTGAAAACAGACAGTACCAGAGGAATGTTTGTGTTTCCTTGACTATGCAAAGGCATTTGACTATATAGATCACAACAAACAGTGGCTGACTCTGAGAAGAATGGGACTCGCAGAACATTTGATTGTGCTTATGTTAAACCTATACTTGGACAAGAAGGCAGTTGTCAGAACAGAGCAAGGGAACACTGCATGGTTCAAAATTGGGAAAGGTGTGTGCCAAGGATGTGTCCCACTTCCATCTATACATGGAACAGATTATCCAGGAGGCTGGGCTCTGTGAGGAGGAATATGGCATCAGGATTGGAGGCAGACTCATCAACAATCTGCGTTATGCAGATGACAAAACTCTGCTTGATGAAACTGAGGAGGACCTGAAGCGCTTGTTGCAGAAGGTCAAGGACTGCAGCCTTCAATATGAATTGAAGCTCAACAACAAGAAAACAAAGATTCTCACCACTGGGCTGATTGGCAATGTCATGATAGATGGTGAAGAGATTGAGATTGTTAACAGCTTAAGTTTACTTGGCTCTACAAATCACTCTTGTTACCAGCAGCCAGGAAATTAAAAGACAAATTACATTGGGAAAGTCTTCTGTCAGAGACCTCTCCAAAGTACTGAAGAGCAACGATGTCAGTCTGGAGACTAAGGAGTGCCTGATACAGGCCATGGTCATTGCAATTACCTGCTATGTTATCAGAGAGCTGGACAATGAATGATTAGAGGTGATAAAAGGAGAGTTGATGCCTTTGAGCTTTGGTGCTAGAGAAGAGTTATTGGATATACTATGTATTGTGAGGAGAACAAACAGATTCATCCTGGAGAGGGTGAAGCCAGGCTGCTCCTTGGAGGCAAGGATTCTGAAGCTTCGTCTGACATTCTTTGGGCATATTGCAAGGAGAGACCAGTCTTTGGAGAGAGATGTCATGCTTGGGAGGGTGAAGGAACAGTGCAGGAGAGGAAAATCCTCAATAAGTTGCATTGATTCAGTGACTGGGGTAATGGGGATAGGTGAGTCAGAGACAATAAAATTAACACAGGATAGAGCAGAGTTTAGGGCTGTTGAATAGGGTCTCTATGAATTTACAGGCTACTCAATACCATATAACAACAACAACATGGCAGTTGTGTCTTTGTTCTTGGAATTTTAGTAGGCTGTGATTAACTCCTAGACCTCTCACATGTACCAGACACATTAGCATCTTCATACAATGACTGTCTCATGATACTTGCTCCTTACACAACCTCATTTCTTCACAGAAGTGAGTCAACCTGCTGATTAGCTTCCCTGAGATCTGCTGGTGTTTCCTTCTCCCCATCAATCAGTCCCTTGGTTGTGCCTCCATCTCCCTCTCTGTTGGTCTTGTGACACATCCACACACAGCAATGGGAATGTAGTTTCTGACTCATAGCGACTCCGTAGGATGGAGCAGAAGTGCCCTATAGCCAAGGGCTCTAAAGGTCATAAGGGTTTCTAAGGTTATAAATCATCATCGGAACTGACTGTCACATCTTCCTCTTACAGAATGGCTGGCAGATTGGAACCACCAACATTTTGATTAGCAACTAATCACTTAAATTACTGCATGCCTAGGGCTCCTTAGTGAAAACAGAAAAGAGGTATAAAAGTGTCACTCTCGGCATCTTCATCCTCACCCTCATCCTCATTACCATCCATTTCGTTCTGATAATCACTACCCACTTTTCAATTTTACAGTGTTTTAAAATTTTCACTTACTTACAGATATAATATAGATAGAAAATATAATCATCAACTATTTTTTCATTCCTTCATCTATTATTTTTCAAATTTTAGTTTTAGTTTTATATTGGCTTGCTTAGTAAGTTCATAAACATTGTGTTTCACGTTATCTTTCTCTCACATTGTGTTTCATACAATCAGTCCCATTCTTGTGTTTCAGAAAATTACTCACCACTGACTTATGCACACCATTCCCCAGTCTTTCCTGATCTCTGTATTTTCCCCATTTCCTTTACCTCTTCCCTCCACCCATAAAATTGTGTGGCCCTATGATTCCCCCTCTACTTATCCTCATTCTTCTGCTACTACCTCTTCCTCCCTTCATGTTTTACTATTTATCCTTCTATATTTATAATAATAATCTTATGTAGTGTTTGTCCTTATGAGCCTGAGTTATTTCACTCAGCATAAAGCTCTTCCGTCTCTCGCAAGGTATGTAATATTTTTAGAAATTGTTGCTCCTGAGTGCTGTGTAGTATTCCATCATGTGAATGTACCATAATTTCTTAATCCATTCAATTGTGGTCAAACATTTAGGCTTTTCCATGTTCTTGCAATTGTGAACAATGCAGTTATGAACACTGGTGTGCAAATCTCCATTTGTGTCTCAGTTCTAATTTCCTTGGAGTATATTCGTAGGAGTGGAATAGCTAAGTCATAAGGAATTTCTACATTCAACTTTCAAATATTTTTAAAAAGCAATTACAAATGTCATGATATCCACCTACCCATTCTCACCTGGAGTTGTTGATGGGCTCAACCACAGATCTCTCACTTAACAGCCTAATACTTAGACCAGGGATCACCAGGGCTTCACCGGGCTGCTGTTGTTGTTGTTAATTGTCTCCATGGTGAGCACGGCTCATAGCAACCTTATGAACAAATGGTATGAAAACCCTCTACAACTACTGACATTTATCAAAGTCCATAGTGTCTGGAGGCATGTTGTTTAGGAAGTAAATGCCACTCCTAGTATGTCTCAATTACCTTTGTAGAGTTTCTGAGTCTTTTTGATCTTGACCTTGTATTTCTGGGCAAAATTGGAGACTTTTGTGTTGCTATTGATTTGATAGAAAAAGAGAAGTGAGCATTTAGATAAACAAAAATGCACAGGGAAAAGCCTATATTCTTAGAATGTAAATTATGACAGATAACTTCACCTTCTTTTCTGAAGGGGCTACTGATGGGTCAAGGAAGTGAACAGAGAAGTTAGAAGAAGATAATTCAAAGAAGACCATTTGATATTCAAAGAATCCCTTAGCCTGTGGGGAGGTATGGTGGGGTATGGATGAAGCCCATAGGATCCAATACAGTATATCCTGAGTTCAAGACTTTCTCATATTCCTTATCGACTTACAAAACAACTCTCTTATTGCTGTTGAGTCAGAATTGACTCATAGCTGACCCATCATAGGGTTTCCTAGACTGTAAATCACATGTGAGGAGATTATCATCTTTCTCCAGAGGAGTTGCTCATGGATTTGAACCACCAGAGAGCTGTGACCTGTGGGCCGGTAGTGTAACATCCTACAGACCAAGCCACCAGAACTCCCTTTATGAAATGAGATGTGATACTTAACTACTCAAAGTCTCAGTTTTCTTAATTAGAACGAAGTTAAAGCTAACATTCTAGACTCTTTCTAACTGGAAACCATTACCACTAGCTGATACACACGGTACTCACATTCTCTGAATAACCTTGTGATAGGAACTATGCCCAGAGACAGAAACAATTCAGATGATTCTTTATGTCCTTTGTTCTCTGTCAAGTTCAGTGCTAAGTAATGTCTACCATTGCCTGTACAGCTCCTGGCCATTACAAGAAGGTGGGGAGGTTCTACTGTCCAAATGGTCCTGGGCCCCAGAACTGGCTCTGATCTATTTGTTAATCATTCAGTGGGAGAAGATGATCTGTAACTAATAACCAGGCCTCTGCAAAAGTGCCTCACCCATCCTCCGAGATAGAAGTGGACACATGCAATAGATAAATGATGAGTCTATGGTGTCATTTCATAACAGGTCCCTTTCCTCACTGGAAACACTGAAGGACCATTTCTTCTTCCTTTTAATAGAAACATGAAAACAAGTGAGCATGATTTCTAATGAGGAATGACTTTTTAGAGAGTATAACCTTGTTATTTTCATAGCAGTGAGAAGGATATTTAGTTTTTAGAGCTTAGCCAACTTCCTAAAGAACAATAAACAGTAGTAAACATGTATTGCTCTCCAATGATTCTCACTGAATATAAAAAGGTATGTGCATGACAATTGAAGTTGTGTCTAATGTATCTTTGAAAGTAAAAAGTAAGGACATTTTTATTAGAAAGTTACATCTCAAAGGACCGGATGGACCTTCCTCCTTAGAAAGAAAGTAATGGAGGAGATCCAACTAATATATTTCTCTGAATTCTTCTCTGACATTACCCCACATGACTATGTTGAGAGAATATGAAGCAAATTAATGATAAGCAATGAATTTGTCAGGAAAAATATTATTTTCTAACACATTTAAAATGTTAAGAATATTATTTATTCTCAGACTACAGTGAGAATATGGTATAAAATAACTAAATTCAGAGAGAAAAGTACATTTTTAAATAAGAAAGATACCCAGCAATAACAAAATCTACCAACTACCTTTATGTTCTTAATATGTGAAACCATTCCTACAGTGTTTTGCAGAAAAGGCATAAGTGAAAATAATATAGTCCAAAAATATAAATAAAACAAGAAATAACAGATGAAAAAACAAGCACCCTTACTATTAGTCAGGGAACTAAAGATATAAATGTCTCTATCTTCTATCACTCATACGATTGAACAATAATTTTAAAAGACTAGATTATCCGAGAAGCTGGGCTCTAAGAGGAGAAGCGAGGCGTTAGGATTGGTGGACGATCTATCAACAATCTGCATTATTCAGATGACACAACCCTGCTCGCTGAAACTGAGGAGGACCTCATGCACTTACTGCAGAGGGTCAAGGACTGAAGCCTTCAATATGGACTGAGGCTCAATGTCAAGAAGACAAAAATTCATACCACTGGACCAATCGGTAGCATCAGGATGGATGGTGAAGAGATTGAGATTGTTCACAGCTTCAGTTTGCTCGGCTCCACAGTCAACACTCTTGGCACCAGTAGCCAGGAAATCCAAAAACGTATTGCGATGGGAAAGTCTGTGGTTAGGGACCTCTCTAAAGTACTCAAGAGCAACGGTGTCTCTCTGGAGACTAAGGTGCACCTGATACAGGCCATGGTTTTTGCAATCACTTGTTATGCATCAGAGAGTTGGACAGTGACTAGGGAGGATAGAAGGAGAATTGACGCCTTTGAGCTGTGGTGCTGGAGAAGAGTATTGAATGTATCATGGACTGCCAAGAAAACAAACAGATTCATCGTAGAGAGGATTAAACCAGGCTGCTTCTTGGAGGCAAGGATTCTGGGGCTTCGCCTGACATACTTTGGACATGTTGTAAGGAGAGACAGGTCTTTAGAGAGGGACATCATGCTGGGTAGAGTGGAGGGACAGCGCAAGAGGGGAAGACCCTCTATGAGGTGAATTGATTCAGTGACTGGGGTAATCGGGATGGGTGTGTCAGAGGCAATGAGACTGGCACGGGATAGAGCAGGGTTTAGGGCTGTTGTACATAGGGTCGCTATGAGTCACAAACGACTCGATGGCACATAACAACAACAACAACAACAGTAGCTTTTAAAGATAACTTACATACAGTGAGCTGAGTATTCTTATCATTGCTCTTGGCAATATAAACTGCACAACATTTCTGGAAGCTAATTTGTCAGTAATGGTGAAAAGGAAAAATACCCACATATACCATTTTACCTAAGGGAACCAATTTCACAGGAACAAAATGAAGAACAATTATATACACAATAATCTCTCTCTGTCTCTGTGTGTATGTGTGTGTGATGGCAAAAACAAATATCCTAAATAGTCAAAAAGTTTATCAACATAGGATTAATTAAAAACACAGTAAGGAGAGACCTTAAATACATTTTGTTGTTGTTGTTGTTATTAAGTGGCCTCAAGTCCAGTACGTCTCATAGTGACCCCACAAACAAAAGACCTAAACTTTGTTGTACAACTATCGTCTTTTCTCTAAGTTCACTGAGATACCTGAGGCATGTTGTTTCAGAACTGGATGCCTTTCCTGCTTCCAAGGCTGTCTTACTCTGGAAACTTTAGCAACCCTTGTCCACCACGGGTAACCATTATGGCATTTGACACACCAGCGGCACAACATTCAGTATCACGGCAATGCCAAGTTACCTCAGTAGAGCATTGACAGACCAGTGCTGTAGCACTTAGAAGAATGTTCATTCCAAGCACAATTAACACCAAGCCTGAAGAGCCCAATTGACTTTTAAGTACACAAGACCACCCACCAGGTCCTGGTTGACTTTAACAAGAGGCTTCCAGACCACAACTAATGTTAGCCAAATCCAGTAAATCTAATCAGCTCATACATGGTTGTGAATGAAATAAAAAGAATCAGTCTGGGACAGGCACATACTGTAAGGTTCCAACAGTGTGGCATTCTGGAAAAAGGAAAACTATGAAGACTAGGAATACTTCGGAAAATTCCAGGAGTTTAGGGGCCAGTGGGGAAGAAAGAATAGGGATATACAATACTGTTGTTGTTGTTGTTGTTGTTGTAAAGTGCCATCGAGTCGTAGATGACTCATAGTGACCCTATGAATGAAAGACCTGAGTACTGTTCAGAGAGTTTCAGGAGGCAAGCCATTTTGGAAGTGGATGCCACTCCTGCTTCCATATATGTAGTGCAGTGGATGTTAATACAGCTTTTCTCAGCATTGTTTGTGTATCTCTCTTTATTGTGATTTGAATAAAAGTTTACAAAACAAATTGAGTTTTCAACAATCATGCATACTCATCTTGCACAATAAACATGGGTGTGCATATATCAGCTTGGGTGGTTTCTTTAGGGTAAATTCCAAGGAGTGGAATTGCTGGCTCAAGTGGTATTTCTATTTGCGACCTTTGAGATAGCACCATACCACCTTCCATAGTGGTTGTACCATTTTACACTCCCACCAACAGTGAATAAGTGTTACAGTTTCTCCGCAACCTCGCCAGCATTTGTTGTTTGCTGTTCTGTTAAATTTTGCTATTCTTGCTGGGGTGAGATGATATCTCATAGTTGTTTTAGAAGCAATGTATATTGAAGCCTGGGGTGTTTGATCTTCTGCAATAAATGCTTCAAGTCCTCGTCATTTCAGCAAGTGTAAATTAGTGATTCTTCCTCCTATCCTGATGCCACATTCTTCTTCATCGAGTCTAGCTTCTCTAATGATTTGCTCAACACATAGATTAATTAAATAGGTATGAAGAAAGGATACAATCCTGATGCACTTTTATTAATTTCAAACCATATTATGTTCTCTTGCTCTATTTGCAAAATAGCCTTATGGTCTGAGTATAGGTTTCACATAAGCACAATTAAGTGCCCTGTGATTCCCATTTTTCTCCAAGCTAGGCATAATTTGTTATGTAGAAGGTTTTTCTAGGGAAGAGAAATTAAATGGAAACTCTGTATTTTGTGTTCAATTTTTCTATAAAATAAAAATTAAAAAGGAAATGTTTAAAATAATACAATGAGGAATATAGGTACTTAAAATAATGAGTTAGAGAAAGATCTCTGCATCTCAATTAAGCTTCAAATTATTTTATAGAAAGATATCTTTAAAAGAACAATATGTGTACCATGATTTCATTAGAAAAAGAAGAAATACAATAAAGAGAAAAAAGTCTATATACAATTGTTAACAATAGTTCCTGGGGAGAAATGAACCAGGAAAGACAAGGTCAGTCTGGTGTGACATATATATTATATGGTACATCAGCATAAAACACTCTTTTCTTCCTTCATCAATCCTATTCGTGAGTCATGTCTCAAGTTAAAGTCTAATTTCTCTGAATTTATTGACAGAATGATTTCCTTGTTAATTCACCATCTGGTTCCCTGTTACTATTTTCTAATTGGGGCCTTGAAGTATTGTTTGCATAGCACATTGTTATTTAACTTTTTGCATTAATGTCAACTACTTAATTAGAGCATACGTTCTTTGTGATAATGGCGACATTCTATAATTTGCTTATTCATCCCCATAACAAAGATTTATTGAGGTTCTACAGGTTCTGTGTTGGGATCCAGGGATATAACCCCGTCTTGGACAAGACATGAGTGACACTCCATAATGCTGTTGGGAAGGAGACACTTAAGATCTTAGAAATGTCATGGGTGTTACTGAAGAGTTTGCTCATGTGGCTCATTGGCATTTAATAAAATGAACCCTTGGAATAATCAGTGACATTGAAGTTCAGCATGTTGTTTTGGTTATTGTCGTTTTTTAAATGCACTTGCATTTATCTTTCTTCAAATCCAAGGAGTGGAATTGCTGGCTCAAGTGGTATTTCTATTTGCAACCTTTTGAGACAGCAACCTTTTGAGACTGTTACTGCTCTTAGTTGCTGTCAAGGTAACATAGGAAAAAACAAAATATAATGGAAGTACCCTTTTTACTGTTACCGTGCTAAACAAAGGAGAGCTGGTAATGTAGCCGATAGGGAATTGCTCTGCTGACCCCAAAGACCATGCCTGTCTGACAGTTTGAATCCACCAGTGGCCTTACAGGAGATAGATGGGCAATCTCAGCCCCTGTGATTGAAAGCTCTGTAATGACAATAGAGGGCCAGCGATGGGTTGGTTCTGACTCAAGAGCATTGAGAATGAGAGAGAGAGAGATGCTAAATGAGTGTAAGAAAATGCAAAGCATAAAGAGAGAATTTTTGTTATTTTTTTTAAAAAACCCACCCAATAACAATGATGATGTTATGTGCCGTCGAGTCGCTTGCTACTCATAGCAACCCTATGTACAACAACCCTAAACTCTGCTCTGTTCTGTGACAATCGCACTGTCTCTGATACACCCATCACAGTTACCCCAGTCATTCAATCAATACACCTCATAGAGGGTCTTCCCATCCTGCGCTGTCCCTCCACCCTCCCAAGCATGATGTCCCTCTTCAAGGACCAGTCCCTCCTTACAACTTGTCCAAAGTATGTCAGATGAAGCTCCAGAATCCTTGTCTCCAAGGAGCAGCCTGGTTTAAACCTCTCCAGGGTGAATCTGTTTGTTTTCTTGGCAGTCCATGGTACCCTCAATACTCTTCTCCAGCACCACAACTCAAAGGCATCAATTCTCCTTCTATCTTCCGCAGTCACTAGATAGTGTTTATTGGGAGTTTACTATGATCCAAGGTGTCCCTGGAGAAGGAAGCAGTTAGCCTTCTTGCCTTTTATCTCTGGAGAAAAAACTTTTTGGACAAAACCTATATGCTATGCTACTATGCCCCTAATTTTTGAAATTGAATAGGACTGTTGTATTCATTTCAAAGATGAGGAATGGCAGAGCTCAAATTCAAACCAAATATATCTGCCTTCAAAGATGGTGTTCTTTAATACTAAGCAAACATCTGTTACTCTGGTCCAAGCTACAGGTCAGGTAAAAGAACTGAGGCTTGAGATGGCATGAACTAAGGTCACCTCCTTGTAAAGGGAAACAAGTCACACCATCGTTGGCCACCTTGAATGCCTTGAGTTTCATTCTTTCCCTTTCGACCTTTTTTTGAGATGTTTGCTTGTCCTCTATCTCAGGTGAAAGCATTGGTTTACATTCTGCTCAACACTTCCAGTGGTCAGTGAGATCCCAGTTTACCCAGCAGCAGAGGAAGGATTTGGAAATCTGCTTCTGTAGAGATTACAGCCCCAAACAGAATTTCTCTGGAATCCACAGAACCACTGTGAGTCAGATTTGACCCAATGGATGGCCACCGGGTTGATTTGTTTACTTGTATTCACAGGGAAGGAGAGAGGAAAAAATAAAGTTCAGAACATTCACATACTTAAATATAAAAGTTTTAAAAAAACCCAAGTCACCTGAAGTTCTGACTTATTCCTATGCATGAAAGACTGATTTAAAAATATAATGAAAGAATCCAATGAACGGATGAAATTAAAATATGGCTTTAGGAAATACATACTTGCTTAACCTCTCTGATAAAGTCACCAGAAAGAAATTGGCAGCTTTGCTTGTATCAAGGTGACTTAGTTGAAGCAATTCTATACCATGCATATAGATCAACCTCACTGAACTTCTCTTCTGAGATTAATTTGTAAAACTGAAGCAAGGATCATTTCATCAGAATGATAAAAGATGAAGAAAATGATGGAACATTGCAGAAGGGCAACATCACTGGGGTGAGCTAGAAATGAAATTCAAGTTCTAGTTCTGTCACTAGGAAGCTCTGGTGGCCTAGTGGCAAGAAGCTGTGTGGCAATCTCAAAGATACCCAGTTCAAATCCAGCTGCTCTGCAGGAGAAGCATGAGCAATCTTCTCTAGTGCCATTAACTGCCTCTGAAAACGCACCAGAGGACCAGTTACGGGTTGGATCCGACTTGACAGTACACAACAACATTCCTGACACTCACAGTCCTAGCAGCTGCGTGACCTACAACAAGTTATTTAATTCTTCTTGTTCTATTCAAAAGAACAAACATTTATGTCTAGAAAAAGTACTGACAGAGCACTCGTTGGAGGCAAGGATGGCAAAGCTTTGCCTCACACCACTGGCCATGTTGTTAGGAGAGGCTATTCCTTGGAAAGGGACATCATACTAAGAAAGGTGGAGTATTAGCAAAGGAAGGGAGACCTTCACTGAGTGGATAGGTACATGGACTGCAGCAATGAATTCAAGTCTGTCAGACATGATGAGAATGGCACAGGATAGGACAGGGTTCAGGTCAGTTGTTTATAGGGTCACTATGAGTTGACCCTACAGCATCTAACAACAAGCACAACAACAGGTCAATTCTGTTTTCATGAAAGTAAAACAACTAGACTCAATCCAAATAATCTGTTAAATCAAGTTACCTTTACAGGGAGTGAGACTTTCAGGTTGAATATTGGAAGAGATTTGGATCTTCCTGGGCATATCTTGTCTTCTGTTCAGAGGTCATGAGAAGATCTGTTTGCACAGCGAAACTTGGGTTGTCCAATCACATAGACCCTTATTCAGTAAGTTCATATATAAAACACCAAATAGAAGTCTAGTTCTTCAAAGCCAAGATAAGTAGTTGTGTAAGACTTTCCTGTGGCAAAGTCTCTGTCTTCTGAGAGAAAAGACAGTTGTGCACACCCTCTAGGAGACAGTCATCCTAGAGTCCATGGCAGATGGACCACATGACAGACTGAGGGTCAGTAAACAAGAGGAAGGCCCTGGGGAGATGGGTCGTTCCAGTGGCTGCAATAATGGCCTGAAGCATGGTCGTGATTGTGAAGACAGCACAGTGTTTTGTTCTGATGATGCACCTGGACCCCACCATGATTTGGAGCCAACTGAATGGCATCTAACGATGACAACAACCTATTCTCTGGCACACAGGTACGTGCAGTGTCTCATCTATGGAAACAAGTGGGATGTTTAATCCATTTATGGAAACAAGTGGAGTGTTTAACCTAACCATGGAAACAAGCAGGGTGTTTAACCAAAACTGAACTCATGATTTAATTCAACTTTGCAAAATCCTGTACCATAGTCACCTCAGTCGCGGGCCTTGTTGACCATCTATCTGATTGGCTGGAGCACAGACATTGGAACCCATGGAGAACTAAACTGAGTTCAAACCTGCTGCTTTCTTGCTTTGTGGCCTTGCGTTAGTGACTTTACTATTCTGGACTCTGGCATTTCATCTGTTAAATAAAAAGTATAATATACCATGCCTGTAGGTTTATTGAGATAATCTTGATGAAGACTATTTTAAAAAACCAAAAAACAAACACATTAAAAGCATTGTCAGAGAACTTCCAGAAATTCAGGCTGGACTTAGAAGAAGCAGAAGCATGAGGGATATCTTTGCTGATGTCACATGCATTTTGGTCAAAAGCAGAGAATATCAGAAGGATGCCCATTTGTGTTTTATTGACTGTGCAAAGACTTTTGACTGTGTGAATCATAACAAATTGTGGCTGACATTGAGAAGAATGAGAATCCCAGAACACGTCATTGTACTTATATGAAACCTAAACCAAGAATCTATTGTACAAACAGAGCGAGGGAACATTGCATGGTTTAAAACCAGGATAGGTGTGCATCAGGGATGTATTCTTTTTTTCCATACCTATTTGATCCCTATGCAGAAAAAAAAATAATACAAGAAGCTAGCCTATATGAAGAAGAATGTAGCATCTGGAATACAGAAAGACTCACCAGCAACCTGTAGTACGCAGATAACAGAACTTTGCCTGCATAAAGTTAGAAGGACTGGAAACATTTGCTGTAAAGGATCAAAGACTACATGGGTTACATATCGACATCAAGAAAACAAAAATCCTCATCACTGGGAGGATAGGTCACATCATAATTGATGAAGAAGAGAGAAAAATCGTCAGTGATTTCATCTTGCTTGGATCCACAATCAACACCCTTGGTACCAGCAACCAGGAAATCAAAAGGTGTATTCACCGAGGAAAGTTAGCTGTTAGGAACCTCTCCAAAGTGCTGAAAAGCATTGATGACAGTTTGAAGACCAAGGTGCACCTGATGCAAACTATAAGCGTTTCAGTAACTTGTTACACAGCTCAAAGTGGGCCAGTGACTAAGGATGACAGGAGAAGAGTTGCTGCCTCTGATCCGCGTTGGAGGAGAGTGCTGCCGTGATGGTTGTTGCTGGTAGATGCTGTTGTTTTTCATGAAGAGAGTGCAGTTATTTAATTCTTGAGAAGTGATCAAATGATTGGGACTCCTCCACGCATGGCAGTTTTCCTAATAAGCTCATGAGCAGTAATTTTTAAAACTTTTTGTTGTTGTTTGGGTGAAAGATTACAAAACAGCTTAATTTTTCATTTAATGACTAAATATGTTTTTTATCACGATACTGATTATAATTCCCACAATGTGACAGCACTCATTCTACCTATCCTGTCTTTATTGTTTCTATTAGTGCTTCTTTCCAATCCCTCCAAGGTTCCAAGCTTTGCGCTCGACAAATTCTGTCCATCTGATCTCTTATGGTTGATCCTGAAGGAGTGCATACCTTCCTTCTTCCTCTTGTGTACTGTTCAGTAAGAACTGATCCATAGCCAACCCTCAAGCAGATTTTCAGCATCGATATGATCACACAGGAGGAGATTATCTAGTTTTCTTCCCTGGAGCCTTTGGTGGATTTGAACTATGTGCCTTCAGGTTGGCAGTGCAGCCTCTTACTACTAAGCCACCAGATTAATTACCTTATGGGTCTGTCTATCGTATAGTTGAAACTTGAGCCACAGAAGTAAATCCATTCTCAGGTTTTAAAAATAACTGATTAGTAAGTTGTCTTTTTTAAAATTTTGAGTTTCATTCTGAATTTTTCTCCTGTTCTGTCCAGGGCATTCTATTGTTTCCTTTAATAGATGTCGGTAATACTAGCTGGGTACCATTCAGTTCTTCTGATCTCTGAGTCATAGAGGCTGAGGTTCACGTAATTCCTTAGTTTCAATGCATCTTGATTTTGTTCAACCTCCTTTTCTCCAGCTGGGGAAACACCATAACTTGACTTTGGAAAGGCATTCAGACAACTGTTGGGGGTACTTGGAAGTTATGTTCAAAGGACAGTCTTAGCAGTGCAAAACCTTAAGCAAATAATTTGGAGATGTAGACACCAAGCTGAAGGTGGGTGACTTTTAATCTGCGGCCCTCAGGCCTGTCTTTCATTGTTTTGTTCAAACATTCCTCTAGGTCATATAGCCCTGGTGTACAAATTGCCATACAGTGGTAACTTGTGATTGCTGTGAGGCTGAACACTGTGACACTGATGTGTCAGATGCGTTAATGGCTGGTTACCCAATGCGGACAGAGAGTGGGGTGGAGCTCCCTGATTAAAACAAGTTTGGAAGGAGGAGTGGCATCTACTTCCGTAATAGCTTGCCTCCAAAAACCCTATGAACCTGGAGAGAGGATGAGAGACACCCAAGCACTGAGAACTCTCCGTCATAGGGTTGCTATGAGTCACAGGTGACTCGATGGCACTTAACAACAACAACAACAGACAATTGTGAGTTCATTTTAATAACAAACTACTTAGTGAGCAAGCAGTTTGTGTCAGGAACTGCCCAGGAGAGCATTCTCAGCAAGATGGACATAGTCTTTCTCCTTCAGGACGTTTTCATTCCAGACTGACAATTGATAAACAGTAAATAAAAGTACATAGATGGACCAGAGGTTTTCACTAACTAAAATGTCTGTGATGGTAATAACATGGCTTGATTAATATGTTGAGTCACAGGTAGCCAGAGAACCCCTCGCTGAGCAAAGAACATTTGAGCTGCGATCTGCATGGGGAAGGAAGTAGCCTTATGAAGATCTGTGGTAACTTAAGACCAGAGGGAGGACTGGAAAGACCCCGAGCCAGGAAAGAGAGGCAAAGCCAGCATTTTGGAAACACTGCAAGATCAAAAAACAGCTTTGTCACAGAAAGATCATGGAACAAAGGAAATCTCAAACTAAAAATCCATCTCAAGTAAAAATACCCAATAAAGTAAAATAATTTAAAGAAAAAGAAAATCAATGAAGCAATGGACTTAAAAATCAAAGAGACATGTCAACACTTTAAGCATATTCTAGCATCCAGCTTAGTATTTGTATAGAAGATTGTATAAATCTGATCTTTTCCAACAGTTTTAGAAAAAAAGCAAAAGACCAGTCCTTACTCTGACCATGTTCTTAGGCCCTGAATGGCCCAGAAACACCTTTAAAGGAGCTAGTAGATGGTATTTTTCAAACCTCCTCCTAATACAAAGCAGTGGATCTCACAAGATGATAGTGAATTGCAACCAAAACATCAGGGGCCAAGTTCAAGTTGCATACCTGCACTATATGCCCAGTTGACAACCTTGGAATCCACTTGATTACAATGAGATCTTTTCAGGAAAATCACTAGTCTTTAAATGCCTCATTTTTTACCACCCACCGACTGCTATGTGGCGATGATTATTAAAAGAAAATAATACAGTGTGTTTGTAAGTTCAGTGAAAACGAAAAAGCATTGCTGAAATATTAGCTTTAAAATTCCTTTTTAACGTTTCTTGCTAAAATTTCCTGTCGATGATGTTTTCAAATATAGCCACTAGAGGTCAGAATTTCACACAAATTGTTCTGAAAAAAACATCAGAAAGGAAGGGTTGGGTTTTTTTTTTCCTCTACTAAGCAACATGAAAGAATAAAATTGTAGCACAGACAGAAAAGAAAATTATAATAATACTATTTATAAAAATCGTTACTCAATAGACTCAATAGGTAAAGGAAAGAAAGAGAAATATATTTCTGTTAATTATTTATGATGGTGGCCTAGTGACAAGACGCCGCGCTGCAATCCCGAAGACATGCAGTTCGAGGCTACGAGCCGCTCCGTGGGAGAAGGACGGGGAATCTCCTCCCGTGAGAGTAACTGCCTCTGAAAACCCGCTGGAGGCTGAGCTATGGATTGGTTCTGACTCACGGTGCACAACACACTCTATGGTACACACAGCTTCTAAGCTTTAGAGCTTTAGGAAGCTCTGGTGACCTGTTGTTGTTATTGCGGACCATCAAATCAGAACTGACCCATAGCTGATCCTCCAACAGGTTTTAATGGGCAGCCTAATTGTATGGGAGGAGATTGATCATCTTTTTCCCCCTGCAGAGCTGCTGGTGGATTCGAACCGAGTGTCTTCGAGATTGTAGAGCAGTTTCTTACCACTAGACCACCAGAGAACTGAGTTTTCAACCCCAAGGCTTGTGGTTGGAATCCACAAGCAGCTCCGTGGGAGAAAGATGGACACTTGACTCCTGCATGATTTACTGCCCCTGAAAACTTGCTGGAGGGTCAGCTGTGAGTAGGACTTAACTCTATGATGCAAAATAATAACAATACACATGTTGTAGTTTATATTAATGTAAACAAGCCTGTGAACATCTATTTTGTGAAGAAAGAAACTGAAGCACAAACAGTAATATGCCCACGATTATAGATTAGCCCAAAGTTAATTTCTTTCCACTATAATATGTTACAGAAATATAATTGGAAGCAGGAGTGGCATCCACTTCCTAAACAGCATGCCTCTGGAAACTCTATGAACTTTGATAAACATTGATAGTTATAGAAAGGTTTCAGGCCTTTTGTTCATAGGGTCGCTATGAGTCATGCTCAACTTGAAGGCAGCCAACAACAATAGCATATTGGGTAACTGGTCAGCATTACCGATTTTTCCATGTACCTGATGCATATGTAATTGATATATGGTTTTCTGGTTAAGTGCTGTCAAGTTGACATTGATCATAGGAATGATACAGTAAATGCTGCACCATCCTCACCAATTCCATTGCGCAGAAGCCCATGATTGTATGTACTGTATCCATGCATCTCATTGAGGGTCTTCCAACACTTTTCTGACCTACATTTTCAAGCATGGCCTCTCTTAATAACTCTTGAGACTATGAGACTATGCTGAGTAAAATATCTCAGTCACAAAAGGACAAATACTGCATGGTGCCATTGCTGTAGACAGTAACTGACATTAGAGTTGGGGAAAGACTGACAAAAACTGGATATATTATGTATACTGCATTGAAAGAGATGAGGGAGAGAACAGTTTAAAAGTTATATATGATAGCATATTATGATTATCATAGGAATCCAGAATTAAGGTTGCATAGCAGAGTGTGGGGGAGGGGGGATTGTATACCAACAAAGAAGTTTATCTTTTGCTTTTCAAAGAGAGGAGTGAACTGGGGGCGGGGAGTATAGAAAAAAGTATAACAATGAGTGAATAAAAATCCCAAATCTCTGTAAATGTTAATTAAAATTAATAAAATTTAAAAAAATATCTAAAGGTTAAAAAAAAAAAAAGAATGTAAGACTAAATCTCACTATCTTTATCTGAAAAGAACAGTCTGGGGCAGTTTCCAAGACAGATCTGTTCATTCTTTTGGTAGGTCATGACATGGTCCATATTTTTCACCAACACAATTCAAAGTCATTTATTCTTAGTTGGTCGTTTTTATTCATTGGTCAACACTTACAAGCATATGAAACAAATGAAAAGACTATGATTTGGGTCAGCCACACCTTAGTCTTTAAGATAACATTCTTACTCTTTAGCCCATTTAGGAGGTCCTTGGTAACCTATTTGCCCAATGCAATGCATCATCTAATTTCCTGATTGATGTTTTAATGATAATGATTATGGGTCTGTGTAAAATTAGATCCTTGGCATTCAACATTTTCTTCATTTATCATGTTTATTGTGCTATTGGTAAGGGTGTTTGTTTTCTTTATAATGAGGAGTAATTCATACTGAAGGCTACATTCTTTGAACTTTAACAATAAGTACTTCAACTCTTCATAATTTTGTAAAAGCAAGGCTGTGTCATTTGCCATTTGCATATTGTAGTTCATTGAGACTTCCTTCAATCCTATTGTTACATTCTTCTTTATAGAGCTCAAATTTTATTTCTCAGTATACGGATGGAACAAATACAGTGACAGAATACTGCCATGACACACATATTTTCTAATTTTAAGCCACGCAATATTCACTTGTTCTGTTTGACAACTATTTCTGGGTCTATATACAAGTTCCACATGAGTACAGTTAAATGTTCTGGATTTCTCACTCTTCTCAATGCTGTATATAATTATCTTTTTAATATTACTCTGATTTATTTACAAAGTTTGAATACATTGTTTTTCACAAAAGATCCTTCCCACTTCCTTCACGCCATCCATCCATCAAATTGCATAACCCTATGATAAACACCCTTCCCCCATCCTTACTTCTTTATTTCTACCCCACCCTCCTGCCTTGGATCCACATACTCATTCTACAATAATGGTTTTATACAGTATTTGTCCTTGTGGGAATTGAGTTAATTCACTCAGCATAATTTACTCTCCAGTCCCTCCCAAGTTAAGTAATAATTTACAAAATCATTGCTCTTGTGTGCTGCCTAGTATTCCATTGTATGAATGTAGCACAATTTCTCAATC
>NW_006399753.1:21839721-21861552 GCF_000299155.1 Elephantulus edwardii
CTGTTTGCACCGTTTTACAATCCCATCAAAAATGTAGAAGAGTTTCTATCTCACCACATCCTCTCCCACATTTATTACTTGCTGTCCTGTTAAACTTTGCCACTGCTACTGGAGTGAGATAGTATCCCATTGTAGTTTTGATTTGCATCTCCCTTATTTCTGGTGATTTGGAACATTTCTTCATATGTCTGTTGGCCATTTGAATATCTTCCTCTGTGAAAATTCTTTCCATGTCTTTTGACCCTTTTCTAATTGGGTAATCGGACTTTTTCTTGTAGAGGCCCAGGGGTATTCTATAAACTTTCGTTATGAGACTTTTGTCTGAGATGGTATTGCCAAATGTTTGTTCCCAGTCAGTAGGTTTTCTTTTCACTCTGTTGGAAAACGTTTTTGATGAACACATAATTTATTATGATCTGCACAGTCAAATTCCTTTTCACAGTCAAGAAAACATCTTTCTGTTATTCTCTGCTTTCAGCCCAAACCCCTCTAACATCGGTAATGCTTTCCTTTTTTTCCCATGATCTTTGCTGAATCCAGTCTGAAATGAAGGCATTTCCCTGTAGATGTGCTGTTACAGCCATTTTTTAATAATACTGACCAATATTTTACTTGCATGCCATATTAGTGATACTTTGAGAAGAATGAGAATCCCAGAACATTTGACTCTGCTTATGTGAAACCTGTACTTGGACCAGGAGGCAGTCATCAGAACACCTCAAGGAGACACTGCATGGTTAAAAATCAGAGAGGTTTTCACCAGGGATGTATTCTGTCTTCATACCTTTTCAATCTGTATGTAAAACAGATCATCCAGGAGGCTGGGCTATATCAGGATTGGAGGGAGACTTATCAACAACCTACATT
Source organism: Elephantulus edwardii (assembly GCF_000299155.1). Classification (NCBI taxonomy): domain Eukaryota; kingdom Metazoa; phylum Chordata; class Mammalia; order Macroscelidea; family Macroscelididae; genus Elephantulus; species Elephantulus edwardii. The sequence continues at coordinate 21,840,589 of NW_006399753.1, forward strand.
ATGTAGATGATACAACCCTGCTTGCTGAAACTGAGGAGGACCTGAAGTGCTTGCTGCAGAAGAAGGTCAAGGGCAGCCTTAAGAAGTATGGATTGAATCTCTACGTCAAGAAAACAAAGATTCTTACCACTGGGGTGATTGTCAGCAATATAAAAGATGATGAAGAGATTGAGATTACTAACAGCTTTAGTTTGTTTGGCCCCACAATCAACACTCTTGGTACCAGTAGCTAGGAAATCAAGAGACAAATTGCATTGGGAAAGTCAGCTGTCAGGGACCTCTCTAGAGTACTGAAGAGCAATGAACTCAGTCTGGAGACTAAGGTGCACCTGATCCAGGCCATAGTCTTTGCAATTGCTTGCTATGATTCAGAGAGCTGGACAATGACTAGGGATGATAGAAAGATAATTGATGCCTTTGAGCTGTGGTGCTGGAGAATAGTATTGGATATACCATGGACTACTAGGAGAACAAACAAGTTCATCTTGGAGAGGGTGAAACCAGGCTTCTCCTCAGAAGCAAGGATTCTGAGGCTTCATCTGACATGCTTGGGGAATGTTGCAAGGTCTTTGGAGATGGACATCATGCTTGGAAGGGTGAGAGATGGAGAAAGAGAGGGAGACCATCGATGAGATGGATTGATACAGTGACTGGGGTAATGAAAGTAGGTGTGTCAAAGACAGTAAAGTTAGGGGAGCTCTGGTGGCCTAGTGTCAAGAACCTGCACTGCAATCCCAGAGGCACACAGTTCGAATCCACCAGATGCTCTGCTGGGGAAGGAGGGACAATCTCTTCCTGTACCAGTCAGATCTGATTTGACAGTACACACAAATAATAAAATTTTAAAAAAATTAAAAGACAGTAAAGTTGGCACAAGATAGAGCAGGTTTCAGGGCTGTACATAGGATCACTATGAGTCGCAAGCAACTCAACGGCACATAACAACAACAACAATATTAGTGACATTGTTTGATAATTTCTGCATTTGGTTGGCTCACTTTTTGAGGACTGTGCATAAATATGGATCTTTTCCAATAGATTGGTCAGGTAGATGACAGTCTTCTAAATTCCTTGGCATATGTAAGTGACTGAGTACAGTGGCAGGATACTCCCACGACATGCATCTTTTCTAATTTTAAACCATTCAATATTCACTTGTTCTGTTTGAACCTATGTTTGTTGTAATTCTTTGGTTGATAATCTGTCAGTACCTAGAACCTTAATTTTTGCCAATGACTTCCATGTAGCTTAAACATCTTCCTTTAGTACCATTGGTTTTTGGTAAGCAGTGGAACATTCTATAGATTACACCATAGTGTTGTTGTTGTTGTTATGTACCATAGAGTTGAAACCAACCCACAGCTGTTCCTCTGGTGGGTTTTCAGGGGCAGTTAATCCCACGGGAGGAGATGGCCCATTCTTCTCCCATGGAGCTGCTGGTAGCCTCAAACCATGTGCCTTTAGGATTGCAGCACAGTTTCTTGCCACGAGGCCACCAGAGCTCCAGCATAAGAACTCTTTAATACCATTGTTTTCTGTTCATTTTATTTCCTGCAATGATTGAATGATAACTCTTTTTGGTATAGTGACTCTGTATATTCCTTCCATTTTCTTTAATGTTTTCATGTATCATTCAATATTTTATCCATAGAATCCTTCAATGTTATAACTGGAGGCTTTAAGTTTTTCTTCAGTTCTCCCACCTTGAGCACATTCATGGCTTTTCGTTTACTAACTCTGGAGTGTTTGCATATTTCGCCATAATATTTTGTCTTCTAGATCTTTGCTTTGAAATCATCAGTAATTTTCAGAGTCTCTTCTGGGATATATATATATATATATATATCAAATATAAAGTGGCATAGCACTGATCTGTTTATTTACTGTACAGAGGTAACTTGTGGTTGCTGTGAAGCTGAACACTGTGACACTGATGTGTCAAATGTGACAATGGTTACCCATGGTGGACGGTGTTTGGTGGAGCTCCCCGACTGAAACAAGCTTGGAAGCAGGAGTGGCATCCACTTCCATAAACAGTTTGCCTCCAGAAATCCTATGGATTTGGAGAAATGATGAAAGTTATAGAAGTGTTCATGTCTTTCATTCATAGGGTTGCTATGAGTCATCTACAACTTGACAGCACTTAACAACAACAACAACATATATATAGATATAGAGATAGAAATATATATATGAATTGAGGGAAATTTTTTTTGTAGAATGCTTGTAAATGTAATACTAGATGATTAGCCATAAGAGATCAGCTTCAGCTTAGAAAAAATGTACTCAACAAAGACAGTAACCTAGTTCCTGAAAATGATAGCTTAGCCTCCAAACATTCTGTAGAACTAAAAAGTAAGTCTGCCCTGTTTAGGTGGGAGAAGAGAGTGTTGTACAAAGTTGTTCACAAAGTAAGGAAGCAGACTGTGGGGAAGCTTGAGTCTTTGGATGGCATAAAAATTAAGGCACATGGCTACCAGCTGAGAGATGAGAGGGTTGACAAGGAGCTCCAGAGGCACAGTCCGGAGAAAAGTGTTTGCTAGCCCAAAGGTGCCACCTCTCTGGTGGTTTGAATCCACCAGCTGCTCCATGGGAGAAAGAGACACAATCTTCTTCTATGTAATTTCAATTTCTGGAAACCCACCAGAGGGTTAACTATGAATTGGTTCCAACTTGATGACAGTAAGTGCTCCTTAGAAGAAAGACCTGGTGATGTTTTGCCTTGAAATCAGTTGTTAAAAATCCTGTAGACAGATGTACTCTGACACATTTGGGGTTGCCTTGAGTCAGAGTTGAATTATTGGCAACTAAGTCTCTCTCTCTCTCTCTCTCTTATCCTCCTCCCTCCCACCCTTCCTCCCTTCCTTGTTTAAATGAAATCTGAGATCTGGAGAGAAGGCACAATTCCTTTTATTTGTTATGTATTCAAATTATAGCCTGATACAGGCTATAGTCTTCGGAATTGCGTGCTATCCATCAGAGAGCTGGACAGAGACTAGAGATGATAGAAAGAGAATTGATGCCTTTGAACTGTGGTGCTGGAGGGATGTGTTGAATATACCAAGGACTGCTAGGAGAACAAATGGGCTCTTCCTAGAGAGGGTGAAGCCAGGCTGCTCCTTGGAGTCAAGGATTCTGAAGCTTTGTCTGACGTACTTTGGGCATGTTGCAAGGAGGGACCAGTCCTTGTGGAGGGTCATCATGTTTGGCAGAGTGGAGGGACAGACAGTAAAGGAAAGGAAGATCCTCTGTGAGGTGGATTGATTCAGTGATTGAGGTAGTGGGAGTAGGTGTGTCGGAGACAATGAGGTTGACACAGGCTAAAGCAGGGTTTAGGGCTCTTGTACACAGGGTTACTATGAGTTGTAAGCGACTTGACGGCACATAACAACAACAACAATAACAATTCACAACTAGCACAATGCGTTAGTATAGGAAGGTCAATGGGCAGGCAATTACCAAAGAAAGAAAACCAAACCAGTTAACTAAGCCCTGACCTTCAAGAGTTTGCAATTAATACAAAGCGTACACTGTTGATACAAATTCTAGGGCAAAGGCCTTATCTTCCTTAGCGTAACCACCTTGTTACTTTACATAAAACCTGGGACTAACAATACATTTCAGTATGTTCCAGAATCATGAGATACTGCAAAGCAGGAAACTTCGAGTTCACTGATCCAAAGTCCTGAGGCTCTGGCAAAGAAGTAGAAATCATAATGAAGTCTGAAAGATATAGTTCTGGAGCATAGAGTTCTAGAACATTCCTTCTGAAATGGCTCTGTTCCATGAGTATATATATCTTCATTCTGTCATATTTTTTACTTACAATCACCTCTAAATTTTTTATGGAGATTCAGAAATAGAGTAAAGGTAGTCAGAAATGTTAACAGAGTTTCTGATTGGGAGCCAAAAGTTAAGTGTGAGGTAGAGAAATGAAGCGCGGAAGACTCATGGTGGACACCTCATTAACAGTCAATAAATTTTTATTGCATACGGATTAAAGTGATAAAATGGTTTCAAAAAAGTTCTTACACGTTTACTTCATGTTTTGTTGCTGGAAGGATTTAAAATTTTTATCTTCATCTTGCAAATTATCCAAATCTGGGATTAATGGGATTTCTTCTCCCCCCACCAAGTACATTCTACAGATTTTTTTGTTCTTGTTTCTGCCAAACTCTTTTCATTCCCTGAAGGACTCCACCCTCCACACCCATTTGCTTAAAATAATCACACTTGAATCCCAATGCAAAATCTCTCTTCTCAGGAAATATCCTAAGCTCTCTCCCTTCTCCCAGCTAAACTGATTATCTCTTTATTGCCTGTGACACTAATATATATTATTTAATGCATTATTATGGTGTTATTCACATTAGTTTCATTCCTCTTATGTCATGAGTTCTTATATTTCAGTGCCTAAAAGAATGTTTGCCATCAAGTAGGTGTTCAATATGTTGACTGAATTGGAATGCATGGAATTCTTGTTGTGGAATGCACTATATTATGCACATTACCTTAACAGAATTTCATCTCCCATTTCCCAGTTTCAAAGTTGCTATTTTCCTGCCAGGATAATTATTTAACCATGTCATTCTCAAATGGACTGTCTCATTTGCAGAGGCGAAGAAAACACATTTCAGTAGCTCCTGCTCCCACCTCCCTACTCTCCCAAAACTCTAAGACTAACACAAAGTTTAGTGTATTCTACAGAAAATGCAGAAAGGGTTTAAGTAAATACTTTACTTCTAACCAAAACTTTCTTTTCTGAGGATCTGCCCTCACATTATTCATTTATTCACCCAAGAAATTGTTTGGAAGCCCTGAGGTCCCATTGTTCCTCCCTGCATTTATTTTATGGTATCAAAGGTTAAAACTTGGATTGCAATCTTAGGAGGAAATTAATTCACTGATTAAAAAAATGCACTTTAAGCAATACACATTTAAATAACTGACAAGCATAGGGTGATGTGTTTCTGATTTTTTTGAAAGGCCCTTTTTTCTACTTAAAAATTTAAGCAGCTTCTTTCCTTCCACCGTATAGCCGGGAGAAACATAGCATGAATTACTAATAAGGAAATGCCAATCTGCACTGCAGTGACCACTTTCAGAACAAAAGTGTGGAGCCAGTGCTAGAAAACAGCAGTACTTTTTATCAACCAGTTGCTTGAAGCATATTTGGACTTTGCCTCTACTTAAAAAAAATGTTTTTGCAATATTTTATCATCCGTTAGCTCAAGGCACTTGGCCTCAAAGACTCCACTTTTCAAATAAAAGAAATGTTCATTTATATATTACCTCTAACCCCTAACAAAAATTCCCCAGCCTCTTCATTGGAAATGAAGAATCTATTTATATTATAAAATGTAACAAAAATTTAATTCCTACCCTGCTAACCTTTCACCCAGAAGTTCTACCAGAAATGGTATGAGAAATGAGCTTGAACGAAAAGAAACCAAGAAGAAAGAATGCTCTTAAAGAAAGTCATAAAGACTAATGCCTTGATTTGTGCATGTGTAGGGAAGAAAGAATTCTCCCTGGCCTGGATGAATACCCTGCCCCCAGAATCTAGCCCATCCCAATAGTGTCTTATTTTCTTGTCATTTCTAAAGACAAGGAAAAGCTTTAAAAAAGAAACAAGTCTTAGCCTTTTCCCAAAGAGAAGGAGCATGAGAAAACACGCGAGAGGGGAAGAAAGGCGCTTAGGTGGAGCTGTAGGATGAGGGAATTATCACGGATGGAAATTATATTTCCCCTTTCTCACCTTTGGGTCCTGGTGAAATTGTGTGTGTGGCGCAGATGTCAGTGGTAGGACGACTGTCAATATCCAGGCCCAGACTTTGAATGTGCAAAAGAAAGAGGACAAGGAAGGTGAACTGGTTCCTTCGAAGTAGGACTCCAAAGCCATCCATTGCTGTGGTTTCTGAAAAGAGGTCCCCCCAGATTGCCAAATAAACAGCTTTATTTTCAATAAAATCTTCTTTGAGCTTCAGAAGAAAGTGAAGTATTTGGAGCACTCATTCCAAAATGGACTGCAAAGACAAGAAGAAATCTCATCCGAGCTTGTTTATTTTCTCAGTATTCAAATGGACTGAACATTGTCCAGGCTGCTCATTTTCAAGTGACAAGAGTTTATTGTAAATTATCTTTGAGCTAAACATTCATGTAAGCAGGTCAGTGGAAACAGCCCAAGAACAGAGAGCATACAGCTGCCTGTACTCAAGACTTGAGCTGACAATTCACTCTTTGGTGTCGTATTTAAATGTTGAGTCCCAGGAAGGTTGTTAGCTAGTTTTAACTGCAGCTAAGCGAACACTATACATAACTTGAAGGTTTTTTTCATAGAAACATTCATGAGCTGTTAGTTCTGGTTGAACACTAATACTTCCATGGTTCTACATGACCTTAGTTGCTTCTCTTGCCACATAGAGTTGCTTTGGGATTAAACTCAAAAGAAAAGAACACCAGCTTTTCTGCAAAGCAATTTGGGAATAAATGTCAGCAACATTAAAAATGTTTATGGCCTTTGGCCTCATAATTGCCCTTTTCATATACTGGCTTATAAATATCCTGAAATGTGGACAAAGCTTTATTTGAAAATAGGTGGTTGATGTGAAGAGGTTTCCGTTGTCTCTCAATATGCTAACAATTGGAAAAATGTGGTAAATAAAAGTAGATGAAAGAGTATGAGAAGATAATTTTATTTAAATATTATATTTAAATATATAGTTGTTGTTATTATGTGCCATCAAGTCAACTGTGACTCATAGTGACCCTATGTACAACAGCTCTGAACCTGGTCTATCCTGAGCTAGCATTATTGTTTCTGACACATCTACTCCCATTACCCCAGTCACTGAGTCAATCCATCTCATCAAGGGTCTTCCTTTCCTGCACTGTCACTCCACCCTCCCAAACATGATGTCCCTCTCCAAGGACTGGTCCCTCCTTGCAACATGCCCAAAGTATGTCAGATGGAGCTTCAGAATCCTTGCCTCCAAGAGCAGCCTGGCTTCGCTCTCTTCAGGACGAATCTGTTTGTTCTCTTAACATTGTATATTCAGTACTCTTCTACACCTTTATAAAATGGAGAAAAAATTGTTGCAAAGGAGCAGAAAATGGGACATGGAAAACCAGGGCTGTGAGCATCTTTCTGAAAGGGCCAGAGGGAGTGAGAACAGCTTCTCACCACCCTAGAGGAGCTAGGCCAACCGAAACCCATGGTGCCTCTGGAGCCACAGAAGCATCAAAAGGTTCATTTATTTGTTGTTGACTCACAGACTTTACTCATAGTTGTGATACCTAGAGTGAGATTTATTAGGGAAGTAAGTTGGAGAGTAAAGGAGGCAAAGAATATCACTCAGTACCAGTCCAGGTTTTAACCTAGCAGTCTCAAGGCACTATTCTTCAATTAGTTCAGGTTCTCGTTTCAGTTCAGGTATCAGCTTTTCCTCCAATCATCTGGCAAGAATAGTAAAAACCTTTAACTGTGGTCTCTATTTCAGGATTCCCCTTGCCACAGTTTCTCCACAGCAATTCCATAGTCTCTTTACCACCATTGCCAGGTTCTTACCAACAGGGTATTGCTCTCACCAGGGTTTTACCCTAGTCTCCCTCAAGCCTTGTTGCTTGTGTGCAGAGAACTCTTTCTCTTATCTTAGTCCCACAGCTGTTGATGATTTGCAAGATAATGTATCGGCAGTTAAGGTAGCTGGAAATCAGAGAGTGGAAATGGTAATGGCTAAAAAAAGCCAACTTTAGGTTAACACTGCACTTGGGATATCCTATTTTTTTAAAAAAAGCTAGATAGATACAGATGTATATCTACAAATCTCTTGTGTGTCTATCCCATTAACTTACAACCTAAAATCCCACCCAGCTTTTGAAGCACACTAATGAACTAGAATCAGAATCATGCATACTGTGGACAGGACACTTTTACCTTCTACATTCCTGAAGAGGCATGGTAACTAAGAGCTGGATCAGGAGGGATTTGTGGCCTAGTTCCTTTGAATTTTGAAGAAACAGACTATAGAGTCCTGATAAACATTGAAAAGAAATTATTGCTAAGAAAACCCATTACAAGAAATTGCCAATCCAAGAAAGGAAGACCTATAGTATGATGAACTGAGTGATATAAGGGAAGGATGGAGCTATTCCTTATTGAATCGTCACTATGTATGTATGTGCTGAAGTTTAGGTGCTTAAGTTATTTCAAAGCCTCAAAATAATACTCTGAAAGTGATGTTATTGTAGTTGTTTTATGTCATTGAGTCAGAACTAACTCAAAACTTACTCTCCAGCAACTTTTCAGAAGCAGTAAATTGCATGAAAGGATATTGGCCCATCTTTCTCCCACAGAGCAGCTGATGGATTTAAACTGCAGGCCTCTGGGATTATAGCACAGATTCTTACCACTAGGACACCAGAGCCACCTTTGAAAGTGACAGTAGGTCTCTATTTTATAGAAAAAGAAATTGAGGCTCAGAGAAGTGTTAAGTTGTTTGCCCAAAGTTATCCACTGCAGAGTGAACATAAAACAGGAAAAATTCAAGTCCAAATTATTTTAAAATTTCCTTTTTTTTAAATGCCATTGAGTTTCTAGGAAGGTAAATTTTCTTAAGCTTTGCAGTTTGTTTTCACACATGTTTAAGGCATCCAAGGAAATGCATTTGTCATATTTAGAGTGATAGAAAAATAGAGGGGATTAATAGAATTGTGTTAGAAGCCTAAAATTCTGGATCTGTCATAACCAAATATGACATCAAACAAATCACTCAACTTCAGTTGCCACAAGGCATACGAAACATGTTTGATTTCTACTAAGTGCTTTTTCCAAATTCTACTCTTTTAAAATGGGCTTTTTGAAAAGTTCTTTAGACTATCCTATGTCAATTCATTTCAAACATTCCTTGGTACACAATGAAAATGGAAAAAGTAAATTTAGACAGAGAAATCGATGGTCAACAGTTTGAAGCAAATAGTAGCCTTTTTCTTAGTCTTGGAAGATGTCCAGTTGAATATCCCCTAGAAGTGAGCATGATGAGTCTTTGTAAGATCAGTCCCTAGAAAAGGGCATCATACTTGGTAAAGTCAGTAAAAAGAGAGGAAAACATTCAATTATAGGGATCGACACAATGGGTGCAAAAATGGGCTCAAAAGGAATGATTATGAGGTTGGCCCAGGTCTTAATAGTATTTTGCTTTGCTGTTCACAGGGTCCCTATGAGTTTAAATGACTTGACAGTGACAAACAACAACAAAGCATTGATTTACCATAGAATGCTCTTTTCTAAACTTAAAACCCAAACCCAAATCTAAACTTATCAATGCATATAAATATGTCCACATTTTGACTACCTACCTCTCCTCCAAGAACCTTTGAATAAGTATTTATTTGGTAGTAGGATCTTCCCAGCTATAATTAACCTACAGATCTCAAGACAAGATCATCCTGGTTTAGCCAGGTGGACCCTGAATTCAATGATCAAGGTCCTTATGTAGTTGTTTCATGCTCCTGAGTCAGAATAGACACATAGCTGACCCCTCCCCATCCCCCCAGGCAGTGTTCAGAGGCAGTAAATCACTCTGGAGGAGATTGTCCATCCTTCTTCTGCAGAGGAGCTGATGAGTTTGAAAAGCATGCCTTTGGGATTGCAGAACAGTTTCTTATACCACTAGGCCACCAGAGTTTCCTACGGTACTCATAGAATATATCAAGGAAAAGGCCCAGGGAGAAGGGCATGTGAAGGCACAGGTAGAAATTGGAGCTATGAAAACACTGAGTAGTGTGGAAAGTCACCAGAAGCTAGAAGAGGCAAGGATGGATGCTTTCCCAGACCTTCCAAAGGAAGCACAGCCCTCTACACATCTTGCCATAAAATTTCTGGCCTTCAGAATCAAGAGAGGGTCAAGGTCAACGTCTGCTGTCTCAATCCACCAAGTCTATAGTAACTTGTAATAGCAGCCCTAGGAAATGAACGCATCATCCTCGGAATATTCAGCCACGGATACCGGAAGTAATGACACATCTGAACAGGTTCTGTGCCTAACGGAGACCTAGTAACATCTGTTCATGAGTTTCAATTATCGCACATCCAGCTTAAATGTTATCTGGAGGGAAATGAAAAGCCAGGATATAAAGCAAGTGTATTTCTACGGCAGATGTATTTTACTAATTATAACATAATAGCAAACAAAACCACAACCTCATCTCCTGAAAAAAATTTCTTACAAATTGATATAACTTTGATTTGGGCTTTGCTTTGGTTTTGTCCATTCATATGATTTCCATACTGGATGAAATGTCCCTATTGTAAGTTAAGACACATTTTTATTTAGTTTGTGTAATGCAATTTTGGAAGCAAGAGTGGCATCATTTTCTAAACAACATGACTCTGAAACCCTACGAACTTCGATAAATGTCGATAGTTGTTGAGGGGCTTCAGGCCTTTTGTTCATAGGGTCACTATGAGTCGTGCTCGACCTGAAGACAATCAACAACAATGATAACAAAATGCAAATTATAAAAAATGGAAACTAGTAGAGGAGCTTTTTAAATGATATAACAAACATACAAATTGTTTTTTTTATATTTAAATTTCATATTTATAAGCAACACTTTAAAAAAAATAACAGAGAGAAAACAGAAACTTCCTGCTATTTCCACATCACCTCTGATTCTTAGTTCTGAGTAAAATTATTTTAATGCTTTTAGTATTTCTTTTACTTCTACCATATTTGTAAATAGCATATTTATCTTTTACCCCCCATTTACACTGAATTCTTAATGTATATAAAAAAGAACTTTAACTCACATTCTTCTCCCTCTTCTATACCATTTTCTTTATTTTAATCTTTGAAATTTAATAATATTATAATTTTAACAGTATTCGGTATTTATATTATTTGGTGGCAGTAATTCACAACTACTGACATAGTGAGTGCTTACATAGTGATTACAGTTTGAGTATGTACTAATTTCTCCTTAGGTTTGGTAATTGTTGTTTTTCTTCTCTGTATAACTTTGTATGCTCAACAGTGATTACAAATTCTTTGAGATTTGTGAGAGTTGTGAGTTCTGTGGAAGACATGAACAATCCCAGTAGCTTCCTTTGACAGAGAATTATCATGGATTCATAGATAAAAATGTTCAAAAAGGTGGAGCTTTGATGGCCTTAGTGGTAAGAAGGGATGCTGCAATCTCAAAGCTCAAAGAACATGGTTCAAATTAACAAGCTCCTTTGTGGGAGAAGGACGGACAGACTCCTCCCATGTGATTTACTGCCTCTGAAAACCTGGTGGAGGGTCAGCTGTGGGCTGATTCTGACTTGGTGGCATACACAACAACTGGTGATATTAAATATATAAGAACATGCTAATATCTCAGCTAAAAGCAATAAAATTGATAGAAATTGAGTGTAGGAACCTAGGACATCCAATAATAGTTGAGAAGAGGCACATTAGCTATTTCACGGGAAGATCTCAGAAAAGAGAGAACCACTGAATTGTTATTTTTGCATTTAGCTATTATTTGTTTTATATTTTATATATGTATGTATGTATTTATTTATGCATTCTAATCTACTAGGAACCTGTACACAAGCTTAAAGAGATTTAAGCATACTTAGAAGAAAGTAAAAACAAGAGAATTTTTTTTAATGAAAGTTTACATAGACTTAGGGTTTCCATTCATTCATTGTTGCACTTTTCTGCCTGCCCATCCCTTCCACCCAGTTTGCTCTTCTCTTTGAAAAGTAAAAGAAAAATTATTTCATTGATATACAACCCCTCCCTCCCTCCCAAGTCCACTCCACTATGCAGCCTTCATTCTGGACTCCTGTCATGACAATAATACCTAATCATATATCGTCCCTCTTCTGTTTCAATGCAGTATACATTATTTATACCCTTTTTCTCAGTCTTCCCTCAGTCCTGTTTTACAACTGTGGCCCTATGTAATATTTGTCCTTTCGTGACTGAGATATTTCACTCAGCATAATGTCCTCCAAGGCCCCCCATTTTGTATACTCTTTCATGAGTTCCTTGTTTTTCAATGCAACATAGTATTCCATTGTGTGAATATACCAGAGTTTCTCTGTCCATTCATTTGTTGATAGGCACTTGGGTTGTTGCCAACTCTTTGCTATTGTGAACAAAGCCACAATAAACATGGGTGTATATATATATCTGCTTGGTTGGTGGTTATGGTCTCTTTAGGGTATATTCCCCATAGTGGAATTGCTGGGTCAAATGGTATTTCTATTTGCAACTTTTTGAGAAAGTGCCATACAGCCTTCCATAGGGGTTGCACCATTTTACACTCCCACCAACAGTGAATAAGGGTTCTAGTTTCTCCACAACCTTGCCAGCATTTGATGTTTGCTGTTTTATTAAATTTCACTATTCTTACGGGGGTGAGATGATATCTCATGGTTGTTTTGCCCACAGTGAATTTTTCAAAGCAGTTCACCAGGTCTTTCTTTCTAGTGTGGAAGCTGCACTGGAAACTGTCTATCATGGATCTTGGCTGAAAACAGAGAGAATCAAAAAAATATCTGTGTTTCATTGACTAGGCAAAGGCATTTGATTATGTGGATCATAACAAATTGTGGCTAATCTTGAGAAGAATGGGAATACCAGAACACCTGATTGTGCTCACACAAAACCTATATTCGGATCACAATTTAGTTGTCAGACAGAGCAAGGAAACACTGCAAAATCAGAAAAGGAGTGTGTCGGAGATGAATCCTATCTCCATATTGTTTTAATCTATCTGTGGACTAGATCATTTGGAAGGCTGGCCTTTATGAGGAGGAATGTGGCATCAGAATTGGAGGAAGACTCATTAACAACTTGCGATATACAGATGACACAACCTTGCTAGCTGAAACTGAGGAGGACCTGAAGCATCTTCTACAGAAAGACAAGGACTACACTCTTCAATAAGGATTGAAGCTTAACGTCAAGGAACAAAGATTCTTAACACTGGGCCAATTGATAACGTCATGATAGACTGAGATTGAGATGATCAATAGTTTCAGCTTGATCACACAGGTCAACAATCACCACTCTCAGGACCACTAGCCAGGAAAACAAAAGACAAATTGGATTACAAAAGTTTGTTGTCAGGGACCTCCTCTCCAGATTGCTGAAGTGCAAAGATGTTTTTCTAGAGACCAAGCTGTACCTGATTCAGACCATGGGTATTTGCAATTACTTGCTATGCATCAGGGAGCCAGACAATGGCTAATGATGACAGAAGAAGAATTGATGCCTTTGAGTTGTCGTGCTAGAGAAGAATACGGAACATACCACGGACTGCCAAGGAACAAACAGGTCTGTTCTGGAGAGGGTAAAATCAGGTTACTATCTGGGGACAAGAATTTTTAATTCTTTGGGCATGTGGCCAAGAGTGGCCAGTCCTTGGAGAAGGACATCATGCTTGGAAGGGTGGAAGGACAAGGCAAGAGAGGAAAACCTTGGGTGAGATGGATTGACACAATATCTACAGTAGTAGAGGGAGGTATGTTGAAGACAGTGAAACTGGCTCAGGATAGGACAGAGTTCAGAGCTGTTACGCATAGGGTTGCTATGAATCACAGGTGACTCTGGTGCATAACAACAACAACAAGCGGCTTTATGGAGCTCTCGTAGAATAATGCATAGCATGTTGAGCTGCTAACCAAAAGGTTGATAATTCAAATCCACCATCAGCCCTTTGGGAGAAAGATGGCCAGTCTCATCCTGTAAACATTTTTGGCCTCATAAAAAGGAATAATGACACAGAAGCAATTTGAAAGCTGTGAGTTTTAAAGCCTCACAGTGGTGGACGCCTAACTAGAGTTTATATGTAAGTTGCATGTTCATAAACACAACGTTCAGGTACTGCTTGGAGTCACGCAGGATAAAACTGTAACTTCATCTACTTTGTGAAACATTCCTACAGTTTCAGTGAATAGGAATCTTACTTCCTGCTCTTTTGTAGCCTAATTTATTGCACATGAAAATTGCCTATAGGTGAGATTTTTGTAGTTGAAGTAATCAATAGAAGATAACTAGAGAATATATATATATGCATATATGAAAAAGTAAATTTTATTGCTTCAATATATCTAATTATAAAATTTATTACAAAAATTATTTTCATTAAAGAGTACAGATATCTATGATTTTCTTTTCTTATTCACTGAGGGATCAATATCTTATTCTCATCAGAGTAGGGCTAGAGGCAAGTTCTTGATTTTTATTATTTTTGTTCTGTGATTAATTGTATATAGCCATTTCTTGAATAATTTTGTACAAATTAGAGTGGATCATTATGCAGGCATACAATGATGGGAATTTGAACTTGAATGATAGGCATGCATGGTGAAAATACATTCGTTCCTCTCCTTAGGCAGTACACACTTAATAAATAGTTACTATTTATTAGACTGGGAGCTCTGGTGGCCTCGTGGCAGGAAGCTGTGCTGGAATTCCAAAGACATAAGGTTTGGATCCACCAGATCTCTGTGGGAAAAGGATGGGCAATCTCCTCCAGGCAATTTATTGCCTCTGAAACAGGTTGGTTCCTATTTGACGGCAGGCAACAAGGACGTTAATTAGATTAGGAGCCCTAGTGGCACAGTCATTAAGTGTTTGGAAATGAACCAAAAGGCTAGTGCTGAGAATCTGTCAACTCTTCGGTGCTAGAAAGACATGATCATTTCTGAAATTCCTTAAAGATTTAGTTAGAATCAAGAGAAGGGAAAACTTGTGGGCCAAGAGGGGAGAAGAAAAGACAGTTATATTGGGCAATCTTTAAATAATAGGTAAAACCTGTTTACATTTCATCTACCACACTCACACCCTACACCAACATTAAAGTGTCCTTGTTGTGGTGATGGTGTGACGTAGAGTCTGGACCAACCAGAGAGAACATGGCTGATCCTTCTCCCTTGGAGCAGCTGATGGATTTGAACTGATTGCCTTTGGGATTGCCGCACAGAATTTAACCACTAGGCTACTAGAGTTCTCTAAGAAAGGGTAAGTGATCAAATATTTCTGTTAGGCAAATCAGGGTTTTAGAAGGAAAAATCCATATGAAATAGGCAACCACAATAGCTAATTCTACAAAAATATTGTAATGCTTAGCAGTGACAATGCGGATACAGAGAAGAAGTTAGATTTCAAAGATGTTAAGGGATTTATAGGAGTTGCTTATAGTTTGGAAATGGAAGGTGAAAAAGAGGAAGTTGAAGGAATTCCCAGATTCCTGGCCTGAATAGTAGGATATGGTTTCATTTACTAAGACTGGGAATGCATACCCGAGGAGAAAGATGATGCCTTAGACATGCTAAGTTAGGCACGCTCTTGGAGTAGTCCAAGTTAGGCACCTGATTGCTCATATAAAAAAAAGGCTCGAGCTACAGCTTAGAAAATCAGCTAGGAACAGATTATAATGAAAAACCATTGAAGTGTATGAGATTGTGAGGAAATAAGTGAGAAGGCAATATTTTAAAGGAAGAATCCATTTAAAGGAAGAATCCATTTGGTGCCTTGTCAAAGCTGTGTAGAAGACGCATGTTCAGACTTTATAACTGAGACATTCTTTGATGCTTTTGGCAACACAAAAGAGAAATTAATGCTTTATGGCACCTTTTCCGCCCTCCTTCTTCTTGACAAGGCACTTTTATTCTTTGTAGTCAGCTCAAATACATGATCTCTTTTAAATTGCCTTATGCTATCTAGGACAAATAGATGATTAAATTGAAAATGTTTAATAGAAGCTATGTTAAGCAGTTGTAGTGACTTGACATTCAAGAGGCCTGGTCCTAGTTCTCAATTCTGTCACAGATTTCACCCCTGGGAAGATCAGGCACTTTTCCTACTTGCTGGTCGTCCATCAGCAAGCATGGGGAATGGTCTGTGGTCCCCATTGTGGAGATGGACATGATGAGGGACACAGTACTTGGATCTTTTTTTAGAAAGTCACCAAAGAGCAGATGATTGGATCACAAGGCATCTTTGCCTCCCTCTTTGCAGTCCACAGAGTTAAGAGTTGAGTGGTTTTTTTAGGACAATTGACATTACCCTCCCAACCCTACTAACTACGTCAAGAAAACCTGAAGTCCTGGGGTTGATGAGTCCCACAGAAAGTGAACAGCATGTTGTTGACCTGCTGCATTTGTTTGACATTCAACAGAGAGGAGTGAATTGTAACTATGACCTAATGAAACACAGAGTGAGTCCCAGTTCCTGGGAAAGTATTTCTTCCTTTACATAAATGTAAATATTTATTTCAACTCTTCTGGGAAGCAAGGGCCTAGCAAATGACACATGCCCCCTTTTAATGATTTGTTTATGTTACAGGGGCTTCACATCATGAATTTGGGTGGCTTACATCATACATGACCCTCATAAAATATTTGAGAATATCTATTAAATATCTTTTAAAAGTTCTAAGTTTAATAATTGGGAAAATAATGCTCCTTTTTCTAAATGCCCACAAATGAGTGTAAATTTTATCCTTTGCAGTATGCACAGATAATGAAATCTTTTATTCTCATAATTACTTTTTCATCCAAAAGACCCAAGTGCTTACAAGGATATGTCACAAATGATACACACTGGGCAGAATTTTGTTTAACAATGAGCATTCTGTTGTAATTTTTTTAAAAAGAAATAATTTTCTGAGACAGAGTTCAGAGAAAATGGGAAAAATGGAAACTGGAGTCCAGGAACTCATAGTAGGAAATATCTGGCTGATTTTGGGAGTCACAGAGCATGAAGCTTTATGTTTTAGGATGTCAAGGCCACACATCCTATTTTGGTGTTGTGTTCAATCTTTGAACCACTTTCAGATTTCTCTGGTAATAGCTCTGGTTAGTGGCTTCTTGTCTACCATCTTGTTGTCATTGTGTCCTGTTGAGCTGGAACTTATCCACAACTGGCCCTCCAGCCAGTTTTCAGAGGCAGTAAATTTCATGGGAGGAGATGGCCCATCTTTCTCCCACAGAGCATCTGGTGGATTAGAACCGTATGCCTTTAGATTGGCAGCACAATTACTTACCGCTAGGCCACCAGAGCTCCTCTCTGCTTCCTATATGAGCATCTTCAGAATGTATCTTTTGAAATATAAACATCCTTACATGACCTCTTTGTAATCTGTTGATGGGGAGAATGTCCTTCACAAATAATCACGTTCACAATTTACATCATTAAGAACAATTCTTTGAAGTTGATTGACTAATGGAAGACAGAAAAAATGAAGGGATGCTGTTGTGTAGGTTCAGGTATGTGCAGGGTGCTGTGGCAGCTACAAAAATCCCTTATCTTTATTGAGTGTTTTGTGACTCATGACAACTTTCTATCAGGTTTCAGGAACATCCATTGTTTTGGGAGGAGATTTCCCGTATTTCTTCAAAGAAAAGGCTTCCCATCTTTCTTCTGAGAAAGAGCTGGAGGATTCAAAAGCCTCACCCACTTCGTGGTTTGATGTTTATTATCCTACCTCACCAGGGCTTGGGAGCCATCACAATAGGGACCTTTGTTGCATTGTTTGTTTACACCCCTGAGAGGCAGTGCCATCCACACTATACAGATGGGAACTGGCCTTGTTATTGTTTTTAGGTGCCTTTGAGTCGACTCATAACAACCCTATTAACAAAAGAACAAAAGTCTGAACCCTGTTCCATCCTGCACCGTCCTCATACTTCTGGACACACCAGGGCCCATTGCAGCAGTCACTATCAATCCACCTGGTTGAGGGTCTTTGAACTGGCCTAAGAAAACTTCAATAACTTGTCTAAGTATTTAGAGAAAATGAATGGTGTCAAGGTTCAACCACACTCCTTCAAACTCAATTATTCTCAACATGTTAGATGTCAGCCAGTGAAGGTTCTCAATCTTCCTGACTTGTGGGGTCATCGTTGCTTTTAATAGTTAAAGAAAAGTTGGTGAGCTTCCATGTTATAATCCTCAGTTGCCTGGAGCCCTCTGGGCTGGGAAGTCTGGAGGAATTGCGTTCTTTCAGTCTTCTCTCACTCCAATTTCTGGTTGCTGCTGGCTCTTCTGTCTTCCCACCCCACATCTCATCTTGCCATCTTACCTTTATAAGAAATCAGGACATGGTGTGCTTTTATTTTATTTTTTTATTTCCTTGAAGCATCACTGATAAAAAGTAGTTAGATGGAGTAAATTTCTCACAAAGTGGTCAGGAGAGTTGTGGATGATGGTTTCAGGGTACAGTAAACAAGATAAATTTGGTTGTTAGAAATTTCAGAGATGTTTACCCAATTTCACACCCAAACTTCACTCTTTTGGTGTCTTCTCTCAGATCTTTCCTTCTCAATTTCTTCTCTTGGCTTTTACGCAGTCCCCACCATCTTTGTTCCCTCTCCTCTGACCTGCAAAGAAGCCCCACATTATTTGTTTGTCTGATTGTTTTTCATCATGAAGAGATTTTTATTTGCCCACTTCCATGACTTCCGTTTCAGTCCCATAATGATAATGACCCCAAATTAATCAAAGTACACTTTTTTCTTAAGAGAAGTATTGCTCGACCAACACTGCTTTGTTGTTGTTGTTGTTGTTGTTGATTACCTTCAAGTCTAGCACGACTCATAGTGACCCGATGGACAAAAGGCTTGAAACTCCTCTACCACTATGAACTTTATCATAGTTAATAGAGGTTCCAGAGGCATGTTGTTTAGGAAGTGGATGCCACTCTTGATTCCAAACCTATCATAGTATGTTATTGTTGGTATGTGCTGTTGAGTAACCTGTGATGCATAGCGACGATATGTAAAGCAGCTCTGAACCCTTCCCTGTCCTGAGTCAGTCTCACTAATTCTGACACACCAATCCCCATAGCCCTAGTTACTGTATCAATCCATCTCATCCGAGGTCTTCCTCTCTTGCATTGTCTGCCCCTCTTCCGAGCATAATGTCCTTCTCCAAGGACCGATTTCTCCTGGCCACATGCCCAAAGTAAGTGAGGCAGAGCTTCAAAATCCTAGTCTTCAAGGAGAAACTTGATTTCACCCTCTCCAAGACAGACCAAGTTGTTTTCTTGGCAGTCCATGCTATGTTCAAGACTCTTCTCCAGCACCACAACTCAAAGGCATCTATTCTTCTGTCATCCTTACTCATTGTCCAACTCTCTGAAGCATAACAAGTCATTGGGAAACCATGTCTTGATTAGGTGCACCTTTGTATCTAGACTGACATGGCTGGTCTTCAGCACTCTGGAGGGGTCCATGACAGTAGATTTTCCCAGTGCAATTCATCTTTTGATTTCCTGTCTGCTGGTGTTAAGAGTGTTAACTGTGGATCTGACACAAGCTGTAATTGCTAACAATATAAATCTCTTCTCCATCTATTATGGCCCTGTCAATTGGCCCAGTGGTGAGAATATTTGTCTTTTCTATGCTGAGTTTCAATACATATTGAAGACTACAGTCCTTGATCTTTTGGAGTCGACTGCTTTCCCGGGAATGTGTTTGACGTGCAGGTTTGCTCTGTCCCTGGAGTGAGGCTAGCCAGCCTGGGCCTAGGGTTAGAACCAGGAGGCGGCCTTAAGCCCAAGGCAGCTGGGAAGTAGTGGCCATGTTGTTCCTGGTTTGGCTGGCTCCTCCCAGCTCTTGGGAAGCTCTCCTTGCCAGATTGTTTCCTTCTTTTTAGTGACAAGGATACAGACTGATTTATCTGCCTTTGATCACCAAAATAAATTTCTAACCTGAGTCTCAGCATCACAGATTTCACTTAATTGCTCTAGTTCCAAAAAGATAGTAGCTTTACCAAAGTAAAATAAATTACCAAGCTGAAAAAATATGGAGCTTTTTCCAATGAGGGAAAAAACTACTCCCGCAGATATTTAATCACCTACACCTTGCGGTGTCTATCTAATTACTTCTAAGATTCTGTTGGAATGGAAAATCCCATTACTAACAAACTTCAGAAGAAATTCTATCCATTTTAGTCACCATAAGATGATATTAATTACTGTGGGTTTATATATAAACCAAAAGTTTTAGGGGTCAAGTTAAACTACTAATTTTTTCCCCCTTGACATCAAGAAGTACATTACAGAGAAAAAAAAATTCTTTTCCATTTGGTTATTGTAGAACTTCTTAAAAGTTATATGTAGTAAGAGCTTTGAGCTTTGAAGTCAAGTGCTTCACTTTTAGTAATCTTATAAAATAAAATAGTAAAGGGTTATGATGTGTTAGGGACCATTTGCTTTTATGAATGTTTTACATATGTGAGTTCAATTTTCACAAAAAAGTAAATTAAGTAGACATTGTGACTGTTGGGAAACAAGTACTTAACTTGTAAGTAACTTGGCCAAGGTTGAAGTGAAGTTCAAGTTAGTTGAAGTTCTAGTAAGTATGAACAGAGATGGTTCAACCTCAGTAGCTGACCTTCAGCTTGGAAGGTCTTAGCAAAAGCTGGTTAAGACATAACAAGAGTATTATTCCTCCATAAAGGAGCTGAGTGGGGGTTGGGGAGGATGAATTTGTAAGTACACTGAAGGCTGAGAACCAGAATTCCATAGGATTTGGCTGTGTTTCTCTGCATGCAAGATTTCTCTCTTTGACAGAGTGTAATCTTACAACTTTTCTTCTTCCTTTTTTCTTAACATATGAAAATCTGTGGCCACTGAGTCCATTCTGACTCATATAGACCCACAGGACAGAGTAGAACTCCTCTTGAAGGTTTCCAAGCCTGTAAGTGTTTACACACACAAACTGCCTCATCTCTTCCTGCAGAGTGGCTGCTGGATTTGAACTGCTGACCTTTTGGTTAGTAGCTCAATGCTTAATTTATTAAGCTAAAGCACTGGTATTTTTATAAACATGTCAGCCTTATTTATTAAAATATAACAGAAACAAAACAACTATGAGATATCATCTCACCCCACTCAGAATAGCAAAATTTAACAGAACAGCAAACAACAAATGGTGGCGAGGTTGTGGAGAAACTGGAA